>NC_133325.1:194989752-195307877 GCF_042186555.1 Aquarana catesbeiana
CAAAATTTCCATGCGGTGCACCTGTAGCAGATATGATGCAGGAGATGGTCAGAGACTGCAGACGTGGTACAGGAGATGGTCAGAGACTGCAGACGTGGTACAGGAGATGGTCAGAGACTGCAGACGTGGTACAGGAGATGGTCAGAGACTGCAGACGTGGTACAGGAGATCAATGCAGCCGCACCAGTGTCCATCAAATGCAGCTTCACCAGTGGCTGTCAGATGCAGCCTATCAGTCAGCTGTAGCAAGCCTGCCTGTGCCCGTCATGCAGCCTCACCAGTGTCTGTGCCCATCAGATGCAGAAGTCTGCCTGTCATGCAGCCTCACCAGTGCCTGTGCCCATATGTAGCAGCCCACCAGTGCCCATGCCATGCAGCCTCACCAGTGCCCATGCCCATCAGATGCAGCAGCCCACCAGTGCCCATGACATGCAGCCTGACAGTGCCAATGACATGCAGCCTGACAGTGCCCATCATGTGCAGCCTACCAGTGCCCATGAGGTACAGCCTACCAGTGCCCATGAGGTACAGCCTACCAGTGCCTGGTAATGCATGTCACGCTGTGTTTCAGAGCTGGATCTGAATCGCGTGCAGCTGATGGAACAATGTCCCCGCCCCCTATGACACATGGCACAGTTATTCCTAGCATTGGATCAGAGTGCCGTCTATCACAAGAGGTGGTCTAGGAGGCGGGGACATCATTACATCGGCTACACGGCGATTCAGATCTAGTTCTGACACACAGCGTGACATGCATTACCAGGCACTGGGAGGCTGTGTATGACAGGAGTGAGAAGAGGAGGAGGAGGGAGGAGAGACTCTGAGGGGCGCACCGGGATAATACATGTGCGGCACCTGGCGAAATGGCCCTGCCCCTTTTTTGGTGCCCTTATTAGCAACATTTCTCTTTTGGCAAAGTGCCGAAAACACCATTTTCCAATATGTTTCGGCGGCCGAAATTTTGGTGCATACCTACTTTTTTGCCATCAAAGAAAACGCTATGTCTGGCGCAAACCCAACACATCACATCACCCAAAGAACACCATCCCCACAGTAAAACATGGTGGTGTCAGTATCATGCTGTGGGGATGTTTTTCAGCAGTCGGGACTGGGAAACTGGTCAGAGTTGAGGGAAAGATGGATGGTACTAAATACAGGGATATTCTTGAGCAAAACCTGTAGCACTCTGTGTGTGATTTGAGGCTAGGACAGAGGTTCACCTTGCAGCAGGACAATGACCCCAAACACACTGCTAAAGAAACACTTTATCATAAATAGTTCCTCTTCAAACCTACATAAATTAATAACAATTGAAGATTAACACAAAGCATCAGCAGCTGGCTCCCAAATCTAGAAAGATACTAAATTACAAAAGGCCATACCAATATTAACTTTCATCTAAACCTACCTTCAGGGCAACAATGAGCTACATGGAAGGATTCCATCTTTGTGTGAACATAAAAAAAATGACAATGCATATAGCATCTTGCTACAGCAATTGCTATATAAAAGCTCACTGTAAAACTAAAATACATAGGTACCATGCAATCCCTAGTAAAATGCAAAGCTCGAGTACTTCCCAATGTAAATTGATTAAATACATTGATTAAATACATTATTATGTCTTAGTAGGACATGGTAGAGACTGAGACTGAAACTGAAAGCAAATGAATTCATTTGTAAAGCAGAACTTCATCCAAAAGGAGAAGTTCCACATTACGTCCTCCTCTATCACATTTGGTACTTTTTTTTTTTTGTGGTGGAGGTGATCCAAGCAGAAGTTTTACTCCCCTCTCTTTGTCTGCAGCTTGTGTCCCACAAGGCTGCAAGACCATTTGTGTGAATCCGCAAGAGAATCCCAGCCAGCTTACCTTTGTAAACATGTTGGCGCTGGGGACCCCGAAGACTGGGCCGGATGATGACAGGTAAGTGTCCTTTTATTAAAAGTCAGCAGCTACAGGAATAGCAGTAAGGAATGAAATAATTAAGGCTCCATGCACACCTATCAAATCGCTGTAAAACGCTGGACACATTTGCGATGCCATTACTTCTTAATGGCACCCCAATCGTGCCGCGATTTTACTGCAATTGTCGCGCAGTAAATCGCACGGCAATGGCAACGCTTGCCGCTCAAAAAGGAACATGAGCTTCTTTTGGGCGGCAGCGCCAGACATTGTGATTTGGCACGATGGCAGCACGGATTTACCGCGTGGCAAAATTATGCCGCAATTGGGGTGCCATTAGAAGTAATGGTATCGCAAACGCATCCCACAGCAATTTGGAACTGCATCGATTCCGCCCGCGATCAGGTGTGAATGGAGCCTAAGGTACAATCCAGTACATGCATATTTAGTACATAGGACATTTAGGATGGATGAATAAATCCTAAAAAAACTGTCAAAACACCAAGGACCTATTCGCTTTTATGTGCTGTGGCAACATGCAGTAACTCAGGTGGTATAACCACACATTAGTGCAATGCACCAAAACTAAGTGCAGTGCATTGTCAAAAATAAGCTGAGCTAGGTGATAATTAATACTAGTAAAACAAAAAAACAAAAAACAAAAAAAAAAAAAGGATAGCGATACCAACAAAACTCACTGCTATCTGAATACCCTAATGTCCACACTCAATTTAAACAAGCAATGTGTTGCACTATTATAAATCCATTAAATGATTAAATACATAACTACAGCAAATCCACTGTGAATTATAGAAAAAGTCCACATTACTGTATTTTTTTTTTTTTTTAGCTTCTCCTTCTCCCCAATCCTTCCCTGCCTCTCCCACTCCTGGTCTTCTCCTCCCCGATCCTTCCCTGCCTCTCCCACATCCTTAAATGCCTCTCCCACTCCTGGTCTTCTCCTTCTCCCCGATCCTTCCCTGCCTCTCCCACTCCTGGTCTTCTCCCCGATCCTTCCCTGCCTCTCCCACTCCTGGTCTTCTCCTTCTCCCCGATACTTCCCTGCCTCTCCCACTCCTGGTCTTCTCCCCGATCCTTCCCTGCCTCTCCCACTCCTGGTCTTCTCCTCCCCGATCCTTCCCTGCCTCTCCCACTCCCGATCTTCTCCTCCCCTGCCTCTCCCACATCCCGATCTTCTCCTTCTCCCCGATCCTTCCCTGCCTCTCCCACTCCTGGTCTTCTCCTTCTCCCCGATCCTTCCCTGCCTCTCCCACTCCTGGTCTTCTCCCCGATCCTTTCCTGCCTCTCCCACTCCTGGTCTTCTCCCCGATCCTTTCCTGCCTCTCCCACTCCTGGTCTTCTCCTCCCCGATCCTTCCCTGCCTCTCCCACTCCCGATCTTCTCCTCCCCTGCCTCTCCCACTCCCGATCTTCTCCTTCTCCCGATCCTTCCCTGCCTCTCCCACTCCTGGTCTTCTCCGCCCCGATCCTTCCCTGCATCTCCCACTCCCGATCTTCTCCTTCTCTTCCCTGCCTCTCCCACTCCTGGTCTTCTCCTCCCCGATCCTTCCCTGCCTCTCCCACTCCTGGTCTTCTCCTCCCCGATCCTTCCCTGCCTCTCCCACTCCCGATCTTCTCCTCCCCGATCCTTCCCTGCCTCTCCCACTCCCGATCTTCTCCTCCCCTGCCTCTCCCACTCCCGATCTTCTCCTTCTCCCCGATCCTTCCCTGCCTCTCCCACTCCCGATCTTCTCCTTCTCCCCAATCCTTCCCTGCCTCTCCCACTCCCGGTCTTCTCCTTCTCCCCAATCCTTCCCTGCCTCTCCCACTCCTGGTCTTCTCCCCGATCCTTCCCTGCCTCTCCCACTCCTGGTCTTCTCCTTCTCCCCGATCCTTCCCTGCCTCTCCCTCTCCTGGTCTTCTCCCCGATCCTTCCCTGCCTCTCCCACTCCTGGTCTTCTCCTCCCCGATCCTTCCCTGCCTCTCCCACTCCCGATCTTCTCCTCCCCTGCCTCTCCCACATCCCGATCTTCTCCTTCTCCCCGATCCTTCCCTGCCTCTCCCACTCCCGATCTTCTCCTCCCCTGCCTCTCCCACATCCCGATCTTCTCCTTCTCCCCGATCCTTCCCTGCCTCTCCCACTCCTGGTCTTCTCCTTCTCCCCGATCCTTCCCTGCCTCTCCCACTCCTGGTCTTCTCCCCGATCCTTCCCTGCCTCTCCCACTCCTGGTCTTCTCCTCCCCGATCCTTCCCTGCCTCTCTCACTCCCGATCTTCTCCTCCCCTGCCTCTCCCACTCCCGATCTTCTCCTTCTCCCCGATCCTTCCCTGCCTCTCCCACTCCTGGTCTTCTCCCCGATCCTTCCCTGCCTCTCCCACTCCTGGTCTTCTCCCCGATCCTTCCCTGCCTCTCCCACTCCTGGTCTTCTCCTCCCCGATCCTTCCCTGCCTCTCCCACTCCCGATCTTCTCCTCCCCTGCCTCTCCCACTCCCAATCTTCTCCTTCTCCCCGATCCTTCCCTGCCTCTCCCACTCCTGGTCTTCTCCTCCCCGATCCTTCCCTGCATCTCCCACTCCCGATCTTCTCCTTCTCTCCAATCCTTCCCTGCCTCTCCCACTCCTGGTCTTCTCCCCGATCCTTCCCTGCCTCTCCCACTCCTGGTCTTCTCCTCCCCGATCCTTCCCTACCTCTCCCACTCCCGATCTTCTCCTCCCCGATCCTTCCCTGCCTCTCCCACTCCCGATCTTCTCCTCCCCTGCCTCTCCCACTCCCGATCTTCTCCTTCTCCCCGATCCTTCCCTGCCTCTCCCACTCCCGATCTTCTCCTTCTCCCCAATCCTTCCCTGCCTCTCCCACTCCCGGTCTTCTCCTTCTCCCCAATCCTTCCCTGCCTCTCCCACTCCTGGTCTTCTCCCCAATCCTTCCCTGCCTCTCCCACTCCTGGTCTTCTCCTTCTCCCCGATCCTTCCCTGCCTCTCCCACTCCTGGTCTTCTCCCTGATCCTTCCCTGCCTCTCCCACTCCTGGTCTTCTCCTCCCCGATCCTTCACATTGGTAGCCCACTAATAAGAATGACAGTGAGGCATCAGGTACACGAGAATTCTTATATTTCCATGCTTTTACCTCTGAATCCTTTTTGGAAGCCATGGATAATACAAAGTTATATGTTCTTGTTTTACACCTTTGTTTCTACTTTAAATGTCTTTTTTCCTGTGACCCACACTGGGTCGCTTCTAGTTGCCTAGTTAATCACCCGGTTGCCATTTCTAACATATTATATATTGAAATGATCACATGGTTTTTAGCTTGATTGTTTATTTTTCTATATATGTAAAATTACATTTAATTCCTGTTCTGTTAAAGATTCTATTCCTCCATGTATTATTGTTACTTTGTTACTCTGGTTATAAAACCCCAATAAAAATCTTGTAAAAGAAAAAGTCAACAATAAAACATACATTCCTAAAGAAAAGGTCATATAATGCATTAATGTAAACAACCTTCTGCCTTTAGAATCACTTTAAACCACTTCCTTCTCCTGCCCAGGACTACATGTCCCATGAGGCATTGCTTCTCACACATTCATGTTCAAGATCTCAGGCACTTACTGCCATGAATGGATTGTGCACTGTGTATACCGACATGTATGAACAGTGCACTGAGCTGTATGTGTGCTGCCCTGTGCTTCCTGGTATGTAAACAAATAATGCCTTCTGTATGCAGGCCAACAAATTGGCTGACCAAGTAATCGATTATTATCAGTTATAATCGATTATGATGATTAGGACTCATGTACACTACAGCTTTGAAACTTGAGTTTAGGAGCTTTTGGTGCTTTTTTTTGCCAAAGCTCCCAAACTCATGTCCAGTTTAGAAACTGCTGCGATTAGGGGAGGTTCAATCTCCTTCTCCTGAAACAATGGTTGGTAATACATTTTATGAACAACTAAAAAAACTGAAAAAAAAAAAAAAAAAAAAAAAAAAAACAGAAAATGCTCATCTCCAAGAGATACAGTAAGATAAACTCTGAAAATCCCCTTCATTTCCGAGCAGAATGCTTTCATTTTCTGCGAGTAGCATAACACGAGGAACAGCAATGTGACATCAACCGTCTCTTAGTTACTCGCATTCCACACAATGTGTGGCCCTTAAGTCATGTTTGGTATTCCCCAGGTGGGAAAGTTTGAAGAAAAGTCACCATACACAAACTTATATCATTTTAGAAAAGACTCAAAAATCACAAGTCATGTCAGAGCGCCGCTCTCCCCTATGGGGAAACGGATAATGACGGACCGTAGTGTCCGTCGTCACCCGATCCGATCACGGATGGAAAAGTAGGGTTTTCCTCCGTTACACTTTTCGGATCGGAGCGGGTCGGATGTCAGCGGACATGTCACCGCTGACATCCGACGCTCCATAGGGATATATGTATGTCCGTTTTTCATCTGAAAACGGAAGGCTGAAAAACGGACATACGGACTCCCCGTGTGAAAGAGCCCTTAGACTTGGACTACATTATGGCATTCAGCGGGGCCTTCTGGGCACACTAAAACATTGGGGACTGACAAATCTTTTAGGCCTCATGCACACTGGACGTTAAAATTACGTTATAAAAACATCAGTAGCTTTGCGTTAGAGCATTTTTACAGCTGAAAAACGTCTCTCAGAACCCACTAGTGAGGTTTTTTTACTGCTCAAAAACGTCATTGCCCAAAACATCCAGTGTGAATGAGGCCTTAAAGTTTTGTAGAGGATAGGAAAAGTTTAAAGTCACTGTCAGGTTTTAAATGCTGTGCAGGTGAAGAGATTTTCCTTTGCTTTTAGTTCTGTTTGGCTTCCATCCCCTGGGACAGGAAGTAAGGGGAAATTTCTCCAATAGGAACAGCACTAAAAACATGAGAGGTTCAAACCCTGTACAAGAAAAAAATGACTCAAACACTTATCATAATTTTCCTTTCACGAGGCCCATCAATAACATACTAAGCCATCTACACCTCAGCCACATCACCAGTCTCATCTCAAAATATCCCCCAAACCTTTGCTCCTCCCAAGAACTCATGTTCTCTAGCTCTCGTCAACTCCTCCCATGCTCTCTTTCAAGACTTCTCTAGAGCCTCTCCCATCTTCTGGAACTCCCTACCCTAACCAGTACTGTCATCTCCAACTCTGTCTGCCTTTAGGCAATCCCTAAAAAAGAATTTCTTCAGGGAAGTCTACCCTGCCTCAGCATAAAAACTGAACTTTTACTTTCTCCATAAATTCATCCCCTTACAGCTATCTCCCTTTGTATCTCTTGCCCCTCCCTTTAGATTGTAAGCTCTAATGAGCGGGTTTCTCCTAACCCTCCTGTATTGAATTGTATTATAAATGTACCATCTCATTTTATTTTGTAAAGTGCTGTGCAAACTGTTGGCACTAAATAATCCTGTATAATGATGATAATAATACACTGGGTATAGAAAAGAATCATCCCCTTTAAAATAATCAAATGTTGTTGCTTTGCAGTCTGAAATGAAGACAGTGACTGTTTTTGATTTATCCAGCTGTATTTGGCAGTGTAACTGCTAACATCCAAGTGAAAGATATAACACCAACATGCCAGAAAAAAAAAAAAAAGAATCCAGAGTTGGAGAAAGGATCACCCCCCTCCTAAAAATGACTTGTGAGCTCAATCAGGTGTAGCGAATCACCTTCTGAATGGCATACAAAGCCATTTGGCTTTCATCTGTAATCAGCTGTGGTCATTTTGATTAGCTCAGCATGAAAAAGAGCTTTCCTGGAGCATTTCAGTCCCTGGCAGTGCAATCCAAGCAAACAATCATCTATGGGTGGCAAGGCACTGTCAAAAGATCTCCCACTGTAAACATTACAATCAATGTTTTCTACTTTCCAAATCATCTCCCTGAAGACAGCTGTCCTGTGCACATCCAAAGAAAAGTTTCTCACTGTATACAAATGGATCATTCTATATGTTGCTAATGACAAATCTACTCAGCACCTGGGGGTGGATTTTAACTTTAAGGCTACTTACATTAAAAATGTTTTTTAGTTTATGCGTACTGTGACATCACGAAAGGCGAGGTGGTCTAGGGACAGTATGTTTTCATACGTGGGAAACTGAGTCAAGGTTTTCCGAGCCACATTGGCAGTGTGGAATCTAAACCAGGTTTTGTTTCCCACTTTTGACCAACAGCAGGAGGAATAAAGTAGGAATGGCTGAGGCATTAGAGTGCTCTGGCCTGGGACTCAGGATACTACCCGAGAGCGCTGTATGGGGAAATTGCTCTGTAAGAGAAAGAAAAAGGATGGCAAAACGCTTGTTTTTTTTTTGGCAGTGACTGGGAGAAGTCCTTCACCTGTCAGAGGAATCTGTACTGTTTAAAGTGGTTATAAACCCTTACAAAATACCCAGTGAAGCGACTGGCCTCAGGTGATACACAGAGATGACACAAATCCTTCTACATACATTGTATGCAGTTTTCTCTACACCTGTTAAAAGTCCAGAATTTATCGAGCTTGTCTGAGCAGTAAAAAAAAAAAAAAAAAAAGGGGGGGGGGGGGGGGTCGAGAGCTAAAGGTACACTCTGCAAAGCTCAGTGAGGAGAGCTCTGACAGCTGATTGGAGGGAAGGGACTTTATAAAGCACACAGCAACATAGCTGAGGCTGTCCATCAGCTGGAGATCCCTCCCGTCACCATTTTTCTCTGGGTGTCAGGAGAACTTGTCAGAGTCAAAAGTGATTCATGCTGACAGCAGAGGAATGAAACAGCAGACAAAAATGACACTTAGTGCTCTTAGTTGAGAAAAATACAAACTATAGCGGGATTTGCTTTGTTCATGACTTTAAGCACCACTTTAAGCTAGGTTCACACTATTGCGGCTTTGCGGGCTGCATTTGCACAGGCATGGCAACTCATTCATTTGAATGAGCTGCTGTGCCTGTGTTTTATGCAGGAAAAAGCATTTGAAAATGCAGCGGCCAGGAAATCGCATGGTGCTTTTGCAGCATGCGATTTCCCTGTGGTTTCCCTACAAACACGCTGTCTTTTTAAATGCGTGATGGTACCCATTAGGAATGACAGGCAGCAGGTTTTGGATGGGGGGGGGGGGGGGGATTGCAATTCCTGCATCAGCAACCACCCGCAATAGTGTGAACCAGGCCTAAGTTAGAATCTGGATGGCGAGGATTTCTTTTTTGCTTTGTTGTTTGTTTTATTGCCACCTCTTAAAATAAATCTGACTACAAGTCAGAATTTTAAGAAAGACCTGCTGTTTGGAATGTCTTTTTTCCCCAGGGAAGGTGATCACTACATATAAATGCATATACAGGAGGAGTACATGAGTGTATATGCCTAAATTGAATGACTGGCAGCTAGAAGAGGATAAAGAAGAATTTTCATATACATGTATGCACATTTATGTACCTCAATGTGTGAGGACTTTATGAAACAACTTCTGTTTTTTACTCAGGATTTTTCTGCCAGCAAGGTCCTGCGTATAAACATCAGTAAAATATTGTGTCTGTGTACAGGAGGCCTTAGCACATAACATCTGTTAAACAAATGGAAAGCGCAAAAAATGTTTAGTACATAAGAGAAGGTTTTATTTGTCAGAAGTTCTCTTCTATGAGGCAGACATCTACTCAGGACTGCAGTCTAATTAGTGGCCCTCTGCTTACACCAAGCCCCATCTCTGTCAGACAGTTCTGCATTGCAGGTTCACTGGCAAACAAATGGTTACATAAGCAAGCTATGTACAACTAGCGAGCACAGCACAAGCTTTCTCTGTATTCCTTGTATGCTGTCTGAATACTTATCATGGCACTGATGCAGCCAGGACAGTATATGACTGCAATTCCTGAAGCCTGGGAGAAAGCACACTGCAGAGACTGGCAGCTAAACAACTCACAAAGAAAACTGGCACAACAGCTCCTATGGGTCAATAAAGAACATGTAACCCAGCGCTGGTCACCTTTCTTGGTATGCGAGGGCCTCAAGTGTCGCCAAGACGTCACCAAAGGGCCACACATAAAATTAAGTGAATGTACAGTCTCAGAGACCATAGAATTTAGTCAAAGACTATAGGGGTTATTTACAAAAGGCAAATCCACTTTGCACTGCAAGTTCACTTGGAAGTGCAGTCGCTGTAAATCGGATGGGTAGATCTGAAATGAGGTGAAGCTCTGCTGATTTTATCATCCAATCATGTGCAAGGTAAAATGCTGTTTTTTATTTTCCTTGCATGTCCCCCTCAGATTTACAGGGACTGCACTTCCAAGTGCACTTGTAGTGCAAAGTGAATTTGCCTTTCATAAATAACCCCCTATGTATATGATACAAGAGATGGTCAAAGACTGCAGACATAATACAAGAGATGGCCAGAGACTGTAGATATTAGGGTTGCACCTATACCGATACTAGTATAAGTGCCGATACTTGTACTCGTGCAAATGCTCCGATGCTTGACCCGATACCTGGACAGTCAGTGTGGCGGTGGGGGAGTTACAAGCACTGAGCTCCCTGTATAGAATTCAATAAAGCAGCTGACAGCCGCTTCTCCTCCTCTAACTCCTATCCATTCATTTCAGTGCAGCTGAGGCAGCAGAGAAAGGGACTGGGGAAACTGTGTCCTCAGTCCCTTTCTCTGTCTCAAAAGGGAGATGTCAGGGATCTGTTTACATATTAGTATTAGTGCCACTGTCACATGACATTGAATTATATATATAAAATCGGTATCAGCGAGCATTTGAAAAAGGTATCAGTACTTGTACTCGGTCTTAAAAAAGTGGTATCGCTGCAACCCTAGCAGACATGCTACACCAGAAGGTCAGAGACTGTAGACATACTACAAGAGAAGGTCGGAGACTGTAAACATGCTAAAAGAGATGGTCAGAGACTGTGAAAATGATATAGGAGTTGTTGGAGATAGAGAAAACACGTCAAGAGACAGGCATAGACTGGAGGCACATTACATGAGAGTGAGACTGCTAGATATCACTACTAATGCTCACGGAGACCCTACGAACTGGGGAGCTCCCACTGTCTATGGCACAAGCCATTATAGTGGTTATACCCAAACCAGGGAAGGACCCCCAACTTTGCCCTTCATACCGACCCATATCCCTGCTTAATGCTGACGCAAAAATACTTACTAAAATACTAGCCAGACGCCTGAACGAAGTAATACTTACTCTTATTCACGAAGACCAGTCAGGCTTTATGCCGGGGAAGGGCACAGATATAAACATTCGTAGGTTGTATGCGGTCCTGGCCTCTGGGGAGGAGGATGCGGAGGACGGGATTGTGGCCTCTTTAGACGCAGAGAAGGCCTTCGATTCTGTTGAGTGGGGCTATCTCTGGGAGGTACTTCGCAGATTCGGTTTCGGCCCGGTCTTCCTCTCCTGGGTCAGGATGGTGTACAGGGCCCCGACGGCTAAGGTACGCACGGGTACGGTGCTTTCTCCGGCATTCCCCCTTAGTAGGGGGACCAGGCAGGGGTGCCCTCTTTCGCCGGGACTTTTTGCCCTAGCGATTGAGCCCATGGCTGCCCTCCTCCGTGCTGCACCAGAGATTCGGGGAATCACAAGGGGTTCAATACAGGAAAGGGTGTCTTTATATGCCGACGACACCTTGCTGTATCTTAGGGATGATGGTACTTCCCTACGGGCAGCGCTGTCGGTAATTAATAATTTTGGCAAATTCTCGGGCATATGCATAAATTGGGGGAAGTCAGTCCTGTTCCCTCTCCATGCTGGCTCTGCCTCCTCGCAGGCAGATGGGCAGCTTAGTAGAGTCCCTCAGTTTAAGTATTTAGGTGTAGAAATACATCGGGATTTAAAAAAATATATGGCCCTCAACCTAAACCCAGTAGTTAATCACCTTTCTCAAAGATGCGCCACATGGAAATCCTTACCTCTAACACCAGTGGGCCGCGTTAACTTAATCAAGATGTCGGTATTACCCAAGTTTACCTATTTATTCCGTCAAACTCCAATCTCTATACCGATAACCTTCTTTAAACATCTCGACAGTATTGTTACCTCATTTATCTGGAATGGAAAGGCCCCTAGAATAGCTAGATCAACTCTACAACTGCCAGGTGTGCTAGGGGGACTGGCCCTGCCCTGTTTTCTGAAGTACTACTGGGCGGCGGTCCTGGTGACTGTTAAGTGGTGGTTCTCGGAGGACCCGACTAATCCTGCTTCCACCACGGAGGCGGCATTGGTTGGTTCGTTTGCGGAGTTGGGCAATTTGGTTTATAGGGGCCCCAGATCCAATCTTCGGGTGACTCTTCCCATGAGGACGACCCTTAAGGTTTGGGACACGGTCCAAAAACAGCTCATGGGACCCAATGACTGGTCCCCTGCGACTCCCTTATGGGGAAACCCTCGCTTGCCTCATTTTCGCTCTATTCCTGATCCGGTCGTGTGGGCTAGATATGAGGTCAAAACTTTGAGGGACATATTAGTACAGGGTCAACTGGTTTCTTTTGATGCCTTAAAAAGAGATAAGGACCTCCCGAACCATATGTTCTTTAGATTTCTTCAGCTGCGCCATGCATTCCGGTCCCAATTCCCTGGCCCGCTGAATTTGGAGGGGTCGCCTGTGGAAAATACACTTAAATCCCCAGATACTGGGAAAACACTGTCCACACTGTACAACATATTTGTGTCCCATGACACATCTAGAGTGTCCCAGCTGTGTGAGCTATGGCGAGGGGATATTCCGGAGCTGACAGATGAGGACTGGGAGGAGGGGATTCAGCAATATTTACCCCTTACAATTTCGGCTAGAGATAAATTCATGCAACTGAAGTTTCTTCACCGTGCATATTACTCTCCAGTACGTTTAGCGAGAATTTACCCTGATAGGTCGGCGAGGTGCGCTAGGTGTGGTTCGGATGATGCTGACTTCTTCCATATAGTCTGGTCCTGCCCTGGTGTGAAGGAATTCTGGGAAAATGTACTTGCTGATATTAACTCCATTGGGAGATTGATGATTCCATACAGCCCGATCCCTCTCTTGTTGGGCATTTGCGATTTCCTAGAGGTCTCATGGGGGAAGAAACTATTCATCTTCTATGCCACATTATACGCTAGAAAGGCAATCCTATTACAGTGGAATCAGTCCCAGCCACCCACCAGACAGCTCTGGCAGTCCTTGATAAATAGGGCACTACCATTATATAAAATGACATATATGGGAAGAAATTGCCCCAAAAAATTTGGGAAAATTTGGGCAGCATGGGTGAAGGCAAAACATCTTACTATTGACTGAGGCCCCCGGGTTGTGGCTCACGAATACTGATATAAATTGGCCCTCATAAATGGATTTCTGTGTCTACCTGTGAGAGTGTGGGATTAAGGTGTACGAACGAAAGGTAATCAATGTGACCTCTTATACCTCCACCCGAGATGGGTGTAATGTTCTTGTTAATATACTGTTGGATTCACTGCTACTCCGGCATTTGTTAAGAAATGTAAGAAACCTCTGAAAGATGTCTCTATCTATGTCTAATCCGCTTTAAACTGTTTGTTTTGGAAAACCTAAATAAACTTTTTTGTTAAAAAAAAAAGATATCACTACTATAACAGGAAAATAGGGTAACAAACATAAAATAATGACTTTTACTTTATTTATTTTTATCCTTTTTTGCATCGTATGTGTGTTGATCTCCTGCAGCCTTTTTGCAGGCATTTCCCATCTGCAGCCATGAGGTCCAGCGGTGACCGCATGTTATTGCCCTGTGCAGGCTTCCTAATGGAGATAACAGGTGAACATACCTTCACACTGAGCATCAATTTAATATAGCCATTTATAGTTTCCTCAATAGGTGAATGTAACAGTGACAACACAGGAGAATATTGGGAGACAGAGTGGTGTCACCTTATAACAGGAAGCAGGACAAATACCTTTATGGAAGGATCACCAGGTACTATTTAAAAAAACGACTGAAAATTACTTTTAAAAATCACATGAATATTTGGGGGGTGTGTTTTGACTTTGTGCATTACTGCAACCAGCAGCAGTGCATGTTCCATGTGTTGCTGTACAATTCATTTTGAATAGCAGCCCAACAAGGGAAAGCATTGCAGAGTGCTGGAATGAACAATCACCAACCAACTCTGTAGTTATATCCAACCCCATTAAATGGGCCAAATGTTCTCAGAGCTTAGAGCAGCTGTGCCACCTTAGATTATAATATCTGATATAATAATAGTATGGTGAGGAGATCCGAGAGCCATTGGCTTTGCCATGTGTTGTGGTAATGAGACCATCAAATATTTATGCGATTTTAAGGCTGCTTTCACACTGAAGCGCTTTACAGGTGCTATAACACTAAAAATAGCGCCTGCAAAGTGCCTCTCCTGTCACTCCAGTGTGAGAGCCTGAGTGCTTTCATACTGCGGCGGTGCACTTGTGGGACGGGGGGGGGGGAAAGCCCCGCAAGCCGCATCTTTGCAGCGCTTTAGGAGCAGTGTAAAGACCGCCCCTAAAGTGCTCCCTGCCCATTGAAATCAATGGGCAGCGCAGCCGAAGCGCCTACAAAGTGACGCAGGAGCGGTGCTTTGCAGACGCTTTTAACCCTTTATTTGGCCGCTAGCCGCCAAAAATCTCTGATGAAATGATGGTAAAGCGCTAAAAATAGCAGCGCTTTACCACCGATGCCCCCAATGCCCCAATGTGAAATTCAATCTTTTTAAATACACTGTCATTTAATATATTACCAGGTGATCCTACCATAAAGGTCCAAGCACTTCCTGTTATAGGGTGATGATGCTCCCTCTCACAACTGTGGGTGTAGGATTGTGTATATGAGATTGTATTTTTTTTTTGGTTGAACTAGATGGTCCTTTTTCAACTTGACTAACTATACTATACTACTGCTCCCCTGCGTTGTCACACCTTCAGGGTAGACTAGCAGTGGCCTTGTTGGCACTCAATGCACAGGTATGTCTAATCATTACCTCCATCAGGGAGCCCACACTGAGCAGTGACATGTAGTCAGGAAATGGCTGCAAGAGATTGGCTGCACTGAGATGTAATAAAGGATAGAAAAGAACCATAAATTAAAAAAAAAAAAAAAAAAGGCAGTGTTTGGAGGTCTTGTTTCGAATCTTGACTCTGCATGGAGTTTGCATGTTCACATGTGGGTTTCCTCCTGCACCCCAAAGACATGCTGGTAGGTTAATTGCTTCTTGTGTAAATTAGCCCCAGTGTTTGTGTACAAATTGGCTATGTACATGTTATCACTTTCAGCATGCTGGTCCCAAGCCTGAGCAATGGCAGAGATTTGAGGAAAGAGCTGGTGACCTGACTTATACAAAAAATGGCTTTCTAAAGTATCAGACACAGAGAATCCATGAACAGATGCATCGATTATAATATATCATGAACAGTATATCAGATATTGTATCCATAGAAACACCATCTATCATGACGCTACCCAGACATGCTACCCAGAGAGCTAGCCAAGAGTCGGACATGACCAGACACACAATACGATTGATCATGAAGACTGTACCAGGCATGGTACCCACCACCCTATGACTGAGCAGCTATGTACACATATACCTACCTATACTCCTCATAATAGACTATACTGTGTATATGTATAGATCACTTCACTTGTACTAGACTCTCAGACCAGCTCTCTGGGGACCATGTCTGGTGCCCTCTTCATGATAGATTGGACCAGACATGATACCCACCGAACCCCCAAGAGTCACAGATGACTGAACATACATATACACCGTATATAATCACCGCAACATCACACTACACACTGAGAATGAGTGTACAGTACTACGTAGTGATGAGTATACAGTGCGAATTAGTACACCGTGATGGTGATGAGAAGTTGAAGTTGTGAATATATAGTGGTGATGAGCACACTGTAGTTGTGAATATATAGTGGTGATGAGCACACTGTAGTTGTGAATATATAGTGGTGATGAGCACACTGTAGTTGTGAATATATAGTGGCAGGGTGGATAAAAATTAATGATTTTAAAATAATAATAGTAATAATAATATCTGATTTTTTTTAAATCAAATTTATTTTAATAAAATTCTTTTGGAATAAAAATCTAGAAGGTAGTTTTCTATTCAAGGTACAATAATAATTTAGTTTATTCAGCATGAAATGGAGCTTAGTTATGTAGCATGAGGCTGTATATTCTGCAATATTTACATGTTTGGTAAACTCATTCAATGAATCCAAGCTCTGCGAGGTGAGATAACATGCACTGCATTGATGCATTCACACAATTTCACAGTAACCATGAGATAAAACAAAGTTCAGGAGAATTCCTTTATTTTTTGTTTTGTTTTACAAATTTCTGTCTGTACACTACAAACTGTATGAGTGAATAGGTTCTGATATCATGGTTTTACTAACCTGACAGCTTATTTTTCTAAATAGGAAACCTTCACTTTGTTTGCAAATTTTAAAGATTCTAACTACCAGCAAGAATGAGTCCTTACATTTAAAGAGCACCTGTCATTTCAGATCCATCATGGCAGCGCCTGTTAGCGGGCATCCACTCACCTGCTGTCACCACGTCCCTCACCTTGTTGTCACTGCCTCGTCACCAGCCGTCCCATTAAAGTGAATGGGACTGTCGGTGAGTCAACAGCGGGTCAGAGGAGGAGCCACTGAGGGACAGAGATGACAGATGCTCTTTAAAAATTATGATTTAAATCAAATCCACCCTATATAGTGGTGATGAGTACATAGCGGTGGTGATGAGTACACCCTGATGGAGATTAAGTATACAGTGGTGGTGAGGTGTACAGAGCAGTTGTCAATATATAGTGGTGATGAGTATACAGTGGCGGAGAGGAGTGTACAGTGGCGGAGAGGCGTATACAGTGGCGGAGAGGAGTATACAGCGGCGGAGAGGAGTATACAGCGGCGGAGAGGAGTGTACAGTGGCGGAGAGGCGTATACAGTGGCGGAGAGGAGTATACAGCGGCGGAGAGGAGTATACAGCGGCGGAGAGGAGTATACAGCGGCGGAGAGGAGTATACAGCGGCGGAGAGGAGTATACAGTGGCGGAGAGGAGTATACAGTGGCGGAGAGGAGTATACAGTGGCGGAGAGGAGTATACAGTGGCGGAGAGGAGTATACAGTGGCGGAGAGGCGTATACAGCGGCGGAGAGGAGTATACAGCGGCGGAGAGGAGTATACAGCGGCGGAGAGGAGTACAGAGTGGTGGAGATGAGTGTAGGGTGTGTGTCTGGGATACAATGATTCCTCCTCTGGATATGAGGACACACGTGTGACACAAAGCCCCCCCCCGGTCCCCTCACCTGCTTGCACGGTGTCGGTGAGGTCGTGGCTCCCGGTACTCCGGGGGATCTCTTTGAGTTTCCTGGCACTGAGGTTGAGTATTCCGGAGTTGGCCGCCTCGTCTAGCGCCCTCTCCAGGCCCCGGTTGAGCGGCAGGCTGAGGGTGAAGTTGGTGGTGTGGGGCAGAGCGGTGGTGGGGTGGTACGGGGTGTGGGGCAGAGCCGTGGGGGTGGCGGCGGGAAGGTTGGGGTAAGGCGGACACTCGGTGCCCAGAGTCGCCATGTTCCCCCGGAGAGAGAAGAGCGGGTAGTCCGGTGAGGCGGTCACTCACTCGGCTTTCCTGTGGAGGGTTTCCTGCCGCCGGGAGTGTGCAGGCACAGGGCGCATGTCCTCCCCGCCGTATATCCTGGCATCCAGCCCGCACTCCTCCGGTACACACGGCTTCCTGTCACACAACTTCACAGTCCCCCCCGAGCTGTCATGGCATCCACTCCTTTATTGGTCCGTCACACCACACAATGGAGCACAGACAGTTTCCTGCCCACTTTTCCTCTGTCACTGAGGTGCTGGGAGTGAGACTGATCACATCCTCTGTACAGTGTGACTGCGGGATCGTGTCACAGCTCAGCATCCACCCTTCTCCTCCCACCCACCTACCTCTCCTCCTCCCTCCCTCCATTTACCACCCACCTACCTCTCCTCCTTCCCTCCCTCCATTTACCACCCACCTACCTCTCCTCCTTCCCTCCCTCCATTTACCACCCACCTACCTCTCCTCCTCCCTCCATTTACTACCCACCTACCTCTCCTCCTCCCTCCATTTACTACCCACCTACCTCTCCTCCCTCCCTCCATTTACTACCCACCTACCTCTCCTCCTTCCCTCCCTCCATTTACTACCCACCTACCTCTCCTCCTTCCCTCCCTCCATTTACCACCCACCTACCTCTCCTTTCCTCCCTCTATTTACCACCCACCTACCTCTCCTCCTTCCCACCATTTACTACCCACCTACCTCTCCTCCCTCCCTCCATTTACTACCCACCTACCTCTCCTCCTCCCTCCCTCCATTTACCACCCACCTACCTCCCTCTACTCACCACACTGCATAGGAGGAGGGAGCCCAATCACAGCACCCACCTACCTCCCTCTCCTCCCACCTACCTACCTCTCCTCCCTCCCTCCATTTACCACCCACCTACCTCTACTCACCACATTCATCCCTCACCACCTCCCTCTACTCAGCACCTACCTCTACTGACCTCCCACCTACCTCCCTCTACTCGGCACCTACCTACCTCTACTCACCACCCACCTACCTTTCTCTACTCACCACCTACCTCCCTCTACTCGGCACCTACCTACTTCTACTCACCACCCACCTACCTCCCTCTACTCACCACACTGCATAGGAGGAGGGAGCCCAATCACAGCACCCACCTACCTCCCTCTCCTCCCACCTACCTACCTCTCCTCCCTCCCTCCATTTACCACCCACCTACCTCCCTCTACTCACCACCTCACACTGAATAGGAGGAGGGAGCCCAATCACAGCACCCACTTACCTACCTCTACTCACCACATTCATCCCTCAGCACCTACCTCTACTGACCTCCCACCTACCTCTACTCAGCTCCCGTCTCCCTCTACTCACCACCCACCTACCTCCCTCTACTCACCACCCACCTCCCTCTACTCACCACCCACCTACCTCCCTCTACTCAGCACCTACCTCTCTCTACTCACCACCCACCTCTCTCTAGTCACCACCCACCTACCTTTCTCTACTCACCACCTACCTACCTTTCTCTACTCACCACCCACCTCCCTCTACTCACCACCCACCTCCCTCTAATCACCACCCACCTACCTCCCTCTACTCACCACCTACCGCTCTCTACTCAGCACCCACCTCTCTCTACTCAGCACCCACCTCTCTCTAGTCACCACCCACCTACCTCTCTACTCACCACCCACCTACCTTTCTCTACTCACCACCTACCTCCCTCTACTCGGCACCTACCTCTACTCACCACCCACCTCTCTCTACTCACCACCCACCTCTCTCTACTCACCACCCACCTCCCTCTACTCACCACCCACCTACCTCCCTCTACTCAGCACCCATCTACCGCTACTCAGCACCCATTGAGGGCTTATCACACACAGGATCTGTCGGGTCTATTCACATGGGCAGTTAGCACACCCTGCCAATCCCAGGGGAAAACATCAGCGGATGCCTGTGTCTGGAATAACGGCTGTGCGTGAAGCACTGCGGCCGCTCCTTCCATAAAGATGCAATTGTGAGCTTGGATGTGTTCAGATTGTAGCCCAAAACCCATACGATGGCCCATCAGCCTGTTTGATGCAATGACAGGCTGGCAGTGGCTGTAGATATCTGTGACTGTTCACACAGCCAGCGATTACCTGCAGCGGATAAATCACACCCACCCACCATCAATTCTGACCCTAACTGCAGGTCATTGTCAGCTATGTGCACAGTCACAGATTGCTGCATCCTGTCAATGCTTGGGATGAGCTCAGGCTTGTTTGGATCTTAGTGAGAGTGAGCCCACCAGGAGGCTGTCATTGTACTGATCAATCATAAGCAACCATGGCACTCCCCACCCCACAGCCACATGTCTAGGAATGCTTTGATTCTAAGCAGGTGCAGTTAGCTAGTCTGCCACTAGGTGTCTCTTCCAGAATAGTTTTTGGTGTAAGCAGGTGCTAGGTCTCTTTTAGCCAGCTATAGACATCCTGACTGTTGGAGGAGGAGGTGGGTTGCAAAAAGCCTTTTAGGCCAGGCCAAGTGTTCCCTGGAGTGAGGCTATCCCCCTGGAGCAGCGGTCACCAACCAGTGATCTGATGTACCACTGATGGTCCATGAGAAAATTTTGGTGGTCACCAGGGGTTCTGCCACAAACCAACATTGTGGCAGATGTAAACCGCCCAATGTTGTTTCCAGTGTTGATACCCGATGCCTCCTCTGTGAACTCAGAGGGAGGCGCCAGGAGTAGTGCAGAGAGTGGGAGGAGAAGGAGGGGACTTCCAATGGCAGCACTGAACACAGACTGGGGGAGGGAGCATGGAGCTCGAGCACATGGCTGGATAAGGAGGTGAGATCCAATGATGAGTCTGTGTAAGGCAGCGATGTGATGCAGAGTGCAGGGAGGGGGGCAGAAAGTCAGAGTATTGTGTGTATAAGGATGCAGTGTGATCCAAGGGAAGGGGGCAGAGAGCCGGAGCATTGTGTGTATAATGCATGTAAAATTCATGTTAGTGGTCCATGGGATTTAAAATTGGGAGTTCAGTGATCCAAGAGGTCCGAAAGGTTGGCAACCACTGCCCTGGAGGACCTGGGAGAAATGTACCCAAGCCAGAGGTCACTGCAGTGATCCTGTCTCAGGAATGCTATTTATAAGGAGCAGTGAGCTGGATACAGAAGGTCTAAGGCAAAGCAGGACCCTCTGAATGAGTACTGATGACCCCAGGATGAAAGAGGCAGAGTAGGGAAGATGACTTACTAAAATGGACAGTGTGTTGCTTTCACATGTGGCTGCTGCTGCGGATCGTCCAATATATGTGATTAACAATGTACTGTGAAGGGACCCAGGATAGTAGGCCTATGTGATGACACTGTAATGCCATCATAAAGTACCACCAGTAAAGTGCAGCAATCCTAGCTGAACATTTCTTCCTTGGGAAATAAAGGTCAATGGCCAGCAATGTCGTTAGAAGGCCTCTGGCAAGGAGATGGGTACAAGATGGCAGAGGTTAAAACTTAAAGTTGTTCTGGTAGCAAGAAGAAGTAGGGTAGGGACTTGTGCTCTTGGTGCCGTTACATAGCCATTCGCAAGCCCCCCTTACAGTACAGGTGACAGATTCCTGGCGGGCTTGCTCATGTGGGTTTAGGCTAGGATTTTAACATGCTCAAGTTCATGATTGCATTTTGTGGGCTAAGCAACCATAGCAGTGCGCAAAAACCTGTCATTCGAGACACAAGAATCTGCAGATATTTGCCGCTGGAATTTGCAGGGTGTGCTAGATGCCCGTGCGAATAGTCCCTAAAGCGTATCTAAAACCAGGAACAAAAATGTATAGTGTAGCAAGGTCCCGGACCTCCAGAGGCCTAATGGTGACCTCCAGAGTCAGGGAGAGCTGACATGCTTTGTGGTAGAGTGGGTTTACGAGGCATAGTGGGTGTAATACAAGCTGAAGTGATGGGCGCCAAACACTTTTTGAATGCAAAGAGATTTATTGCCTCTTGAACAAGAACTGTGGGAGAGAGGGTTAGGGCCAGGACACCCTTAAGTAGATGCAATGATAATTAGCAGACTCCGAGACTTCTATAGGTAGACAGCTATACAGTGGAAGGCCTCCAGCCGTATACCACATCTGTATAGGTAGGACCGCTGTCTTCTATGGCAACAAATCTTGTAACAGCCACTAACGGTAAATGTACTTAACTATTGGTAACACAGATAGTTCTCCTCACACGCTACAGTCTCTTACTGCAGGTCTTACTCATTGAGCTCCCAATCTCTCATTAGACACTCAGACCCATTTGCCCCTGGATCCCTTGAGCTCTTCCACTTCCATTACTCAGTATCTTCCTCAAGCGTCACCCCCGCTTCCCTGCTTGGACCTTAGCTTGGCACTCACAGATGCTCTTCAAGCTTCACCCCTGCTGACCTGCTAGGTCACTGGCTTGGCACTCACTGATGCTCCTCAAGCATCACCTTTGCTGTCCCACTGGGTCCCTGACTTGGCACTACCTCCGACCTCAACTGGTTCCCCATCCGGCTGAACCGTTACTCACGGTTGGACTCCAATCCTGCAGTCCCAACCCTGCGCTGCTTCCCCTGCTTCTGCTAGCAGCCAGATGTCCCAGGGATAGGCCTCAGGCTTCTGGCCTAGCAGCCTGGGGCAGCATAACACACATGTACCCAGACAGCCGTCTGGGTGGCACAGAACCCAGATTGCCTGACTCCATCCAAATAAATAGGCTCTCTCAGCAGGCCAAGGGGCTTTAAGAAACCCCTGCCCATTTCCTGAGACATCCCATCCATTCATAACCTGACCTTGCTAAGCCCTTATCTAATTTCACCAGCATAACGCCACCTAGCGACAGAAGAGAGAAGGCGCAGCAAGTCCAGAACTAGAGGAATCTACTAACAATTAGGGATGAGCCCGATGTTCTGGTGTTCGCCAAACAGCGAACATTATGCGGTGTTCGTGGCAAATTTGAAAGCCACGGAACACCGTTAAAGTCTATGGGACACTAACATGAAAAACCAGAAGTGCTAATTTTAAAGGCTTATATGCAAGTTATTGTCATAGGCCTGATTCCCACCTATGCATTTTTAGTGCTTTTTGCATTTTGCAGATTTGCACTACAGAACGTATTCAATAGGAAACCATGTTAAATGAACTGTAGTGCAAATCTGCAAAATGCAAAAAGCTCCAAAAATGCATAGGTGTGAATCAGGCCATAAAAAGTAAAAAAGGCAATAATTAACGAATGAATTACAAACCGCGCTCCCTGTAAAGTGCAAGTGCAGATATCGCACACTAGTGCAAAGCAAAGTAGGGAGGGTTTCTACCATTTATTATTGTCATAAAAAGTGTTTGGGGACCTGGGTCCTGCCCCAGGGGACATGTATCAATGCAAAAAAAGTTTAAAAAACTGATGTTTTTTCGGGAGCAGTGATTTTATTAATGCTTAAAGTGAAACAATAAAAATGAAATATTCCTTTAAATGTCGTGCCTGGGGGGTGTCTATAGTATGCCTGTAAAGTGGTGCATTTTTCCCATGTTTTGAACAGTACCACAGCAAAATGACATTTCTAAAGGAAAAAAGTCATTTAAAACTGATCGCGGCTGTAATGAATTGTCGGGTCTCGGCAATATAGATAAAACTCATTGAAAAAAAAGGCATGGGTCACCCCCCCCAGTCCATTACCAGGCCCTTTGGGGAACCCCGAACCAAAATTTAAAAATAAAAATGCGTGGAGGTCCTCCCAAAATCCATACCAGGCCCTTCACGGGAACACTGTGCCAATTTTTTTTTTTTAAATGGCGTAGGGGTACCCCTATAATCCATACCAGACCTGTCTGGTATGGTTTTTAAGGGGAACCCTGTGCCAAAATTTTTTTAAAAATGGCATGGGGTCCCCCCAAAATCCATACCAGACCTTGATCCGAGCATGCAACCTGGCAGGCCGCAGGAAAAGAGGGGGGATGAGAGAAAAAAATAAAAATGTATAACGTTATATTACAGCTGTCATCGAGAAGAAGCGTCACTTGGCGGGAGCCTCCCATGGAGGCGGAGCTGTTGCATTTTGTTTTTCTGGGGTTTTTTTCTTTTTTCGGTTCGTCATTTTTACTATTTTTTACACTTTTTTGTGAATTGGTAGGGGTACAATGTACCCGTTACCAATTCACATAGGGGGGAGGCGGGATCTGGGGGTCCCCTTGTTAAAGTTCCAGATCCCCGCCCGCAGACCCCCACAACCACCGGGCAAGGGTTGTGGGGATGAGGCCCTTGTCCCCATCAACATGGGGACAAGGTTCTTTGGGGGTGACTCCAAAACACCCCCCCATGTTGAGAACATGTGGCCTGGTATGGTTCAGGAGGGGGAGAGCTCTCTCGCCCTACCTCTTTTCCTGCGGCATGCCAGGTTGCGTGCTCGGATAAGGGTCTGGTATGGATTTTGGGGGGACCCTTATGCTTTTGACACATTTTTTAAACCATTGACAATTATACAACAATCAGTGCTATAAAAAATGCACTGATTACTGTGTAAATGTCACTGGCAGGGAAGGGGTTAACACTAGGGGACCTGAAGGGCCTGGTATGGATTTTAGGGGGACCCCCACGCAATTTTTTTTTTTTTAATTTTGGTTTGGGGTTCCCCTTAATATTCATACCAGACCCAAAGGGCCTGGTAATGGACTGGGGGGGGGCCCATGCCGTTTTTTTTTAAAGAGTTTTATCTATTTTGCCGAGACCCGACAATTCATTACAGCCGCGATCAGTTTTAAATTACTTTTTTTCCTTTAGAAATGTCATTTTGCTGTGGTATTGTTCTAAACACGGGAAAAATGCGCCACTTTACAGGCATACTATAGACACCCCCCAGGCATGATTTTTAAAGGAATATTTCATTTTTATTGTTTAACTTTAAGCATTATTAAAGTCACTGCTCCCGAAAAAACAGCTATTTTTTAAAACTTTTTTTTGCATTGATACATGTCCCCTGGGGCAGGACCCGGGTCCCCAAACACTTTTTATGGCAATAACTTGCATATAAGCCTTTAAAATGAGCACTTTTGATTTTTCATGTTCGTGTCCCATAGACTTTAACGGTGTTCGTCCAAATTTTTTGCCTGTTAGCAAGTTCTGGTGCAAACTGAACTGGGGGTTGTTCAGGTCATCCTTACTAACAATCAACCAGGGCAATTACTACCTGGGAAACTAAATTTACTAGCAACCCTGCCTAAACACCAGGGTGCTAGCTACATCTTCCCCCTGCCTAGCAAACGACGTCTCAGAGTTGCAAGAAAGAATTTAACTCTCAAGCCTGAGAGTGGATGTCCTGGCAAAACTTGGATGGGAGGGGAAACAAGGAGAGAAGAAAAATATAACAGGACATGGCTTACCACATGAAATAAACAACAGTGTATATACATAGGCAAGTGGTATTTCACACAATGGCATATAAATAGCAGAGAATATATACAATTTTACGTGTGGCGTACCACCTGAACAATATAAAAGGGGAAAATATAAACAGTAGCCTTATATCCTAACTATCTATTATGTACACCTGGAAAAATATAGAAAATGTTAGCTTGGTTATAAAAGCTGAAGTCACTGTCTCTCCTTAGCCAAGGAAGACGCATGGGGTGCAGGAACACCTGAAAGAGAAAATAGACAGCATAAAAATACATCCTATCTCTACAATAACACAGTGCAATATTTACATGAGTGAACGTTGAGTAAATATTAATTACCCTCAGCCAAGAGCAGGAAAGCAGTGAAAATGCACCCTAAGATATATCTAAACATGAGTACAGATGAAACTGGGCCCCACCCCCATCCGAGGGTGACACCCCTTTTCCATAGCAAACCTAAAGAAAACTTACTTAACAATTCTTATCAACATTTGTATAATGTGAACAGTGGCTCACTCAGGCTGGGGCTCCTTCATGCCACCTGGTGGCCAGCATATTCAGCAAACAGTCCTTGTGTACTTTCCAGTCCATCATTCAATTTTAAGGTGAGAACTTGCCCTCTTTGCCACAGCTTATTCTACCTAACTGACTAAACACCCCAGTGTCTTTGAAACCCCAAAGTCCATCAATCCTTCACTCAGGGTGGAACAACATTTCCCAGCAGTCTCTCTTCTTTATAGGGACAACTCTGTTGCATGTGAAATCTCAGCCTGTCCACACAACAGCTGGGGACTGAGAAAAAATGTCCTCGGTGGAAGAAACAAACAGGCTGAACATTACATAAACATTTTACTTCTCAGGTGGAGGCACACTAGCGTTCCCAGAACACTAGCCAGTGCGGCTCAAGTAGGCACTCCTTGCAACTGCTGGCAGAGCACAGTCCCACCAGTACAGCCAAACAGGAGTGTTCCCACTAGCAACATTTCTGCGAGGAAGGTGGAGTGGCTCTCAGCATAGCGTCCTGACTCCACAGAACACACATTTGTAATCCACATGGTTTTGATGAAACCATGTACAGTTCAACAACATTCTACCAATAGTATCTCGGATTTGGTAACCGTAGGGTTTACCTTTTTGTATTCACTGTGGGAATATGATACCGAATGTCTTTCTTGTTAGACTTGTGAATAATGACACGATCCGGTTTGGTTTTACAGTTATAATCATGAATAAATGGCAGTGAGGTTCTGGACCCCCGCTATGGGCCGCAGGTAACAGCCAAGACCACTTAAAATTAACACTTTATGCAAATGTCTGGATCAGCAACTTTCACGGGCAAGAAAACACTTTTCTTCTCCTAGGATGAGAGTGATAATCATAGCAGTTCAAGCGTTTTGCGACCCAGCACATCTTAACAAACTTATGCAACAGTCATTACTCACCCAGCTCATTTTCCACCCCCATTTGGCTTAGCAATTTCAGGTACCGTCGGGGCTGAACACAGGACTGATCGCTCCCCCAGGCACAAGACAGATGGCATACTTAGCCTAACGAGTGGTAATCGGAGGGTAACAATCCTCGGGGGCAGCTGTATCCCAACTCCAAGGGCGCAAAAACACAGCAAAGCCAAAACATCGTTGGCAAACAATTGCCATGGCCGTGGAACTTTGAGAGACGTACAATGCTATCTCTCCATGAGGCACCAACCGAAGGCCCATATCAGTAATCGTCTCTCCAGAGGCGAAGAAACTGGCAACCGCCCTGGGGTCATACTCAGCTGAAACAGGATGAATAATTTCAGACATGGAAGCTCCGAGATGCGCCATGTTGTCCTCTAGGTAATGGTATTTCAGCACCCAGTCCGAAAAAGGGAGACACGTCCAACCGCGTGTCCTCCTCTGCAGAGTGGTAACTCCTCTCCCTACCAAAGGATTGGTTCACACACTCTCTGGAAACTTCAGTGACCGATTTTCCTTCTGCGCGATGTGCCAAAACTTTGGTGGAGTCTGTTTTAACCCTTGCAGCGCTGGTGTAAAGTGTCAAAAGAACAGGCTGGTACTCTCCCATGAGCAATGAGACATATTGGTTCTTCCCCACATTGTTGGAATACAAAATAACACAGTCTATACAAAGTAAAGATGTTACTTGCCACTTTTCCATGGAGCCAGATGAAATCCTGATGTAGCTGTAGCCGTTTGCTATGGGTGCTGCAGGATCAACGCCTTTACCCCACGTTGGGCACCAAATGTAGCAAGGTCCCGGTCCTCTAGAGGCCCAATGGTGACCTCCAGAGTCAGGGAGAGCTGACATTCTTCTTGGTAGAGCGGGTTAAGAGGCATGGTGGGTGTAATACAAGCTGAAGTGATGGGCGCCAGACATTTTCTGAATGCAAAGAGATTTATTGTCTCTTGAACAAGAAATGTGGGAGAGAGGGTTAGGGCCAGGACAACCTTAAGTAGATGCAATGATAATTAGCAGACTCCGAGACTTCTATAGGTAGACAGCTATACAGTGGAAGGCCTCCAGTCGGATTCCACGACTGTATAGGTAGGACCGCTGTCTCCTATGGCAACAAATCTTGTAACAGTCACTAACAGTAATTGTACTTTTGGTAACACAGAAAGTTCTCCTCACATGCTACAGTCTCTCACTGTGGGGTCTTCACTGCTGGGTCCCTGGCTTGGCACTTACAGATACTCTTCAAGCGTCACCCCTGCTGACCCGCTATGTCCCTGGCTTGGCACACACTGATGCTCCTCAAGGGTCACCTTTGCTGTTCCGCTTGGTCCCTGACTTGGCACTTGCTGAAGTTTTCCCACTTCTTCACCCTCCCCGGCTGGTGAGAAGACCGCTCTGGTACTGGCTCCAGCTTACTCACAGTGGTCTCCGGTAACAAGGCGGACCTTTAGTGGCGACAGCTTCCCCTCTACCTCCGACCTCAACTGGTTCTCTGTCCGGCTGATCCGTTACTCTCGGTTGGACTCCAATCCTGCAGTCCCAACCCTGTGCTGCTTCTCCTTCTTCTGGATAGGCCTCAGACAGCCTAGCAACCAGATGTCCCCAGGATAGGCCTCAGGCTTTCGGCCTAGCAGCCTGGGGCAGCATAACACACGTCCACCCAGACAGCCGTCCAGGTGGCACAGAACCCCGAATACCTGACTCCGTCCAAATAAATAGGCTCTCACAGCAGGCCAAGGGGCTTAAAGAAACCCCTGTCCATTGGCTGAGACACCCCATCCATTCATAACCTGACATTGCTAAACCTTTTTCTATCTAATGTCACCAGCATAACGCCACCTAGTGACAGAAGAGAGAAGGTGCAGCAAGTCCAGAACTAGAGAGGAATCAGTGGATCTACTAACAATCAACCAGGGCAACTACTGCCTGGCAAACTAAATTTACTAGCAACCCGGCCTAAACACCAGGGTGCTACATCAGTATTGCAGCTTAGCTGTCTTTAGGTGTGGTGGCTGCATTAGTTTTCTTTCTTTACACTTTTTTTCTTTATTATAACCAGTTGCCTTCCAAAAGATTTTACCCCCTTCATAACCAGGCCATTCTTTGCTATTTGGTACTACGCTATTTTAACTGACAATTGCGCAGACATGCAATCCTGTACCCAAACAAAGTTTATATAATTTTTTTCACACAATTGTAGTGGTATTTGATCACCCTTGGGTTTTTATTTTTTATTAAATAAATAAAACAAGACCGACAATTTGTATATTGATTTATTTGTATGAAAGTTAGTATAGCGTCTACAAACTATGGGATATATACTGAAATTTGTATACATCTTTTTTTATACTAGTTATGGCGGCGATCAGCGACTTATAACAGGACTGTGATAGTGCGGTAGGCAATCTGACACTAACTGCCTCTAGGGGGGGAACCGACTAACTGCCACAGATATCACCAGTGACACAAATACAGTGATCAGTGCTAATAATATGCACTGTCATTGTACTAATGAGATTGGGCAGGAAGGGGTTAACATCTTGGGTGATCAAGGAGTTAAATGTGTGCCTAAAAAGTGTTTATGTGTGTACTGTGAGCTGCTTTTACTGGGATCTAGTCGTTTTCATTCCCTGCTTAGCAGGGAAAGAACGCAGAACTTTAGTCAGAAAATTAAGTCCTGCTAGATCATTTCAGGCTGGCTCCTTTTGCAGGTATAGCTATGTAAAACATTAAACATAAGTGCCTATACTGTCAAAAAAACAATAAGGCTGGGTTCACACTGGTGCGACACGACAGCCGTCCTACTTTGGATCCGACTTTGCCCTGCGACATGAAGCCGGCATGTGTCCGACTTTCAATGAACGGGGATCCGACTTGGATCCCCGCCAATGCCGGCACTGTGTTTGGTATGAATCTTTAGGGGGGAACTCCGCGCCAAATTTTAAATAAAAAACCGGCATGGGTTCCCCCTCCAGGGGCATACCAGGCCCTTGGGTCTGGTATGGACCTTGAGGGGAACCCCCTACGCCGAAAAAACGGCGTGGGGGGGTCGCCCCCAATCCATACCAGACCCTTATCCGAGCACGCAGCCTGGCCGGACAGGAATGGGGGTGGGGACGAGCGAGCGCCCCCCCCCTCCTGAACCGTACCAGGCCGCATGCCCTCAACATGGGGGGTGGTGCCTTGGGGGAGGGGGGCGCGCTGCGGCCCCCCCACCCCAAAGCACCTTGTCCCCATGTTGATGAGGACAAGGGCCTCTTCCCGACAACCCTGGCCGTTGGTTGTCGGGGTCTGCGGGCGGGGGCTTATCGGAATCCGGGAGCCCCCTTTAATAAGGGAGCCCCCAGATCCCGGCCCCCCACCCTTTGTGAATGAGTATGGGGTACAGCGTACCCCTACCCATTCACCTAGGAAAAAAGTGTCAATGTAAAAAAAAACACTACACAGATTTTTAAAGCATTTTATTAGACAGCTCCGGGGGTCTTCTTCCGACTTCGGGGGTCTCTCCGGTTCTTCTCCACGCTCTCCGGATCTTCTGCCGGGCTCCTCCGCTCTCTTCTGCTCTTTTGCCGCTCTTTTGCTAAAGCGGAGGAGCCTGGTCTTCAATCTTCTGCCTTCTGCCTTCTGCCTTCTGCCTTCTGCCTTCTGCCTTCTGCCCTCTTCTCCTGATGTTGACACGACGCTCTCCCCGGCTGGAATGCTCTCTGTGCGCTCTGCTCTGACTTATATAGGGGGTGAACCCGCCCCCTTATGCCGTCACACTCCCTGGGCATGCTGGGACTGTGACGTTTTAGGGGGCGTGGTCATCACCCGATGACCACGCCCCCTTATGCCGTCACAGTCCCAGCATGCCCAGGGACTGTGACGGCATAAGGGGGCGGGGTCACCGCCTATATAAGTCAGAGCAGAGCGCACAGAGAGCATTCCAGCCGGGGAGAGCGTCATGTCAACATCAGGAGAAGAAGGCAGAAGGCAGAAGGCAGAAGGCAGAAGGCAGAAGGCAGAAGATTGAAGACCAGGCTCCTCCGCTTTAGCAAAAGAGCGGCAGAAGAGAGCGGAGGAGCCCGGCAGAAGATCCGGAGAGCGTGGAGAAGAATCGGAGAGACCCCCGAAGTCGGAAGAAGACCCCCGGAGCTGTCTAATAAAATGCTTTAAAAATCTGTGTAGTGTTTTTTTTTAAATTGACACTTTTCCTAGGTGAATGGGTAGGGGTACGCTGTACCCCATACTCATTCACATAGGGTGGGGGGCCGGGATCTGGGGGCTCCCTTATTAAAGGGGGCTCCCGGATTCCGATAAGCCCCCGCCCGCAGACCCCGACAACCAACGGCCAGGGTTGTCGGGAAGAGGCCCTTGTCCTCATCAACATGGGGACAAGGTGCTTTGGGGTGGGGGGGCCGCAGCGCGCCCCCTCCCCCAAAGCACCAACCCCCCATGTTGAGGGCATGCGGCCTGGTACGGTTCAGGAGGGGGGGGGGGGGGCGCTCGCTCGTCCCCACCCCCATTCCTGTCCGGCCGGGCTGCTTGCTCGGATAAGGGTCTGGTATGGATTGGGGGGGGGACCCCCACGCCGCCTTTATCGGCGTAGGGGGGTTCCCCTCAAGATCCATACCAGACCCAAGGGCCTGGTATGCTCTTGGAGGGGGAACCCATGCCGGTTTTTTATTTAAAATTTGGCGCGGAGTTCCCCCTCAAGAACATCTGAGCACAAGTCGCGTGCCAAAGTCGGATCATGCAAGACGGCAATCCGACTTTGATCCGACTTCAATGATAGTCAATAGGCTGAAGTAGGATCAAAGTCGGACCAAAGTAGTACAGGGAGCATTTCTAAAGTCGGAACGACTTGTGTCGGACCAGTTAGGACGGCTCCCATAGGGAAACATTAAATTTCACACGTCATGCGACATGAGCTCCCAATGTCGGAGCGTTTGTCGGACCAGTGTGAACCCAGCCTAAGGCTGGGTTCACACTGGTGCGACACGACAGCCGTCCTACTTTGGATCCGACTTTGCCCTGCGACATGAAGCCGGCATGTGTCCGACTTTCAATGAACGGGGATCCGACTTGGATCCCCGCCAATGCCGGCACTGTGTTTGGTATGAATCTTTAGGGGGGAACTCCGCGCCAAATTTTAAATAAAAAACCGGCATGGGTTCCCCCTCCAGAGGCATACCAGGCCCTTGGGTCTGGTATGGACCTTGAGGGGAACCCCCTACGCCAAAAAAACGGCGTGGGGGGTCGCCCCCAATCCATACCAGACCCTTATCCGAGCACGCAGCCCGGCCGGACAGGAATGGGGGTGGGGACGAGCGAGCGCCCCCCCCCCTCCTGAACCGTACCAGGCCGCATGCCCTCAACATGGGGGGTGGTGCTTTGGGGGAGGGGGGCGCGCTGCGGCCCCCCCACCCCAAAGCACCTTGTCCCCATGTCGATGAGGACAAGGGCCTCTTCCCGACAACCCTGGCCGTTGGTTGTCGGGGTCTGCGGGCGGGGGGCTTATCGGAATCCGGGAGCCCCCTTTAATAAGGGAGCCCCCAGATCCCGGCCCCCCACCCTATGTGAATGAGTATGGGGTACAGCGTACCCCTACCCATTCACCTAGGAAAAAAGTGTCAATTTAAAAAAAAACACTACACAGATTTTTAAAGCATTTTATTAGACAGCTCCGGGGGTCTTCTTCCGACTTCGGGGGTCTCTCCGGTTCTTCTCCACGCTCTCCGGATCTTCTGCCGGGCTCCTCCGCTCTCTTCTGCTCTTTTGCCGCTCTTTTGCTAAAGCGGAGGAGCCCGGTCTTCAATCTTCTGCCTTCTGCCCTCTTCTCCTGATGTTGACACGACGCTCTCTGGGGCTAGAATGCTCTCTGTGCGCTCTGCTCTGACTTATATAGGCGGTGACCCCGCCCCCTTATGCCGTCACAGTCCCTGGGCATGCTGGGACTGTGACGTTTTAGGGGGCGTGGTCATCACCCGATGACCACGCCCCCTAAAACGTCACAGTCCCAGCATGCCCAGGGACTGTGACGGCATAAGGGGGCGGGGTCACCGCCTATATAAGTCAGAGCAGAGCGCACAGAGAGCATTCTAGCCCCAGAGAGCGTCGTGTCAACATCAGGAGAAGAGGGCAGAAGGCAGAAGATTGAAGACCGGGCTCCTCCGCTTTAGCAAAAGAGCGGCAAAAGAGCAGAAGAGAGCGGAGGAGCCCGGCAGAAGATCCGGAGAGCGTGGAGAAGAACCGGAGAGACCCCCGAAGTCGGAAGAAGACCCCCGGAGCTGTCTAATAAAATGCTTTAAAAATCTGTGTAGTGTTTTTTTTTTAAATTGACACTTTTTTCCTAGGTGAATGGGTAGGGGTACGCTGTACCCCATACTCATTCACATAGGGTGGGGGGCCGGGATCTGGGGGCTCCCTTATTAAAGGGGGCTCCCGGATTCCGATAAGCCCCCCGCCCGCAGACCCCGACAACCAACGGCCAGGGTTGTCGGGAAGAGGCCCTTGTCCTCATCAACATGGGGACAAGGTGCTTTGGGGTGGGGGGCCGCAGCGCGCCCCCTCCCCCAAAGCACCAACCCCCCATGTTGAGGGCATGCGGCCTGGTACGGCTCAGGAGGGGGGGGGGGCGCTCGCTCGTCCCCACCCCCATTCCTGTCCGGCCGGGCTGCGTGCTCGGATAAGGGTCTGGTATGGATTGGGGGGGACCCCCACGCCGTTTTTATCGGCGTAGGGGGTTCCCCTCAAGGTCCATACCAGACCCAAGGGCCTGGTATGCTCTTGGAGGGGGAACCCATGCCGGTTTTTTATTTAAAATTTGGCGCGGAGTTCCCCCTCAAGAACATCTGAGCACAAGTCGCGTGCCAAAGTCGGATCATGCAAGACGGCAATCCGACTTTGATCCGACTTCAATGATAGTCAATAGACTGAAGTAGGATCAAAGTCGGACCAAAGTAGTACAGGGAGCATTTCTAAAGTCGGAACGACTTGTGTCGGACCAGTTAGGACGGCTCCCATAGGGAAACATTAAATTTCACACGTCATGCGACATGAGCTCCCAATGTCGGAGCGTTTGTCGGACCAGTGTGAACCCAGCCTTATACACTGTCTCACACTGCTTTGCACATGCTCAGTTGCCCTCCATTTTTAGGCACTTCCAAATTTGTAGAGGCTGATCTGCTGACAGCCTTAAAGCGTAATGAAACCCTCCTATCCTTTACAGCCAAGCAAGCTGCTTCTGTCTGATCTGCAACTGCCATGGTGTTGCACATGTGATCAGTTATTACACCGGCCCTTTGATAGTTTGACAGTTTGGTTGAGGACACAAGCAAATGTGACAGATAGCAATCCCGCCATTCCAGGAATCTAACTGTTTTTTTAAACGTAAATCGATGGGTTAAGTTCCACTTTATGATTTACTGCTGTTCAGGGGCTCTGGGCTTCAGCAAAATGGCAGCCTCCAGCAAGAAGAAACAGGAGCAATGCTGGAGGCAAGTTACAGCACAAAGTAATTTTGGTAGCATAATTATTATGTATATGTGGAAGCTCAGAGTTGGGGAAGCTCAGAGCTGCTCACCGGGTGCCAGTGGTCAATCATTGGCCGAGACTCGATAATTGGCATGTGCTGTGATGAATCACAGCACAGCTGGGCCGGAAGGCGCCCCCTGCCCAAGGGCGCAGATCACGTACTAGGTACATGATCCAGCGCAGGGAGGCTGCTTTGCCCCCATACATCCTCGTGATGCGGTCAGCAAGCAGTTAATCTGATGCTAGGGTGACAATCGTACTGAATTATGTTGTCACCCCAGGACTTGAAGTGTGTTAGGACTACATAACACTTCCCTCTCTCCTCCATAAGGACTCATTCACACAAACAACCAGGGGGTGGCAAAAGTATGTGGATGAGCTGCAGTTTTGCCGCTTCCACCCCAACTACCCACCTAAACAAGGACATGCAGCGCTCAGAGTTGTACACATGTTGCAGCTACAATACTTTTCTTCATGGTCATGGCAAAATTAAGACCCCTGTTGCGTTCAGCAGGCATACCACCACCAGAAACAACCAATTCAAGTTAACAGGGCTGCATTGCAACCGTGCAATGCATGTGGTTGCAGTGCAGTGGTTCGATCTTTTGAGGGTTAACACAGGCATTGAGGAGGCAACATAGCGCCTCCAAACCGCCTGTCAACTGCCCTCTGAAAATTGATTCACCACAGATCACTTTTCAGAGGGGCGGAAAGGGCTACCACACATCTGAACGAGCCTTAAGCCCTGGTTCACACCAGTGCGGCCTTGAAATTGCGCTTCTTCAGTGCAATTTCAATGCCATAAATCAGTGTGATTTGGACCTCCGATTTCACTGCGGCTTGCGACTTCATTTAACAGAAGTCAATGCAAATGGCAATAAAATCCCAAAAAAGTAGTGCAGGAACATTTTTCAAAGTTGCTGCCACTTGAGTCACAACATTGCTGGCAATGGGGTGCAACTTGTCATGCGATTTGTAACTGTCAAATCGCATGACAAATTGCACTGGTGTGAACCAGGGCTAACAGAAGGAGGTGTTTTGAAATCCTCAGAAAAAGCAGGAAACAATGCAGAAAGTTGAGACATTGGTGCTCCAGGTGAGCAGAAAAAAGGAGAAAAAGAGGGATAAAAAGCCTCCAGAGAGATTCTTCTAATGCCGCGTACACACGAGCGGACTTTTTGTCCGGACTGGTCCAACGGTCTATCCAACGGACTTTCGGCGGACTTCCGACGGACTTTCCTAACGAACGGACTTACCTACACACGATCACACCAAAGTCCGACGGATTCGTACGTGATGACGTATGACTGGACTAAAATAAAGAAGTTGATAGCCAGTAGCCAATAGCTGCCCTAGCGTCTGTTTTAGTCCGTCGGACTAGCATACAGATGAGCGGATTTTTCGACCGGACTCGAGTCTGTCGGAAAGATTTGAAACATGTTTTATTTCTAGGTCCGTCTGACTTTTGGGAAAAAAAAGTCAGCTGGAGCCCACGCACGATCGAATTGTCCGACAGAGTCCGGTCTGCCAGATCAAGTCTACCAGAAAGTCTGCTCGTGTGTACGCAGCATTAGAGTAATGTTCACTGGTACATATATAGAAAAATGTGTGGTAAGAGTATACTTACATCATAAGGTGGCAGGATACCCATTCTAGGGTTAGGCAACCTATTTTATATGGCTGTCTCCCCACAGAATGTGGGTGGTCACACTCCATGCTCGTCTGGGTGCAGGTGGGTGCAGTTTCCTAAATGCCCTATATTTCCATCTTTTATTAATTAAAAGGACACTGCCACCCCCCACCGGGCCACACACCTACTGGACATTAATGTACATACGCTTGTGTATGCATATACATGTATATGCGGTTATGAATGCATGTGTATGGATATGTATATATGTATGGATGTGTATATGTGTATGCATGTATATACTGTATGTATACATGTCTCTTTCCTTTTTTTTATTTCTTTTTTTTATATATAAATCTGAAAGCCTGACTTGGCCGCTTCCTCTCAAATGGACACCTCCTATCCTTCCTCTTTTTCTCTCCTTCTTTTTTTTTTTAAGCTAGACCCCTCCCTTAATATGTTGGAAAAGATGGCCCTGATCTTACAACTGTTTAACGCTATGTCGATAGCTGTTGCACAATATGAAGACATGTTGATATTTTGACCCTTGGGGGTTAGTTCTTAGCAGAGTAAATGATAACAAATAGAATTGCTATTGATGTAGTGCCACACTTTTCAACAATAAAAATTTATGAAGGGGTAACTCCACTTTCGTGGGGAAAAAAATAGCAAATAAAGAAAAAATAATATAGTGTGTACAATTGCGATACAAGTCATATTGTAATTAAATGTTTTTAAAAATTACCTTTCCATAGTTGCCAACATTGTAAAAAAAATTTTAGGGACACTTTTTTGGCTGTAGGCGGAGTCTTATTATAATTAGAGGGCGGGGGCATGTATTTGTAGGTGTGACATAGCAAAAAAGAAAATTGCGGAACCGAAAAATGGGTGTGGTTTACGTGAATAGTGGGCGTGGCTTATGTGAGCGTGTTTCAAATGGGGGTGTGGTTAGGGTCTGAGATGAATGAGAGATGGAGAAAGAAAGGGAAAAAGAGGGAGGGAGGGAGGGAGGGAGGGAGGGAGAAAGAAGGAAAGAAGGAGGGAAGGAGAGAGAAGGAAGGAAAGAGGGATGGAGGAACAGCAGGCCCAGATCCTACACCACAATAGAAATGTATATTCCAGAGTTTAACAAATCAGCAGATAAAGATACTCCAAACACCTGGTGTTAGCACTTCAATCATCCCAGCACCATATTTGTTGTGGTGTCAGGATGATTGAAGCGCATTATTACTATTATTACATTGTCATATAGAATGAAATCATTCAACTCACCAGAATCCAGAATTAGTGGGACCCCTGAGCGTGTCACCTGCCACCAGATGCCATCAGGTGCCCCCAGCAGAGTCCTTCCTTGCATCAGGTGCCCCCAGCAGAGTCTGTCCTTACATCAGGTGCCCCCAGCAGAGTCCGTTCTTACATCAGGTGCCCCAGCAGAGTCCGTCCTTACATCAGGTGCCCCCAACAGAGTCCATCCTTACATCAGGTGCCCCCAGAAGCAGAGGCCCTCCTTACAGATCTGTGTCCCTGGCAGTGGAGCCCCTCCTTACATCTGGTGTCCCCAGCAGTGGAGCCCTCCTTTACATCTGGTGTCCCCAGCAGCGGAGTTCTACTTTACATCTGGTGTCCCCGGCAGCGGAGCCCTACTTTAAATTTGGTGTCCCCGGAAGTGGAGCACTCCTTTACATCTGGTGTCCCTGGCAGCGGAGCCCTCCTTTACATCTGGTGTCCCCCAGCAGCGGAGCCCTCCTTACAGATCTGTGCCCCCCAGCAACAGAGCCCTCCTTGCTCAGTGTCCCCAGCAGCTGGCGGCAGCGGAGCCCTCCTTACAGGGTAATCTGTGTCACCGAGCAACAGTGCCTCTTACATCAGGTGTCCCCAGTACAGTACCTCTTACATCAGGTGTCCCCAGTACAGTCAACCGATATAAAAACAGATAATGACTCCTGCGCACAAGTGGTCGACCCAATATAAAGGGGATACACTGGCCTTGCTGCCCTCAAGGATGGGGATTCCTAGCAAACAAAGAAATAAAAAGAGAGAAGGGCGCACCAGCCATGTGCATTATCTTTTGTAAAACATTTATTAAGTAAAATGATAAAGGAAATTACTCACAAGCAGTAAAGAATCATGTGCCATAAACCTTGGACATCAACTTGCAATAAGTGGTATAAATGATGAACGAAGCCTTCCAAAGGTGTTTCCGAGGAATATATAACACTGCTGGCTTACGCGTTTCGAAGGGCTCATCCCTTCTTCATCAGAGCTCAGCAGTGAACGCTCCTTCAGTAGGCCCTGTATATATAGTGTGAATGCCAAACCGGCACAATCAGTGGAGGGGGCAGGGCACATAGGGCTCCTCCCTTTCTGGGAGATCCTCCCTCCTACACTCTTTGCCTGTACAATTGGATTGCCCATCATGATTTATTTAATTAAAAAGTATATATAAAAATATATGAATAAATAAATAAATTGATAAATAAATTGATGAAAAGATTCATTAGTAGATATAGTAAAGTAAAAAAACTGGTGAGTGTCGCTGTATTGTAATACAGTTAAAACCCAGCAGGGGCTAGCCATAGAGGTACATGATCAGCAATGATAGATGTGTGCATGTGTACACACACATGTATGTATATATAGCGAGAGAGAAATGGGCGCAGAACGGTGCAGAGTGGCATGGGATGGATGCATCTGTTTGGCAGGAAGGGAAATGTCATGTTAATAAACTTATAAATAAAGAGATGGACACTGTACCTTAGATGTTAAGTGCACCCTGATCGCTTTGTAGCTGCAGTGTGTATAGGATAGCGGCTCGCAGGTCTTTTCTGGATGTATAATCAGTGTTGGAACGCACGCCAGTGCGTTTGCATTCCAGACAAGAGGAAGGAGCGGTGCGCGTCATTTCCTCTGTGCCCCCTGCCGCTTACTGATGACGTAAACGGCAGGGGATAGCGCGGCGCCATACTAGTAGAGGCAGACGTTCGAGGGGGCGAGGCCAGCACAGTGCAAACCACGGACCCGCTCCGCAAGTGACAACACGGAAGCAATGCACAGAGCGGCCGTCACACACTGAGTCACAGGGGCTGCTGTACACTGACAAGCAGTGAACACACACATATATATCTATGTCACACATGTTTGCCAAAAGTCAATGGTGACCAGTGGGTAATATACAGCATGTATAGTGTTATGCTAAATAGCAATTAGGACTGTCAGCGGTACTAGTAGTACATATATATGTATATGGAGACATATTCACAATATTACAGAATGCACAACCCATATGCCCATCTGCACATTACGTGAGCGCCCACATCACTGTATACCATGTGACACCCGAGGCAGCCAAGAAAGATTATTATATAGATGAAGGACTAATCCAGGCCAAACCAGAATGTATGAATGTTTAAAAATGGTTAAATAATAGGTTATTATAAAAAATTGTTATTATAAAACAAATTGTGTAACAGGTAAGAATTAAAATGTTCTTAATAAATAAAAAAGAGAGATGATTGGATACACCGGGATGATACTGAAGGAGTGGACACATGTGGCACGACCAGTAGCTGGCATAGTGACTACTTAGTGCTAATGTGCCCATTGTAGTCATCATATACCCCACAACGGAGGGTGGGGGGAAGGAAAGGGATGTATAGTAAATATATATATATGTTTTTTATTTTTAATTTATAATATAATATTTTCCAGGCAAAAGCCGGATGGTCCCTTCCTCATTACTGTGTGCAACATGTGTGACGTGACAAACTTGTCAGTAAAATACAAAGGAGATGCCTATATCATATATGCTAAACATATCAACAATGGTACCACAATAACAACATAACCACATAATGATAGTTCAGTGTAGATTTGATTAACCATAGATCACTGGGGGAAATGTGAAATATGATACACCAAATAAACCTAGAAAAATATATTCGAATGCAACAATCGAAAGTCGACCTAGGACCAGAAGTAGGAAGGACAGAAAGATGTGTATATGTGGATGAAGTGGCAGTGGCATATTGAAGCGCCGTGGGTAAATGCTATGGGGTCACGTGATTTTGTGAACCTCAGGGTCTTCATTTAGGCCCCCAGGGGTCATACTCCCAAGGGTGAAGATCCAATAGGCTTCGCGTTTGCAGAGCCTTTGGTGTCTCCTACCCCTATCGAGGCTGCCTCCAATGGATTCAATCCCGAACACTTTCATGCCTGATGGATCACCATGATGGGCTTCCTGAAAGTGCCGAGGGACTGGATATTTGACACGTGTATTTGTGATGTCACATTTGTGTTCGCCAATACGCACTCTCATGGGGCGGGAGGTACGACCTACATACAGGCGTCCACATGGACAAAGGATACCATATACCACGTGGTCTGTCCCACAGTTGATGAACTGCTTCAGATGATGTACTCTACCGTCTCTACCAGTGACTGACTTTTTTCTGTGCCACATGTATTGACATGTGCCACAGTTCTTGATACTACATTTGTAGCTACCTTTCTGGTCAAAGATCGTTGACCATGCATTTATGGACCTATTACGGGGCTCCCTCACCATACTAGGGGCTATAAGCCCTCTCAGGTCTCGTGGTTTTCTATATACTATGTTTGGGCCATCAGAAAGGTGCTCACTTAACACTGGATCGTGTTTGAGAATATTCCAGTTTTTCCGTAGAATGCTTTGTATCACAAAGGCTCTGTTAGTGTATTGTGTGGAAAAACGAGTCTGTATGGTATCCTGATTGATGGAGGAAATGGACGGTGGATCACATGTCGGAGTGTCATCATACAAGAGGGCATATTTATTGAAGGCAGTCTCGATAAGGGTTGAATCGTAACCCTTATCCAGGAACTTGTTACGAAGGACCTTGCTTTGCTCTAGGTAGTCACATTTCTTGGTGCACGTACGCTTCAGACGGCAGAACTGTCCAAACGGGACATTTCTAATCCATCTAGGATGGTGGTTGCTGTCAGCGTGCAAGAAGGAATTGCCACCACTAGATTTGAAATGTGTTCTAGAGAGAATGTTGCCATCAGGGTCACTCCTAAGCTCGAGGTCTAAAAAGACAAGGTTCTCACTATTGATAACGTGAGTGAAGCTAATCCCAAAGGGGTTCCCTCTACAATGGTCAAGGAAGAGGTGTAGTTCCTGATCAGTCCCATCCCAAATGATCAGAATGTCATCAATATATCTGGCATAGAGGATCAGGTTCGCTCCATAAGGGTTGTTGTTCCAAATAGAAAGCTCTTCCCAGTATCCCATGAAGATGTTGGCATAGCTTGGGGCGAACCTGGCCCCCATAGCCGTGCCTTTAGTCTGCAGGTAGTGTTCTCCGAGAAATGAGAAGTGATTATGCGTGAGAGAATACTCAATACAGTCAAGCACAAATCTGGCCTGCACTGAGTTGAGTGCACCCTCTTTGGACAAATAGTAGTTAGCTGCCCTTAGGCCATAAGTATGGTCAATTGATGTGTAGAGCGAGGCTACATCTAGAGAAAGCCATTTGTACCTCGGCTGCCAGACATAATGGGACAGTATTTCTAGCATATGGCTCGAGTCCCTAACAAAGGATGGAAGGCTGGTCACTATTCCCTGCAAAAAGTGATCTATATAGCAACCCACATTACTTGTAATACTATCAATACCTGCAATAATAGGCCTACCTGGAGGGTTGGCCTCACTCTTGTGCACCTTAGGTAAATGATAGAAATGTGGGGTAAGAGCATGTCTGTTGTAGAGGAAGTGATACTCGCTTTTAGTGAGGACCCCATCCAATAAGGCTTTGTCCAAGAGTGACTTCAGGTCTTTCGTATATTCTATAATGGGATCTTTTTTGAGTCTAACATAGGTGTCTGTATCCCCTAGTAGTCTCATTGCCTCGGCAATGTAGTCTTCTCTATTTTGAATGACCAGACTACCGCCTTTGTCGGCTTTCCGAATGATGACGTCCTGATTCTGTTTGAGACTACTGACAGATAGCCCCAATGGATCAAGATGTTTATTGAATTGCTGCCTTTGGTATTAGTATGGTGGAATTTCTTTTTAAAGGATTCAAAGACGACATCATAGAAAGTCGATATATATTTGCCTTTGGCCCAATGTGGGAAAAACGAGGATTTAGGTGCAAAGGGAGTGTGAACAATGGCTGCATCACTAAAATGCTCATAGGATGATGGTAGCTCATACTGTTCCGCTTCTGCATATAGTTCTTCTAAAATGTCTAGAGCAGAGTCATCCTCTGTATTGTTACTCGCAGGAGAGCAGAGTGGTGACTCGGTGATGCTATTAGCAGTGGTTTTCCCATCATCCTTCAATAGGTAATACCGTTGAAGGGTAAGTTTACGTATATACCTATTGAGGTCGATAAATAGTTCGAATAGATTGGGGGCACTGGGGGGGGCATAATTAAGGCCTTTTCTGAGCAGATCAAGCTCAGCGTCAGTGAACACAGAACTGGACAAATTGTAGATTTTAATGGTGGCATGGGTGCAGTTTACACTCTGCCTCTTTTTGTGTCCCTTACCTCCTCTTCTACCTCTTCTTGTTCCTCCTCCCGTTTCCTTGACTTTTTTATTGTTAGCAGAGTGGATGGTTGAGGGTTTAAGATCCCATTCTCCGTTGCGGACCCCTCCATTCTCGCAACTTCCAGTTCTAAAAAAGTCAATGGGGGTGTAACATTGGCTATACTACCATTGCAAAGATCGGATTCTAGATTTTCTAGAATGGTGAAGGGATTATAAGTGGTAATGGATGGATCAAACACTATCCCACTATCAATAGCCAAGGGGGGGACCCCGGGCCCAGTGATAGTGGGCGGTGGTAGGACTGCACTGGAGGTAGAGTGCTCTCTCCCAGAAAGTGAGGAGCTAGTGAGTCTACTGTCTGGACCCTCAGCTGTCGAAGGCCCAGTTGGATGGGGAGATGAAGCTGCAAGAGTGTCTCCATTTCCCATACGATCCCTAATAGACGGTCGACGTCCACTGTATGCACTTAGACTGTTCTTTTTAAGCGAGTGTCTAGTGTTACTACTGTGTGTTTTACCATTCTTGACATGGCCAGGGTTATCAGTGTACCTAGTACACTGAGGCTGAGATGGAAAAACAGCCTGAGATGGAATGGTGGGATGGATAGGCCCCTTGGTAGTGTGATTACTTCTATCACTGTTATACTTTTTATTTTTATTTTTATTTCTATTCTTATTATTGTTAGTATTAGTATTGTTACCGTTGTGGGGCCTACCCTTAGGATTTTTAGGTCCTTTGGCCTTATCAGCAGGAAGCCTGAGTTTCTTCCAGTTGAACTCCCTATTATTTAGGTAGTCCAACCTGTCTCGCTCAAACTTTCCTGACTTTTTACTGATGAGGTTAGTTTCATAAACCATCATCTGTTCATTAATTTTAAGATCCCAACTGTCAAAAGTGGACACATCTAAAAATGTAGATAGGCTCTCTTGCAAAGTATTGATATCAGCACGAATTTTAGTTAAATTGCGCTCCCTCTGAACAATAATAAACTGTAACCATAATTGATTACAATCACGCAAGCAAGAAATCCATTTGACTTTGAGATCATCATCAAGAAAGGAGCATAGTTTAGTAATTCTAAGGCCCCTAGGGACTCGTTTAAATTCTATATATTTCTGTAAGAGTAAAATGTCCCACCATTGTAACATCTCCTTCTCCAGTAAATCTTTTAGCTCATGAAATAAGGATATCATTTTGTCCTCTCTCAATGGGGTTGGCTCATCAACGGCACATGTTGCAGTATCTTCATTGTTAGGGTTCTCCAGTTCAAATGAGTCAATACTTGTGGTGAATCCTTTAGCCAATGAAGATCTTCTTAGCTGCCTTTCCTCAATTGATATAACCATTGTCAGTAAGACAAAGTCTAAACAAGATTGGTGACGAACCACTCTGCAGCTGGAGACCCCAACACAATCAACCGATATAAAAACAGATAATGACTCCTGCGCACAAATGGTCGACCCAATATAAAGGGGATACACTGGCCTTGCTGCCCTCAAGGATGGGGATTCCTAGCAAACAAAGAAATAAAAAGAGAGAAGGGCGCACCAGCCATGTGCATTATCTTTTGTAAAACATTTATTAAGTAAAATGATAAAGGAAATTACTCACAAGCAGTAAAGAATCATGTGCCATAAACCTTGGACATCAACTTGCAATAAGTGGTATAAATGATGAACGAAGCCTTCCAAAGGTGTTTCCGAGGAATATATAACACTGCTTGCTTACGCGTTTCGAAGGGCTCATCCCTTCTTCATCAGAGCTCAGCAGTGAACGCTCCTTCAGTAGGCCCTGTATATATAGTGTGAATGCCAAACCGGCACAATCAGTGGAGGGGGCAGGGCACATAGGGCTCCTCCCTTTCTGGGTTATCCTCCCTCCTACACTCTTTGCCTGTACAATTGGATTGCCCATCATGATTTATTTAATTAAAAAGTATATATAAAAATATATGAATAAATAAATAAATTGATAAATAAATTGATGAAAAGATTCATTAGTAGATATAGTAAAGTAAAAAAACTGGTGAGTGTCGCTGTATTGTAATACAGTTAAAACCCAGCAGGGGCTAGCCATAGGGGTACATGATCAGCAATGATAGATGTGTGCATGTGTACACACACATGTATGTATATATAGCGAGAGAGAAATGGGCGCAGAACGGTGCAGAGTGGCATGGGATGGATGCATCTGTTTGGCAGGAAGGGAAATGTCATGTTAATAAACTTATAAATAAAGAGATGGACACTGTACCTTAGATGTTAAGTGCACCCTGATCGCTTTGTAGCTGCAGTGTGTATAGGATAGCGGCTCGCAGGTCTTTTTTTTACTTTACTATATCTACTAATGAATCTTTTCATCAATTTATTTATCAATTTATTTATTTATTCATATATTTTTATATATACTTTTTAATTAAATAAATCATGATGGGCAATCCAATTGTACAGGCAAAGAGTGTAGGAGGGAGGATCTCCCAGAAAGGGAGGAGCCCTATGTGCCCTGCCCCCTCCACTGATTGTGCCGGTTTGGCATTCACACTATATATACAGGGCCTACTGAAGGAGCGTTCACTGCTGAGCTCTGATGAAGAAGGGATGAGCCCTTCGAAACGCGTAAGCGAGCAGTGTTATATATTCCTCGGAAACACCTTTGGAAGGCTTCGTTCATCATTTATACCACTTATTGCAAGTTGATGTAAAAGGTTTATGGCACATGATTCTTTACTGCTTGTGAGTAATTTCCTTTATCATTTTACTTAATAAATGTTTTACAAAAGATAATGCACATGGCTGGTGCGCCCTTCTCTCTTTTTATTTTAGTCCCCAGTACAGTACCTCTTACATCAGGTGTCCCCAGCAGAGTGCCTCTTACATCAGGTGTCCCCAGCAGAGTGCCTCGTACATCAGGTGTCCCCAGCGGAGTGCCTCTTACATTAGGTGTCCCCAGTACAGTACCTCTTACATCAGGTGTCCCCAGCAGAGTGCCTCTTACATCAGGTGTCCCCAGCAGAGTGCCTCTTACATCAGGTGTCCCCAGCGGAGTGCCTCTTACATCAGGTGTCCCCAGCGGTCAGTGTCCCCAGGGGAGTGCCTCTTACATCAGGTGTCCCCAGCAGTCAGTGTCCCCAGCAGAGTGCCTCTTACATCAGGTGTCCCCAGCGGAGTGCCTCTTAAATCAGTGCCCCCAGCGGAGTGTCTCTTAGATCAGTGCCCCCAGCGGAGTGTCTCTTAAATCAGTGCCCCCAGCGGAGTGCCTCTTAAATCAGTGCCCCCAGCGGAGTGCCTCTTACATCAGGCGTCCCCAGCGGAGTGCCTCTTAACCACTTAAGGACCAGCCTCGTTTTGGATTTTAGGTGTTTACATGTTTAAAACAGTTTTTTTTTGCTAGAAAATTACTTAGAACCCCCAAACATTACATATTGTTTTTTTTTCTAACACCCTAGAGAATAAAATGGCAGTCATTGCAATGCTTTTTTTGCGCAGCGGTCTTACAAGCGCGCTTTTTTTGGAAAAAATTCACTTTTTTTAATAAAAAAATAAGACAACAGTAAAGTTAGGCCAATTTTTATTTATATTGTGAAAGATAATGTTACGCCGAGTAAATTGATACCCACGCTTCAAAAGTGCGCCAGCTCGTGGAATGGCGTCAAACTTTTACCCTCAAAAATCTCCATAGGGGACGTTTAAAAAATTCTACAGGTTGCATGTTTTATGTTACAGAGGAGGTCTAGAGCTAGAATTATTGCTCTCGCTCTAACGATTGCGGCGATACCTCACATGTGTGGTTTGACCACCGTTTTCATATACGGGCGCCACTCACGTATGCGTTCGCTTCTGCGCGCGAGCTCGTCAGGACAGGGGGGTTTTAAAAATTTTTTTTTTTATTATTATTATTTATTTTACATTATTTTATTTATTTTTACACTGTTTAAAAAAAAAATGTGTCACTTTTATTCCTATTACAAGGAATGTAAACATCCCTTGTAATAGAAAAAAGCATGACAGGACCTCTTAAATATGAGATCTGGGGTCAAAAAGACCTCAGATCTCATATTTACACTAAAATGCAATAAAAAAATAGTCATTTAAAAAAATGACATTAAAAAAATGTGCCTTTAAGACGTATGGGCGGAAGTGACGTTTTGACGTCGCTTTCGCCCAGCATTGTCATGGAGACGAGTGGGCGCCATCTTAGCCTCACTTGTCTCCAGGCACAGCACAGAGAAGGACGCGATCGCCTCCGCCTCTACGACGGCTCCGGTAAACGGCGGAGGGCACCGGCTCGCGGCAGGAGGGGGGGCCCTCTCCCGCCACCAATAAAAGTGATCTCGCGGCGAATCCTTCGCAGAGACCACTTTTATCTGAAAACCGACCGCCGCACGAAAACAGGGATACCGGGGTTATGGCAGCTAAGCTCTTGCAGCGGCGCCGGCAGCTATTTTGTTGGAGCCAGGAGCCAGAACTGCCGCAGAGCCAAACATTCCCGTTTTTCCATGAACAAAAGGCAAAATCCCGAATCGGGACGGTCTCTGATCGGGACGAGGGTCCCAAAATCGGGATTGTAATGGGAAAATTTGGACTGTTGGCAACTATGCCTTTCCTTTTCAATCTGCAGCTGCTGTCATTTTCTATAAATGCAAAGCAGTATGGCTACATTGAGTTGTTCTCAGGGCTGTGTTTTGGCCTAGGCCGACAAGGCCTAGGCCTAGGGCGGCACTTTGTGGGGGGCGGCAAAATAGGCCGCCCCCCCGCATGAGAGAAAGCCCCCCCACCCGTCTGACTGATTCCCGGCTCCCGCTGCCGGCTCCCGCTGCCGCCTCCCGCACACTTGCAGCCCACGGCGGCCGGCTTTCTGTAGCGGCGCCGCTGTGTATGGGCGTGCTTGGCAGAGGGTGGGGGCGTGTATCTCACGCCCCCTACTCTCTGACAAGCACGCCCATACACCGCGGCGCCGCTACAGAAAGCCGGCCGCCGTGGGCTGCAAGTGTGCGGGAGGCGGCAGCGGGAGCCGGGAATCAGCCAGACGGATGGGGGGGCTTTCTCACATGCGGGGGGGCGGCGTGTGTCACTCGCGCCCCCCATAAGCAACAGGTGACAGGTGGAGCCTTAAGCTCTGCCTACCCTCCCCTGCACTGCTTTCCTGCAGTGAATCGTCTCCTCGGCCCTGGGGCTGTGATGTCAGGAGGAGAGAGAGGAGCACGAGGGAAACCCCCAGGACAGCAGGTACAATGATTTAATAAAGTATATCAGTATTATGGGCACTGGCAGAATTTGATGGGCACAGTGGCAGCGTTTGATGGGCACAGTGGCTGCGTTTGAGGGCACAGTGGCTGTGTTTGAGGGCACAGTGGCTGCGTTTGAGGGCACAGTGGCTGCGTTTGATGGCACAGTGGCTGCGTTTGATGGGCACAATGGCTATGTTTGATGGCACAATGGCTACGTTTGATGGGCACAGTGGCTGCGTTTGATGGGCACAGTGGCTGCGTTTGAGGGCACAGTGGCTGCGTTTGAGGGCACAGTGGCTGCGTTCGAGGGCACAGTGGCTGCGTTTGATGGGGCACAGTGACTACATTTGATAGCACAGTGGCAGCATTTGATGGGCACAGTGACTGCGTTTGATGGGGCACAGTGACTACATTTGATAGCACAGTGGCAGCATTTGATGGGCACAGTGATTGCGTTTGAGGGCACAGTGGCTGCATTTGATGGGCACAGTGGCTGCATTTGATAGGCACAGTGGCTGCAATTGATGGGCACAGAGGCTGTAATTGATGGGCACAGAGGCTGCAATTGATGGGCACAGTGGCTGCGCTTGATGGGCACAGTGGCTGCGCTTGATGGGCACAGTGGCTGCGTTTGATGGGCACAGTGGCTGCGTTTGATGGGCACAGTGGCCGCATTTGATGGGCACAGTGGCCGCATTTGATGGGCACAGTGGCTGCATTTGATGGGCACAGTGGCTGCATTTGATAGCACAGTGGCTGCATTTAATGGGCACAGTGACTGCGTTTGATGGGGCACAGTGACTACATTTGATAGCACAGTGGCAGCATTTGATGGGCACAGTGACTGCATTTGAGGGCACAGTGGCTGCATTTAATGGGCACAGTGACTGCGTTTGATGGGGCACAGTGGCTGCATTTGATAGCACAGTGGCAGCATTTGATGGGCACAGTGGCTGCGTTTGAGGGCACAGTGGCTGCGTTTGAGGGCACAGTGGCTGCATTTGATGGGCACAGTGACTGCGTTTGATGGGGCACAGTGAGACCCCCCCCCCGTGATAGCATTAAAACTCAGCAGCTAAAAATACTGTAGCTGCTGACTTTTAATATTAGGACACTTACCTGTCCAGGGATCCAGCGATGTCGACACCTCAGCCGATTTTCGGATTGGCTCTCGGGTTTTGCCACTATCATTCATGGTAAGGGAAACCGACAGGTTCCCTACTGCACATGTGCGAAGCGCGTTGCACTTTCTGAATGGCCCAGCGGAGGAAGGAGGAGGGGGGGCAAACTTCAGAGGGGACAGCGCAGTCTCCCGGAAGTGGGGAAGGGTACCTGTCAGAAACAGGTACCCGTTCCCCCCTGAAAGGTGCCAAATGAGCCTAAAGAGGAAGGGGTGTTGTTTACAGATGATAGGGTGGGTCTTAAACAGGAAGGGGTGTGGCCTCAGCAGGATGGGGTGGGTCGTATTTAAATTAGGGGGGTGCATGCGTTTAATCAGTCTGACTGATTCCCGGCTCCCGCTGCCGGCTCCCGCTGCCGCCTCCCGCACACTTGCAGCCCACGGCGGCCGGCTTTCTGTAGCGGCGCCGCTGTGTATGGGCGTGCTTGGCAGAGGGTGGGGGCGTGTATCTCACGCCCCCTACTCTCTGACAAGCACGCCCATACACCGCGGCGCCGCTACAGAAAGCCGGCCGCCGTGGGCTGCAAGTGTGCGGGAGGCGGCAGCGGGAGCCGGGAATCAGCCAGACGGATGGGGGGGCTTTCTCACATGCGGGGGGGCGGCGTGTGTCACTCGCGTCCCCCATAAGCAACAGGTGACAGGTGGAGCCTTAAGCTCTGCCTACCCTCCCCTGCACTGCTTTCCTGCAGTGAATCGTCTCCTCGGCCCTGGGGCTGTGATGTCAGGAGGAGAGAGAGGAGCACGAGGGAAACCCCCAGGACAGCAGGTACAATGATTTAATAAAGTATATCAGTATTATGGGCACTGTCAGAATTTGATGTGCACAGTGGCAGCGTTTGATGGGCACAGTGGCTGCGTTTGAGGGCACAGTGGCTGTGTTTGAGGGCACAGTGGCTGCGTTTGAGGGCACAGTGGCTGCGTTTGATGGCACAGTGGCTGCGTTTGATGGCACAGTGGCTGCGTTTGATGGGCACAATGGCTATGTTTGATGGCACAATGGCTACGTTTGATGGGCACAGTGGCTGCGTTTGATGGGCACAGTGGCTGCGTTTGAGGGCACAGTGGCTGCGTTTGAGGGCACAGTGGCTGCGTTCGAGGGCACAGTGGCTGCGTTTGATGGGGCACAGTGACTACATTTGATAGCACAGTGGCAGCATTTGATGGGCACAGTGACTGCGTTTGATGGGGCACAGTGACTACATTTGATAGCACAGTGGCAGCATTTGATGGGCACAGTGATTGCGTTTGAGGGCACAGTGGCTGCATTTGATGGGCACAGTGGCTGCATTTGATGGGCACAGTGGCTGCAATTGATGGGCACAGAGGCTGTAATTGATGGGCACAGAGGCTGCAATTGATGGGCACAGTGGCTGCGCTTGATGGGCACAGTGGCTGCGCTTGATGGGCACAGTGGCTGCGTTTGATGGGCACAGTGGCTGCGTTTGATGGGCACAGTGGCCGCATTTGATGGGCACAGTGGCCGCATTTGATGGGCACAGTGGCTGCATTTGATGGGCACAGTGGCTGCATTTGATAGCACAGTGGCTGCATTTAATGGGCACAGTGACTGCGTTTGATGGGGCACAGTGACTACATTTGATAGCACAGTGGCAGCATTTGATGGGCACAGTGACTGCATTTGAGGGCACAGTGGCTGCATTTAATGGGCACAGTGACTGCGTTTGATGGGGCACAGTGGCTGCATTTGATAGCACAGTGGCAGCATTTGATGGGCACAGTGGCTGCGTTTGAGGGCACAGTGGCTGCGTTTGAGGGCACAGTGGCTGCATTTGATGGGCACAGTGATTGCGTTTGATGGGGCACAGTGAGACCCCCCCCGTGATAGCATTAAAACTCAGCAGCTAAAAATACTGTAGCTGCTGACTTTTAATATTAGGACACTTACCTGTCCAGGGATCCAGCGATGTCGACACCTCAGCCGATTTTCGGATTGGCTCTCGGGTTTTGCCACTATCATTCATGGTAAGGGAAACCGACCGGTTCCCTACTGCACATGTGCGAAGCGCGTTGCACTTTCTGAATGGCCCAGCGGAGGAAGGAGGAGGGGGGGCAAACTTCAGAGGGGACAGCGCAGTCTCCCGGAAGTGGGGAAGGGTACCTGTCAGAAACAGGTACCCGTTCCCCCCTGAAAGGTGCCAAATGAGCCTAAAGAGGAAGGGGTGTTGTTTACAGATGATAGGGTGGGTCTTAAACAGGAAGGGGTGTGGCCTCAGCAGGATGGGGTGGGTCGTATTTAAATTAGGGGGGTGCATGCGTTTAGTCAGGCCTAGGGCAGCACAAAACCTAAATACACCACTGGTTGTTCTGTACACCAAATGTGTACTGACCACTCCCCAGAAACATTATTTCCTGCATGTGTGATTGGCTCACCAATTTTCCCAGAAGTCTGCCTAAGATACAAATCATATTTCAGGCATCCCCTGCAACAAAAATGTTGTTTTTAGTGGGATATTTCCAATAGGAACCCGTCTAAAGGGATGCAGGCCCAGCAGCATTCCTTAGTGCCCTGCAGCTGCCACAGCTGACTGATAATTATGAAACCACTACCATTAGACCCACTGAGCCCAGAGGCACAGACAAACACACATGGATTTCTTCAGAATAACAAAAGGTAGGAATCTGCAACAAAGGTTGTTATAATCCTTGCACTATACATAGATCACCCAGAGGGGAATGTTTTTTTTTTCTCAACAAAAGTGGAGTTACGCTTTAAATGATAATAGCCTATGGCCTGATTCACACCTATGCATTTTTAGTGCTTTTTGCAGATTTGCACTACAGTCCATTTAACATGGTTTCCTATGGAACACGTTCTGTAGTGCACACTAAAAATGCATAGGTGTGAATCAGGCCTTTAGTGTGCATGAACACATAGGATAACATGCAGGAGAGTTTGAAGGCAGTTTAGACTCCATTCACACTAGCGCGTTTTTTGATGCATTTTGCATTTTGCAGAAATGCACGGGAATTTTTTAACATGGGTTCCTATGGAACATGTTCACATCAATGCCTTTTTGTTTCTCTGCATTTTTGGAAAGGGTCAGGGACTTTTTTTCATGCAAAATGCAGCGTTTTGCATGTAATAGAATTCAATGGACAAGCATCAAAAACGCAAGTGCACCGTTTTTGCAGCGTTTTTGATGCGTTTTTGCCGTTTTTTTTTTTTTTGTTTTTTTTTAATTTTTTTAAATTTTTTTTTAGACTGTAAAAAAAAACTGTAAAAAAAAAAAAAAAAAAAACGCAAATCGCGGCAAAAACGCGGCAAAAATGCCGCAAAAACGCTGCCCAAAAACGTGGCAAGCATGAAAAAAAAACCTCCAAAAACGCTCAAAAGCAACATGCATAGGTGTGAATCGAGCCTAAAAAAATGTCTGGTCCCAAAAACAGCACCTGTAAAAATGCCCAGTATGCATGAGGCCTTAGGCTCCATTCACACCTATGCATTTTTAGTGCTTTTTGCATTTTGCAGACTTGCACTACAGAACATATTCCATAGGAAACCATGTTGCATGGACTGTAGTACAAATCTGCAAAATGCAAAAAGCACTAAAAATGCATAGGTGTGAACCAGGTCTTACTCTCTACTTTGCTCCGATTTATATCACGTGTCAGTGTATCTTTCACCTTGAGCTACTAAGTTCTGCAAACAAAAGTCTTTTTTTTAACAAAGGGTCTGAGGCAATCCTGGAAAACATGAAAAGTTGTTGGATAGGTAATAAAATACAAATTGTCCATATGCAGTATTTCTTATTTAACTAGACAAAAAAGATGAACAAGTGTAAAGTTTTATTGTATTAGCCTTGAACACAATAAAAAATATATACATCACAATAAATCTACATTTTGGGGTTTGCAACATTATATTACACTTACTATACAGCATTATCATATTTTAGTTACTCCATCTGATGATAGGGTGGCGTCCTGAGTTGGCTTCAGTATCCACAGAACAGAATATTGTAGGTTTGGGACCTATTCGGGGACTCCCCACAGGGACCGGACAGCTTCATAGTGTCGAATGATGTTGAATGTTCACATGTTTTCTGTATGTGGTCTTCAGTTCCCTGCAACCTACATGGAACCACATTGTGGCTGAACAGAACAGAGTAGCCTATAGATGGACAGTCTAAGGCTCGATTCACACCTATGCATGTTGCTTTTGAGCGTTTTTGGAGTTTTTTTTGTCATGCTTGCCACGTTTTTGTAGTGTTTTTACAGCGTTTTTGCCACGTTTTGCGTTTTTGTTTTGTTTTTTTTTTACAGTTTTTTAAAAAAAATTAAAAAAAAAAACGTCAAAAACGCATCAAAAACGCTGCAAAAACGGTGCACTTGCGTTTTTGATGCTTGTCCATTGAATTCTATTACATGCAAAACGCTGCATTTTGCATGAAAAAAAGTCCCTGACCCTTTCCAAAAATGCAGAGGTACAAAAAGGCATTGATGTGAACATGTTCCATAGGAACCCATGTTAAAAAATTCCCATGCATTTCTGCAAAATGCAAAATGCATCAAAAAACGCGCTAGTGTGAATGGAGCCTAATATAAGAGACATACAGTGTACATGATACCAACAACCTATTCTTGGAGGAAGCAGCTTAGGTCTGTGAAACCTGTTGAGTAGGGTATTGAGATATATAAAAAGCTGGTACTATGCTACAAGATATGTATATTATATATGCACATTATTTGTGATTTTATGTAAATCAGGAATTGTATTAAGGATGTAATAATAAAAGGTTGTCATATTACAATTTAATATCTGTATTGATTTGTGGGTTGATATTCTTCTTCATTGGTACATTTCAAGTAGGAGAAGTCCTAGTGGTGGATTATTCATTTGGATGCACCTCTGAGGAAGGGATTAACTATTGACTTGAATTCTGTTCCTATTTCTTTTTGTCTTGTGTGTTATATACAAAAAAAATCTATGGTGGTGTGGTGTTCATACAGTATATTACACACACACTATACAACATTACCACATTTTGGGCTCACAGTATTGTTTAAAGCATGTGTTAGTTTTTTCCTCCTGCTCTTATATTTGTCTAATTATTTTCTCAAAACTCCTCTGTCTTTTTGGAAGTGTCCCAAGTTGGGTGTGTGTTCTTCTGCCCACTGGCACTCCAGTACTTCAAAACGCTTCTCTGTGTATGAAAATCAGTAGCAGCAAGACTGCACATGTCTAATTAGTGCGGCCAGCAGCTCTGCGGTTTTACTACCAGGAAACGTACACTTCTATTCTGCGTTTGTTTTCTTTTCTTGATTTACTCTCAGTTAGTTTAAACTTTTCAGGAAAGTTTTTGTCTATAGCTCTACCTGCCTACACTTGGTGATTGAGCCTTTTCCTCATCGTTCTCTGGTATATGAATGTGTGCTTTATATAACATCTGGGTGAAATGAATAGCGTACATTGTCAGACCAGAAGGTGAAGGTTTCAGCAGTATAAAAATAGTCCAATAAAAAAGTGCTCTGGTCTAAACATGTACAGTACCTTGTTCATACACATTATTAAACAGACCAGTAAACCTAAATGCAAGTTACCTTATATAACAACTAATAACACCTAGGGGGGGTCTATTGATAAAAAGTTTTTGATGTGTGAATGTATTAGCATTTGTGCAAAAGTTGCAAAACATAACCTTGCAAATGTTCTTAAAGAAGTTGTAAAGGTTCACAATTTTTTAAATAAAAATAACAAACATGTTATACTTACCTTCTCTGTGCAAGGGTTTTGCACAGAGCAGCCCCAATCCTTCTCTTCTGGGTGCACCATCGGCGCTCCTGGCTTCTCCCCTTCATCGGGTGCCCCCACGGAGAGCCGCTTTCCATGGGGGCACCCGTGCGGGCACGTTCCAGAGTCCCACTAGAGTCCACTGACACAGACAGCGGGACTTGGCCCCACCCTCTGCTCCGGTTTCACTGCATTTGATTGGCAGCAGCGGGAGCCAATGGCTCCCACTGCTATCAATCCATCGAGGACAAAGACAGCTGCTGGAGCCGCTGGGCTTGTGCACATCGCTGGAATGGATGGACTCGGGTAAGAAAAAGGGGGGGGGGCCCTGGGGGCAGCTGCAGCAAAGAAGGTTTTTCACCTTAATGCATAGGATGCCTCACCTATAATCCTGGTTCCTGTGCTGTACCTGCTTAGAGAAGTGCATGCTGCCTGGAGAAACATCTTGCCTCCCTCATCAGTGGTTGTTTTTTTTGCATACCTGTTGATGTTGCAGCAAAGATAGCGCATTTTTTTAGGTCAGTCTGTTCTGTTGTTGTATCTTCGGAGTGGCGCAGGGAAGCATACTTAATTGTGCTCAGCTGATCCCTGTCGACCCTCCTCTTCTGTCCATCCCAGGCGCTTGTATGCGACATCACCTGATATGGACAAGAGAGGAGAACAGGCAGGGATCAGCATGCCTTAGCAAACATGTAACAGTAGTTTCCCGGCACCGCTCTGCATGTGGAGGTAACTAAACACTACTACAGACTCCCTGTGCTGTGCCCTGGTGACCCCTCTGTGCTGTGCCCTGGTGACACCCCCAGTTGAAGATGAAATTCGTGTGTGATTATCAGAAATTTGTCCCAGAACTGAGCATCTGAGCAGAAAAAAGCAAGCCCAAGTTTCACATTAGTGTTTCTAGTAATGAAGAAAAAGAAAACAAGAGAAAGTCCTCTTCTTTTTTGTTTCTGCCAGTCAATCTTGTGTCAGTATTTCACACACAGTTTAGTTGATGTTGAGATCCGTTCCCAGGGCAATCAAAAAAAATCAGTGCCCATGTACAAAGGGAGCAGAGAAAGTAACCATATGTAGCAAGGTCCCCGGCCTCCTTTAATCTAATGAGAACCTCCAGAGCCAGAGATAGCTGACATCCTTCTGTATATAGTGGGTTGCAAGGCATAGTGGGTGTAATGCAAGGTAGATTAATGGGCGCCAGACACTTCTTGAATCCAAAGATATTTTATTTCTCTTAACAGAACTTTCGGAGAGAGGGTTAGAGCCAGGATACCCTTAGGTAGTTGCAATGTTAATTGGCAGGCTCCGAGACTTCTACAGGTAGACAGCCATGCAGGGAAAGGCATCCAGCAAGATGCCACATCTGCATGTGTAGGAATGCTGTCTCCTATGGCAGCAGTCTTGAACAGTTTCTAATACAAAGTGTAACAGTTCCTTCACTTCCACTACAATCACTTCTTGTAGTTCTTCAGCCCACTGAGCTCCCACTCTTGCTCTCACCAGACTAGATGATTTACTGTCACTGAATCCCTTGAGCTCCTACAATCTTCACTGTAGTATCTTCCTCAAGCATCACCCCCGCTTCTGTGCTGGGTCCCTAGCTTGGCACTCAAGATACTTCTCAAGCTTCACCCCACTGGCCTGTGCTCAGTCCCTGGCTTGACACACAAGGCTGCTCTGCAAGCGTCACCTCCGCTAGCTGGGTCCCTGGCGTGATACCCGCTGAAGTTTCCATATTCTTCACTGTCCCCGGTTGGTGAGACTATTGCTCCGGCACTTGCTTCAGCTACTCACTGTGGTCCCTGGTAATAAGGTGGTTGGTTCCTTAGTGGCGACAGCTTCCCCTCTACCTGTGACCACGACAGGTTCTCCGGGCCGGCAGAACCGGCACTTCTGGTTGGACTGCAAGCCGCAATCCCAACCCTGCACTGCTCTCTTGCTTCTGGATAGGCCCTCAGACAGCCTAGCAGCCAGATGTGCCCAGGATAGGCCCAAACTCTTGCCTAGCAGCCTGGGCAATACAACACACGTACACCGAGACAGCCATCCAGGTGGCACAGAACACTGATCACCTGACTCCACCCAAATAAATAGGTTCACCCAGCAGGCCAAGGGATTTAAGAAAACCCCTAACCATTGGCAGAGACATCCCATATACCTTGCAGTGTCCTTGTCTTATCTAATGTCACCAAGTGCCCACCCACCTAGTGACAAAAGAGAAAAGTGCAGCAATCACAGACAGAGTGAAATCAATTGATCCTCAACAATTAGCTAAAGTAGCTATACCTGTCAGGTAAATTTAGGAGCAACCCTGCCTAAACACCTGGGTGCTACATATATATTAAGACCCCTTTCACACCGGAGGTGTTTTTCAGGCGCTTTAGCGCTAAAAATAGTGCCTGTAAAGCGCCTGAAAAAAGCCTCAGCTGCAATCCCAGTGTGAAAGCCCAAGTGCTTTCACACTGGGGTGCTGCGCTGGCAGGGCGTCACAAAAAGTCCTGCCAGCAGCTTCTTTGAAGCGCTGTAGGAGCAGTGAATACACCGCTCCTGCCCATTGAAAGCAATGGGACAGCGCTGCCATACCGCCGGCAAAGCGCCGCTGCAGCAACGTTTTGCGGGCGGATTTAACCCTTTTTCGGCCGCTAGCGGGGGTTAAAACTGCCCTGCTAGTGGCTGAATAGCACCGCTAAAACGACAGTAAAGCAGTGCTAAAAATAGCACCGCTTTACCGCCGACGCCCGGGGCAGCTCATTGTGAAAGGGCTCTTACTGTCCAATCCAAAACCGTGGCACTTAAAATTGTAGATATCATATTCTGAATATTTCCTTCCTTGTCAAGAGCTGGCTTTTATTTCTCAGCCAGGTCATTATCTTCCAAATTAAACCTAAGTTTTAAACCTTAGTTTTTTACATTTGAACAATCTTATAATAACTGGAGTAATAGTTTTCTGCTTTTGCTTTTCATTGAAATGTCAAACTTTGTATTCTTTATTGATTCTGTTTTATCTTAATGTGTACAGGTTGGTAAATTATCAGCAGAACGTAATGCAGATGTTCATATTTGTTTCTTGCCACGCAGAAATGAAATGTACTTTGCTGGAGTTAGTTGGAGACAGCTGCACACAGACCTCTTTTTTTTTTTTTTTTAATTTTTTATTTAAAGATATGACACAGATACTAATATAACGGTAGCTTCGCATTGCATTTAAACTGTAATGAACTCGTCAAGTATAACAGTCAGAAACTTAACAGTTAAATGTGAGTGAAGGTCATTATTCAGTTAGACTGAGATACCACTCGCCGAAGTCTAATATAATGTGAACTTAAACATCTGTGCCCATCACTTTTTATGCCTTTTTTTATAGAGAGAGAAATAGTAAAGTTAGAGAGAGAAGACTGAGGAGAGAGAGAAAGAAAGAGAGATAAAAGAAAAATAATTGAAAATTAAACAACACTCCTGGGAGGGGGGGAGGGAGGAGGGGAGAGACGTTTGCCCCCGGGGAGCCAAATTCGGTAATGCTGAACTGTCAATGGGAATCCTAGACGATGGATCCTGACAGGTATTGGTGGAATTCGTCGGAGAAGCGAAAAAGGTTCCAATGAAACCATCTAGACTTATGTTCCTCCGACTTGTCCCGCAACGCAGAGGTCAGATCCTCCATCTGCTCAATGTCCTTCACCCTCGCGAACCATTGGGCCACCGTTGGCGCAGACTGTTGCTTCCAAAGAGGTGGAATGCTAGCCCAGGCCGCGTTAAGGAGATGCTTGAGGAGGGATTTGTGGTAACGTTTCTTTGACAGGGGAGTAAGGTTAAGAAGAACCGCAGCTGGATTATCCTGAAGGGAGATATCCGTGAGTTTCTGTACGAGCTTAAGCACCGGCTGCCAAAAAGTTTTCAGTACAGGGCAGTCCCAGAAAATATGTAATAGAGTGCCTGGATGAAGGTTGCAACGCCAGCAGCGGTCAGATTGTAAAGGAAATATCTTAGCTAGCACTGAAGGGGTCCTGTACCAGCGCATCACTATTTTATATGCGGTCTCTTGGTATTTGCTGCACATAGAGGATTTCTGTGCGAAAAAGAGTATCTTTTTGGGGTTCTGTGAAGGTGACTTGCAAGTCTCTCTCCCATTTTGCTAAGAATGGGGGATCCTCTGTGGCGTGAAGGTCCAAGAGGGATTTGTAGGAGGCTGATAAGGATCTCCGAATCGGTCCCTCACCCAAGCAGAGTTCCTCAAAAGAGTGGCGCTCTCTGACAAAGTGGTTTGGTTTGGGCAGTGAGCCAAGAAAGTGGAATAATTGGTTTATCCTCCAGTTGTCCAACCGAAGTGGAGCCCGACCTGAGAGCAGGCTCTCTGTAGCTGGCCAACTGGAGGACCGCAGGAGCGTAGAAGCCCTCATGAGTCCCTGTGGGGCTTGCGATCGAAAGGACGGGTCAGTGAGGCCAGGTAGAAAATCTGGATGACCAATAAGTGGCGTCAGTGGAGATGGAAAGTTTCTTAATGAGGCTAATTGGAAAAACCTCTTCAGTTCCATAAGAGTTGGTCCAATCAGTGGGTGAGTGGTCAAGTGGGTGGCAGGAGTTTTCCCAGCCCAAGGTAGTCCCGCCAGAGGGGCTCCGGCTGCCTCCTGCTCCAGCGAAACCCAGAGCTTCAAATCACTGTGACGGCACCAGTCCACCACTCTGGTCATATGTGCCGCGGTATAGTATAGAGCTGGATCTGGGAATCCGAGACCGCCTCTAGTCTTTGGTCTTAATAGGAGTGTTCTGCCGAGACGTGGGTGTTTTCCACGCCAGATGAATCTGATGAATAATGAGCGAACGGCGTGAAAAAATGTTTGTGGTATCTTAACGGGCAGCGCCTGCAATAAGTACAGGAGTCTGGGCATTGCATTCATTTTAAGTATATTGCAGCGGCCGAACCAGGAAAGGGCCAGAGAGTTCCACCTCTCAAGATCAGCAGCGAGCGTAGATAGAAGGGGCTGAAAGTTGAGGGTGACGATGTCTTGTAGTTTTGCAGAGATTTTTGTTCCTAGATATTGTATTGAGCGGGCAGCCCATTTGAATGGAAAGAAGGGACGTAAGTTAGAAATGGTAGAATCTGACAAGGATACATTTAAGGCCTCTGATTTTTGTAAGTTGACCTTAAAATTAGATAGGGTGCCATAACGTTTTAGCTCCTGTAGCAAGGAGGGTAGAGAGGTGAGGGGCTCGGTAATGTAGAACAAAAGGTCGTCGGCATAAGCCGCAACTTTGTGTTGGCATTGATCCGATTGGATGCCTTTTATGGACTGATTACTTCTGATATGGCGTAGAAAAGGTTCCAGGGAGAGGACGAACAGCATTGGAGACAGGGGGCAGCCCTGTCTGGTGCCGTTCGAGATAGGGAAAGGGCTGGAGTCAAACCCGTTTACCCGGACAGTCGCTGTGGGATTCTCATAGATGGCCGAAATCCATGACAGGATGGAATCTGGCATACCCACAAATTTAAGTGTCTCCCGAAGGAAGGACCAGTCCACCCTGTCAAACGCCTTCTCGGCATCTGTGGAAAGGAGCAGTAAGGGTATTCGGGAACGTTTCGCTTTTTCTATGATGTTCAGTGTCCGGGTGGTGTTGTCCCTGGCCTCTCTAGTTTGAATAAAACCGACTTGGTCTATTCCGACCAGACGTAGTAATAAGGCATTCATCCGGGAGGCCAGGATTTTAGTGAAAAGTTTCATATCACAGTTCAGAAGTGAAATGGGCCTTTAACTGGCGCATAGTAGTGGGTCTTTACCCGGCTTAGGGATCACAGATATGGAGGCGCGTAGCATGTCTGCAGGGAGATTGTGTCCGTCTAACACAGAATTAAAGGCTGCAAGAAATGAAGGTGCCAAAGTGTCCAGGTATAATTTGTAATATGGGAGGGTAAAACCATCCGGTCCAGGAGCCTTACCGGGCTGGGTGTCAGCTATTGCGGCTGCAAATTCCTCCTTGGTAATAGGTTTGGACAAGTCTACTCGTTCTTCAGTCGTCAGCGTAGGAAGGTCAGTCTCTTGAAGATATTTGCGAATGTCTAAGGCTTTTTGGGGTAGCAACTGAGGGGTGGAAATTGGATCCAAGTTATACAGCTTGTAGTAAAAAGCACGGAAAGTATCCGCCAGCTCCGGGGACGAATGGACTCTGGAGCCCGATGACGAGAGAAGAGCGGGCACGTATGTCTGAGAGCGCTTCGCGTGTAAGGCGTTGGCCAATAGCCGACCACATTTATCGCCGTATTCGTAAAAAGAACGCCGGGCCTTCAGTAGTACATGTTTCGCCTCGTACATGGAATGGTCTCGTATAGCTTCCCGAAGACGAACAAGTTCCATCTCGGTAGCACTATCGGGCCGACTCTTATGTTGACGTTCCAAAGTGTGAAGTTGCGTCAAGAGGTCAGTCAAGGTTTTAGCACGACGTTGTTTGGCCGCATGACCGTGTTTGATTAGTATGCCTCTAATGACGCACTTATGCGCTGACCATACAATGGCTGGGTTGTCTACAGAATCTTTATTGACAGAAAGGTATGACTTGAGTTCCCGAAGGACGTCAGCGGCAATCTCGGGGTCTTTTAGGAGCGTCTCGTTAAGTCGTTACGTGGATGTCCTGGGGGATGCTTGTGAAATAGACATCTCCAACAGAATTGGAGCGTGATCGGAAAGTGCTATATGACCTATGTCCGTCTTGGTGACCATAGGGATGGCTGAGTGTTTTAAGAAAAAAAGGTAAATTCTGGAGTAAGACCCATGAACGGTGGAATAGAAGGTGTAGTCCCGTTCTTGAGGGTGCATTATTCTCCAGATATCGATTAGTTGGTGTGAGTGTAAAAGATCTTTTAGGCGAAGTCGGGTTCCCCTAGGGAGAGAAGACAGGTTCGAGGAGGAGTCTTTATGGGGGTCCAATGTTAGGTTGAAATCCCCACCTAGGACAAGTGTTCCCTCAAGGAAGGAGTCGAGAGTGGATAAGAAAGCCTCAAGGGTGGGGAGAGGATTTGAATTCGGAAGGTAGATGTTCGCGAGAGTGAAGGTCTGAGAACAAATTTTTCCTTTTATGAGGAGGAACCTACCCTCCTGATCACGGAACTCCTCGAGGAATTGCCATTGGAGGGACTTAGAGATGAGTATACTCGTCCCTTTTGATTTGGAGGACAAAGACGGACTGTGATAGGCCGTTGGGAAGTGTTTGTTAATTAGTTTAGGTATCCTGTCTGCCCTAAAGTGAGTCTCTTGGAGGAATGCAATATGCGCTCTTTGCCTCCAGAGCTCGGCGAGACAGCTAGTACGCTTCTCCGGGGAATTCAGCCCCTTTATGTTCCATGAGAGAATTTTGACAGTCATGTTGTCTAGGTCAACTTGCGTTGACTCCCGGGGTGCACAGGGAGGGGAGGGGAGGAGGGGAGAGAAATGGGTGAAGGGAGTGAAAAAAAAAAAGGGGGAAGATTGACAAGAGAAAGAAGAAGAAAGATAAGAAGAGAAGAGATCTAGTAGTCCAAAATGTAAACTCCGCAGAGAGAAACTACTGCCACCTGGGCAGAGTGTGCCTAGTGCGGGGAGTAGTAAGGCACAGCTGAGTTCCGGGCCCCGGCCATATGGGCCCCCGCAGCCTTTGTGGTCAGCCATTAAGGTACCTTTATTGTTACCCGGCTGGGGAAAAAAAAAAAAGGAAAAAAAAAGTTGGTGAAGACGGATTAACGGGCCGTAATCACAAAGTATTTGTCTTGCAAGTAAGTCTTAAACTAGGACAGCACCGGTCCCGCGTCCCAACCCCGAAGCCGCACAGCGCCCAAATCTAGACACCAGGGCCACGGCATCTCAGCGGAACCCAAAAAAAGACTGTAACCATAGTGTACAACCTGTAAAAAGGGCAAGGTGTTAGTTGAAGAAACAGTTACCTGCTCACATTTGCACATAAAACAAAAACAAAAACGAAAAAAAAAAAAAAAAAAAATTTAGAGGAAGAAAACCCCTCGTTAGAACATATTTATATGCTCATCATCATAGGGAACATGAATACGTATAGTCTCTATGGCAAATGATACGCTGTTATGTCTACGGTTCCATCATCAGGCAGTCAGAGCCACCTCATTATTCCAATACTCTGGGCGTGGTAAAAAAAAAAGGAGAGAAATTGCTCTTGCGTGTAGGCTAGGAAGCATTGTTCCAGTTGTTCTTTGAAGGCAATGGGTCAGAGTTGAAGGTACCAAGCGTAGTACTGGGTTTGTCACATTAGAAACAAGCCAACTATTATGTGGGATGATCGATGCATAGGGGAGGCCTATTTTCGTTCGTGGACCAGTGTGTGCTGAATGTCAAGCTGGAAGGCCTCTAGTTTGCGGGCCTTACACATAATGTTCCTGACATGTCATCAAGCAGCAGAAAAGTAATTTAAACTCAAAGTTCAACCTGGGAAACAAAAAATAAGGCAAAACTGATCTGGGTGCGTGTCAGCAATTTGCGTGTGTAGGTTCAACCCACCACTTCTGCATTCGGGGGTTGTGAGCGAGAGTTTCCCATCCGTCTAACTTGAGAGTGGTTACACAGACCTCTTTGAAGCAAGATTTGAAAAACTTTTAAGCATTTCCCACAGGGACCAATCTTCAAAAATCAAATTGATTAGAAATACTGTACAAGAAACTTATTAGATTACACCACTCCTTTGCCTATCTATGTGTAGCAATAACTCACGGTGGAGCTGCTGGTTTAAGCGGGCTGTTACCGTCACCTTCTTTACCTCTATTTCACCGTAACCGGGTCTAGGGTCCCGTTGAGTTTACCATATACACTGTAGGCACCGGACACTTGAGTATCTTTTCCAATGTTTTAATAAACGTAAATTGAAGGAAGTAGCAGGAAAGAGGTAGAAGGAAAGTTGCAGGGAAGCGCAAATACCTTTTCTTAATGTTCTTTGTGTAGCATTAGGGATTGAAACTTGTAGCTGAATATACTCTCTCTGTATAGTTGAATCTTTGCCCGCCTGGATAGGTTTCTCTCACTAACCTAGCAGCCAGTACGTAGCACGAACAAAAGTCTCTGCCACAGACTTGATTGAAACAAACCCGTACGATCCTCTGCCACAGGATGTATTGGTTCTCGATGAATAACGAACACAGCACCAGGACCTTTAAGCCAACCCGGCAGTGCTATGTGGTAGGATTATTTTAGGATACGTCCTCCAACTGAGTCACCAGGCCCCTCTCCAGACCAGCACTCTGCATGATCCTTCCGTGACGGGTCCTCCCCTGGGATCTTCTCAGTTGTTCAGCTTCTGCACATAGGATAGACAGCTCAGGACCATTCCTCTGCCGCTGTGGTAGGCCCCAGACAAGCCTCTGGGCCCACCCACACGCCGCAGCGCCGTGGGCCTTACGACCAGAGGACCACGAGGTAGCACTCCTAGCGCATACCTGTCGGCCAGGAGGGCCAGCAGGCGGACGGAAAAAAACTCTGAAACATGGCGTCTGTCCCATAAATACCCTCTCCCAGAATGCAACTCGGAGGACCACCTCCACCGAGTTATCTCCGGGACAGAGGAGCACTTATACACTTCAATGTGTTGCCTTTCCAACACTGGCCCATAGTAACAACAACACCCACAGGCACAGTGTGAAATTACATGCAACTCAGCCGAGCTGGAACAGAGGCAAATCTGACTATGTATGAACAGATAACCCACTAAATGTACCTATCAGCAGTAGATTAAAAATCTACCCGCGCTACATACTCCCCCCACTAATAGATGTTGTCCCCAACGTCTGTCAAAACAACTCCCAAGCCTGAGAGTATTTGAACTACAAAACTTGGATAAGGGCAAAGAAGAAGGAAAGACAGTATAGAGATATTACAGTTTCAACATTTATACAACAATATGTTCACATCTGCAAACAAAATCACATTATAATTGTCACAACCCCCACTATCTATCTAGCTGAAAAGCCTAACAGCTTGATAAGGGATCCAATTGTTCCTGAAAAAAACAAAGTTAGACACACACTAAATTAAACATTTTTAGGAGCAAAGTCTCATTCCAAAAGAAGAATGACACTCTCTTCCCGTATATCTTTTAATGAAACAAACTAAAGTAACTTTAGAAGTCCATCCCTATTTTTAGGCAAATCACCTCCTTTCAATAAAGAAAATCCAGCTAGCAAAGAGTCTTTGGATTTAGAAGTGCTGGGATAAACATTATCTCTTGACCACGAAGATCTCTAGACACTAACACTATCTAACTATACACCCCAAAGTTCTTTGTTCATAATCACCAATAAAACTGGGGATCTGGCAATGTCAGTTTCTTTCCCAGTTTATCCACTGTAGTGATAAAGTACACAATATCATCTTTTCCAGGCCTGCAAATGACCACTTTGTCAGCATAGATGTGCCGACCATAGTTCCAGTGTAGGAAACATCCACTGAAGCGTTCGTCCATGGCAACAGAACATCCAGTTTTCCGGAAAGGCTTAGGCACAGACAAATAGTCCGAAACAGCTTCACTGTACCAGAGCTCCCGGTTGGCCTCAATTTCTTGCATAATGTCCTGAGTAACATAGGGAAACTTCATACCATATTCCGTAGCAACACGTTTGTTAAGCATTCTCTGCAAACATGCAAGTTTAGGCAAAGATCTATTTTTCCCCAAACCAGGAGGCACACAAGAGTTCGGTGATTTACTCACCATAGACCCGACGGGTGTCGGAAGAAAGTAGCAACTTTAGGCAATGTCTCCTTGATAGTACGGTGTGGCTCCACACAAGGTGATGTCTTCCCAGAATCCAGGGCTGTCCACTCTGAGAAAGTCAAGGCAGAAGCAACATCTTCACCCTGAGCCCATAACAATTCCTGTGACATAGTCTCAAATAAGTCATCATCACCGGAGAGATCCGACATGGAATCTATCTCCGAATCTCTCAACTCCTCTGCTGGCAAGTATTTACACAGAGTCCCAGATATGTTTCCCTCTGATCTCTCACACGTTCCTGACGTGGACTTCTCTGGATCCATATATTTCTCTGGCTCCGGTTCGGGTAGTCTCTGGGGTAGGCCTCGACCACGGCCGCGGGAAGCCTTTACATATCCCACCTTCCTCTGGACAGGTGCAACGGGGATAGGTGTAGTGGACAAAGAAATCAAAGTAATGTCCGCTGATGAAGTAGTGACAGCGGTATCTCCCTCAGGAACACTCTCGGTGGCAGCAGATGAAATCACGGCCTGTCGTTCTCCAGAAGCAATAGTAGCAGCTTCTACTGTGGCAATACCTGTAGCCCAGTCCACCCGATAAGCACGGGGAGACATAGTAAGTTGCTTCACTATGAACAAATATTCTCCGCACTGCAAACAATGACCAAATGGACGGAGATGTATGGCCAGTCCTTCACACTTGTGGCAAAGCATGCCCAGCCCTTCAATATCTCCGACTGTATAGAGAACAAACCTCCCCTGCGGTTTCAGACGAATACCGGTATCTGTCAGCAAGGTTTCGGTCAGCATGACAAAGTCCAGTAATTTATTCCAACGTAAACTCCCGGTGAAATACTTCTCAGGGTTGCGGGAGCTTGACGGCTAACAAATCCCGGACGACGCCCCCACATGTAGCAATAACTCACGGTGGAGCTGCTGGTTTAAGCGGGCTGTTACCGTCACCTTCTTTACCTCTATTTCACCGGAACCGGGTCTAGGGTCCCATTGAGTTTACCATATACACTGTAGGCACCGGACACTTGAGTATCTTTTCCAATGCTTTAATAAATGTAAATTGAAGGAAGTAGCAGGAAAGAGGTAGAAGGAAAGTTGCAGGGAAGCTCAAATACCTTTTCTTAATGTTCTTTGTGTAGCATTAGGGATTGAAACTTGTAGCTGAATATACTCTCTCTGTATAGTTGAATCTTTGCCCGCCTGGATAGGTTTCTCTCACTAACCTAGCAGCCAGTACGTAGCACGAACAAAAGTCTCTGCCACAGACTTGATTGAAACAAACCCCGTACGATCCTCTGCCACAGGATGTCAGCACCAGGACCTATAAGCCAACCCGGCAGTGCTATGCGGATACGTCCTCCAACCGAGTCACCAGGCCCCTCTCCAGACCAGCACTCTGCATGATCCTTCCGTGACGGGTCCTCCCCTGGGACTTCTCAGTTGTCCAGCTTCTTCACATAGGATAGACAGCTCAGGATCATTCCTCTGCCACTGTGGTAGGCCCCAGACAAGCCTCTGGGCCCACCCACACGCCGCAGCGCCGTGGGCCTCCCGACCAGAGGACCACGAGGTAGCACTCCTAGCGCATACCTGTCGGCCAGGAGGGCCAGCAGGTGGACGGGAAAAAACCCTGAAACATGGCGTCTGTCCCATAAATACCCTCTCCCAGAATGCAACTCGGAGGACCACCGAGTTATCTCCGGGACAGAGGAGCACTTATACACTTCAATGTGTTGCCTTTCCAACACTGGCCCATAGTAACAACGACACCCACAGGCACAGTGTGAAATTACATGCAACTCTGCCAAGCTGGAACAGAGGCAAATCTGACTATGTATGAACAGATAACCCACTAAATTTACCTATCACCAGTAGATTAAAAATCTACCAGCGCTACACACGCAACACCTACCTGATTCCGATACTAACACACTCTCTAGACCAGGGGTCTCAAACTGGCGGCCCTCCAGCTGTTGCGAAACTACAAGTCCCATCATGCCTCTGCCTTTGGGAGTCATGCTTGTAACTGTCAGCCTTGCAAAGTCTCATGGGACTTGCAGTTTCGCAACAGCTGGAGGGCCACCAGTTTGACCCTGGAGGGCCACCCCTGCTCTAGACTAACATAATCACAAATACAGTATTTACTACTAATATTATCCTAGATAAAGGTTGCCAAACATAAATAAGTAACTAATCAGTCTTTATGAATTGTAGAACAGAGTGTGGCTTCATTCATTTAAACTCAAACTCAAGCCAAACAGGTGAATACAAAAGATTTGCAGTCCTGTTGAGGCTCTTCTGGTGCTAACACCCCTCTTAGGTCAGCGATCTTATAGGTCTCCACAGCAGTTAATCACTACAGTTGGTCTTTGCACCCACCCTTAAAGCAATTGTAAACCCCGCTTTATTTTATTTTACCTACAGGTAAGCCTATAATAAGGCCTATAATAATGCTTACCTGTAGGTAAAATGAATATCTTCTAAATGTGCACCGTTTAGGAGATATTCACCATGCATACAGCCAGTGACATCACTGACGCATGCGCTCTGAAGGTCTGACATACCTTTCCGGAACTTTAGAGCTTTGTGCTGGAACCGAGGCCTCCTACGCTCATGCGTGGGAGTGATGTCATCGTGGCTCTGGCCAATCACATAGCCAGAGCGCATGAACCCAGGAAAAAAGACCGGGGGAACATGTCAGCCATCTCAGCGCTGACAGTACAGTGCTGGAGGACTTTGTTCCAGGTGAGTATTTCATAATGTGCTAGTATGCGATGCATAGAATAGTGTATGCGATGCATACTAGCACATTATGCAATTGCGTTGCAGTTTTTTTTCAAAACATCCACGGTGCACAACCGCTTTTTTTTGCTGTCTGAACAATGAGGCTCCATGCACACTATAAGTTTAAAAAAATGCCAAAAAAACGCTGGATGAAAAAAACGCTCATAATAGTGGTTTTGTGCCAGCATTTAGCAACAGTTAGGAGCAATCAGCTTTTTTTCTGCTGGCAAATCACTCCCAAAAAACAGCAATTTTTTTTCTGCTCCTAGAAACTGAAGCTTCAAAAACAATTCTAGACTAAAATAGTGTGCATGGACACATAGGATACGGTGCGGCTTTGACACTCGCTACTTTAGTGCAGTTTTAAAGCCCCACATGAGTGAGATTTGCACTGTTGACTTTGCACTGTTGACATTGCGGCTTCACTTAACAGAAGTATATGCAAGTCGCAATGAAATCAGGAAAAAGTAGTGCAGGAACCTTTTTCATAATCACATAATCTCATAGAAAATGAAACTTCAAAAATTATTCTAGACTAAAATAGTGTGCATGGGCACATAGGATAACATTATTTGCTTTTAGAAGCAGAAAAAAATTTTGGTGGATCTGCAAGGAAAGATAATTTACAAAACAATTTACGGCAGTTTTTATGGAAGATGTCAGTATGGTATTCTTTCTGAAATTTACTGCAGGTTTCATCAGATGTTTATACTGGTTCAGAAGAGGTTATTTATATGATACTAAAACATGCAAATCCAATTACCTCAGGGATCAACAGTCTGACAGTCCACACTATACAGATAAGTTTATGGAAAATGTGTCAACACAGACTCCACTTGAATCTCTTATAATGTGTTCTGTCAAGAGAGCTCACTTGAATGCCTTATGCCGCGTACACACGGTCGGACTTTTCGTCTACAAAAGTCCGACAGACTTCCGGCGGACTTCCGGCGGACTTTCGGCGGACTTGCAGCAGACTTTCTAACGAACGGACTTGCCTACACACGACCACACAAAAGTCCGACGGATTCGTACGTGATGACGTACACCGGACTAAAATAAGGAAGTTCATAGCCAGTAGCCAATAGCTGCCCTAGCATGGGTTTTTGTCCGTCGGACTAGCACACAGACGAGCGGATTTCGGGGTCCGTCGTAGTTACGACGTAAAGATTTGAAGCATGTTTCAAATCTAAAGTCCGTCGGATTTGAGGCTGAAAAAGTCTGCTGAAAGTCCGGAGAAGCCCACACACGATCGGATTACCAGCCAGCTTTAGTCCATCGGCGTCCGTTGGACTTTTGTAGATGAAAAGTCCGACCGTGTGTACGCGGCATTAGAGTTAGAGATCAAGCTCACCAAAAATAACATTTGCAAGTCTGGGTCCCTTATACATAGTAAACATAGCAGTATCTTCATTGCAGATTCTTTTGTTGGGCCAAGTATGATGGAGAGCAGTGAGGATAGGAGGCTGCCAGATCAAATTTACGTTATTAACCACTTAAAGCAGAGTTTCTACTGCAAATAAAAAAAGAAAATTCAGCAGCTACAAATACTGCAGCTGCTGACTTTTAAAATAAGGACACTTACCTGTCCAGGGCGCCCGCAATGTCCTCACCCGAAGCCGACTCGTCCTTCGGCTCCAGGTGAAGGCGCCGGCATCTTAAGTAAGGGAATCAGGAAGTGAAAAACAAACTAAGTGCAGTGCAATATTAGAATAATGAGTCCGTAGACACAATGTATTTTGCAGAGAAACCACAAGTCCCAGGATAGAGGATGGAGAAAACCTCGCGAGGAATACTGCAGGATCCTGAGTGACACCACCTCCAGCAGCTAATAAAATAGGCGCTTACCAGACCCGATGGACCTCTGAGTTAACAGAAGGTCAAACGAGCATATATCCTTAATAGGGTGACGGTAACCAGCACTCCAAATGGAACAGAACAGCCGAAGGTGGTGTAAAAGAAAGGAACACGATCTAAGTGCTCTCCATTGAATCAATAGTCATTTATTAAAAGCAGTGAATAGGCTCAATACACCAATGTAACTAAAAAAGACATCTGACATAGACGTCCCACGTTAGCAGCAATACATAATAGCAAGTAAGGGAAATGATGGCAGCGGGTGACGTCCACTAGGTAGCTCCTCCCTCGTATGCGTTACGTCCTAAGGGACTTTGTCAGCAAGGGTGGGGCTACCACGTCACCCGTGAGATTAAATAGGCATCACATCACCTAGGAGACTGACGAAAACAGGAAATACCTGCCGGAAGCCACGATCACTAATAACAATGGGGGCATTAGCCCGATATGTTCAGAGACAAGGAGAAGGACATCCAGCGCCTCAAGTCTTCGTGAAAGGGTCCTAATCATATTGAGCATTAAATGTTACATATCAAAAGACATTGTATATCCGTGGCCATTGCTTAACAATAAAACATACAAAAGCTATATACAAAATATTAGAAATGTTAAAAAGCACAAGTAAAACACTATTTATCCGATATAAAGCAGTTCAAATCAAATTCAACTTTAACCCTTCTGGGGCAGACACTCTTGTCTAATATATCCAGAAGGATTCTCACCGACTAAGATGTCTTATGAAATTGCCTCCCCTCCAGTGTTTTAACACTTTCTCTATCCCCCGTCAGAAACCATGAACCAGACCAAGACAGAAGTACAGTAAAATCACACTTGTTTATTAATAAAAATAAAAAGGTAAATAGAGTAAGCGTAGTCAAAGCATAGCCAGAGTCCAGTAACCGGATCGGGTAGTCAGCCAAGCCAGAGTTCAGTAACCAGATCGGGTAATCAGCCAAGCCAGAGTTCAGTAACCAGATCGGGTAATCAGCCAGGCCAGAAGTCAGGGATCCAAGTAGAGGAACTGCAAGCAGGATAAGGAGCCAGAAGGGATGTCAGCAAAGCCAATCTTTAAACAGGAAAGCAGAAGATGGTTTCTTGTGATGTGACCAAGGCGAAGGCAGAGATCAAGTGAGCTGGATGGCTTTAAATAGGTAGGACTAACAAGCAGAATCAACAACAACTGGGTAACTGTGGAGAGAGATGGGAGTTGGCAATTAGCCGACAGCTGAGCGGCCAGCTCAGAGAAGGAAGGGCTGAGCCCAGCCCTGACACCCCCAGAATTTTAAACACCTAGGATCCCTATTATGAACTAACCTGAAGTGTTTTGACACACTGGGGTTTATTTACTAAAGCTGGAGAGTGCAAAATTAGGCTCACTTCTGCAGAGAAACCAATCAGCTTCCGGGTTATATTGCCAAAGCTTCATTGAACAAACTGAGGTTAGAAGCTGATTGGCTATCATGCACAGCTGCACCAGATTGTGATCGCTCCAGTTTTAGTAAATCCCCCCACTGTTCGTAAACCTTTTTTGATATTATTTACATGCTTGGCAATGCGGACACCCAAAGGCATGGAGGTCCTGCCCACATACTGGAGTCCGCACTCACACTCGAGCATGTATACTACCCCCAAGGTATTACAGGTGATCAGGTTTTTAATCTGTATTTCTTATTAGTTATAGAAGAGGTAAAATCTTTATGTCTTTTAATATTGTGTTTGCATTGCCTGCATGAAGGACAATTTACGCAGGAATAAAACCCTGACCTTATCAGGGTTTTATTCCTGCTGAAATTGTCCCCTGTTCCACCTGGCAGACACAAACAGTCACACCATTCCATCCCAGCCATAAGCTCAATAAGGCCCGTCCGGCTATCAGTTTGACTTGTATAACCATCATGAGAGGTGGGCCTAGTTACTGTTTTCTGTATTTCAAAAGACCAACGTCTTTTGGTTTGTTGACTGCATAGTAAATAAGTTACACTATTGTGCTTGGGGTGAGGAGCAGACATTGTGTCTCCACCTGATCATAAGTCCTTGAAATGCTAATTTATGCTAAGATTAAAGAGGGCTGACTGTTTTAAATCAAGAGATAGACTTAACCACTTGCCGACTGCCTCACGCCGATGTACGTCGGCAGAATGGCACGGGGGGGGGGGGGGTCCGGTCGCGCGATCGGACCCCCCGGTGCCCGAGGCGGTTGGCTTTGGTCTGGGAGCGATGAGAGGCGAGGGGGAGACCATCCATTCGTGGCCCCCCCTCGCGATCGCTCCCAGCCAATCAGAATCATTCCTCTGTTGCTGTATGCTAAACAGCAGCAAAGGAAATGATGTCATCTCTCTGTCATCTCTGATGTCATCGCTCGGTATTTTCCGTTCCGGCGCCGAGGAGAGAAGACTGCAATGTGAGTGCACCAACACACACACACACACAGTAGAACATGCCAGGCATACTTTACACCCCCGATCACCCCCCAATCACCCCCCCCCCCGTCACACTGACACCAAGCAGTTTTTTTTTCTGATTACTGCATGGTGTCAGTTTGTGACAGTTAGTGTGGTAGGGCAGTTAGTGTTAGCATTCTGTAGGTCTAGGGTACCCCCCCAACCCCGCCTAATAAAGTTTTAACCCCTTGATCACCCCCCGTCGCCAGTGTCGCTAAGCGATCATTTTTCTGATCGCTGTATTAGTGGCACTGGTGACGCTAGTTAGGGAGGTAAATATTTAGGTTCGCCGTCAGCGTTTTATAGCGACAGGGACCCCCATATACTATCTAATAAATGTTTTAACCCCTTGATTGCCCCCTAGTTAACCCTTTCACCAGTGATCACCGTATAACTTTTACAGGTGACGCTGGTTAGTTCGTTTATTTTTTATAGTGTCAGGGCACCCACCGTTTATTACCTAATAAAGGTTTAGCCCCCTGATCGCCCGGCGGTGATATGCGTCGCCCCAGGCAGCGTCAGGTTAGCGCCAGTACCGCTAACACCCACGCACGCAGCGTACACCTCCCTTAGTGGTATAGTATCTGAACGGATCAATATCTGATCCGATCAGATCTATACTAGCGTCCCCAGCAGTTTAGGGTTCCCAAAAACGCAGTGTTAGCGGGATCAGCCCAGATACCGGCTAGCACATGCGTTTTGCCCCTCCGCCTGGCCCAGCCCAGCCCACCCAAGTGCAGTATCGATCGATCACTGTCACTTACAAAACACTAAACGCATAACTGCAGCATTCGCAGAGTCAGGCCTGATCCCTGCGATCGCTAACAGTTTTTTTGGTAGCGTTTTGGTGAACTGGCAAGCACCAGCGGCCTAGTACACCCCGATCGTAGTCAAACCAGCACTGCAGTAACACTTGGTGACGTGGCGAGTCCCATAAGTGCAGTTCAAGCTGGTGAGGTGGCAAGCACAAGTAGTGTCCCGCTGCCACCAAGAAGACGAACACAGGCCCATCGTGCCCTAATTGGGAACCCACCACTTCTGCAGCACCTGTACTTCCCCCATTCACATCCCCAAACAAGTGCAGTCAGCTGCATGAGAGGCATTTTCTTTATGTCCTCCCGAGTACCCCTACCAAACGAACCCCCCCAAAAAAGATGTTGTGTCTGCAGCAAGCGCGGATATAGGCGTGACACCCGCTATTATTGTCCCTCCTGTCCTGACAATCCTGGTCTTTGCATTGGTGAATTTTTTGAACGCTACCATTCACTAGTTGAGTATTAGCGTAGGGTACAGCATTGCACAGACTAGGACACACTTTCACAGGGTCTCCCAAGATGCCATCGCATTTTGAGAGACCCGAACCTGGAACCGGTTACAGTTATAAAAGTTACAGTTACAAAAAAAATGTGTAAAAAAAAAAAAAAAAAAAAAAAAAAAAACACAAAAAAATATATAAATAAAAAAAAAATAGTTGTCGTTTCATTGTTCTCTCTCTCACTCTATTCTCTCTCTATTGTTCTGCTCTTTTTTACTGTATTCTATTCTGCAATGTTTTATTGTTATTATGTTTTTATCATGTTTGCTTGTCAGGTATGCAATTTTTTATACTTTACCGTTTACTGTGTTTTATTGTTAACCAATTTTTTGTCTTCAGGTACGCAATTCACGACTTTGAGTGGTTATACCAGAATGATGCCTGCAGGTTTAGGTATCATCTTGGTATCATTCTTTTCAGCCAGTGGTCGGCTTTCATGTAAAAGCAATCCCAGCAGCTAATTAGCCTCTAGACTGCTTTTACAAGCAGTGGGAGGGAATGCCCCCCCCCCCCACCGTCTTCCGTGTTTTTCTCTGGCTCTCCTGTCTCAACAGGGAACCTGAGAATGCAGCCGGTGATTCAGCCAGCTGACCATAGAGCTGATCAGAGACCAGAGTGGCTCCAAACATCTCTATGGCCTAAGAAACCGGAAGCTACGAGCATTTCATGACTTAGATTTCGTCGGATGTAAACAGCGCAATTGGGAAAGCATTTTATCACACCGATCTTGGTGTGGTCAAATGCTTTGAGGGCAGGGGAGAGATCTAGGGTCTAATAGACCCCAATTTTTTCAAAAAAGAGTAACCTGTCACTACCTATTGCTATCATAGGGGATATTTACATTCCCTGGGATAACAATAAAAATGATTTAAAAAAAAAATGAAAGGAACAGTTTAAAAATAAGATAAAAAAAGCAAAAAAATAATAAAGGAAAAAAAAAAAAAGCATCCCTGTCCCCTCCTGCTCTCACGCTAAGGCGAACGCAAGCGCCGGTCTGGCGTCAAATGTAAACAGCAATTGCACCATGCATGTGAGGTATCACAGCGAAGGTCAGATCGAGGGTAGTAATTTTAGCAGTAGACCTCCTCTGTAAATCTAAAGTGGTAACCTGTAAAGGCTTTTAAAGGCTTTTAAAAATTTATTTATTTTGTTGCCACTGCACGTTTGTGCGCAATTTTAAAGCATGTCATGATTGGTATCCATGTACTCGGCCTAAGATCATCTTTTTTATTTCATCAAACATTTGGGCAATATAGTATGTTTTAGTGCATTAAAATTCAAAAAAGTGTGTTTTTTTTTCCCCAAAAAAATGCGTTTGAAAAATCGCTGCGCAAATACTGTGTGGAAAAAAAAAATGAAACACCCACCATTTTAATCTGTAGGGCATTTGCTTTAAAAAAATATATAATGTTTGGGGGTTCAAAGTAAGTTTCTTGCAAAAAAAAATAATTTTTTCATGTAAACAAAAAGTGTCAGAAAGGTCTTTGTCTTCAAGTGGTTAGAAGAGTGGGTGATGTGTGACATAAGCTTCTAAATGTTGTGCATAAAATGCCAGGACAGTTCAAAACCCCCCCCAAATGACCCCATTTTGGAAAGTAGACACCCCAAGCTATTTTCTGAGAGGCATGTCGAGTCCATGGAATATTTTATATTGTGACACAAGTTGCGGGAAAAAGACAATTTTTTTTTTTTTTTTTTGCACAAAGTTGTCACTAAATGATATATTGCTCAAACATGCCATGGGAATATGTGAAATTACACCCCAAAATACATTCTGTTGCTTCTCCTGAGTATGGGGATACCACATGTGTGAGACTTTTTGGGAGCCTAGCCGCGCACGGGACCCCGCTAAAAACAAGCACCGCCTTCAGGCTTTCTAAGGGCGTAAATTTTTGATTTCACTCTTCACTGCCTATCACAGTTTCTGAGGCCATGGAATGCCCAGGTGGTACTAAACCCCCCCATATGACCTTATTTTGGAAAGTAGACACCCCAAGCTATTTGCTGAGAGGTATAGTGAGTATTTTGCAGACCTCACTTTTTGTCACAAAGTTTTGAAAATTGAAAAAAGAAAAAAAAATGTTTTTTTTCTTGTCTGTCTTCATTTTCAAAAACAAATGAGAGCTGCAAAATACTCACCATGTCTCTCAGCAAATAGCCCATGGCTATCCACATATGCCCATGGCCTGTGTGAGCAATATATCATTTAGTGACAACTTTGTTAAAAAAAAAAATGTGTCACTTTCCCACAACTTGTGTCAAAATATAAAATATTCCATGGACTCAACATGCCTCTCAGCAAATAGCTTGGGGTGTCTACTTTCCAAAATTGGGTCATTTGGGGGGGTTTTGTGCCATCTGGGCAATTTATGGCCTTCAAAACTGTGATAGGTAGTGAGGAGTTAAATCAAAAATTTACGCCCTTAGAAATCCTGAAGGCGGTGAATGGTTTTCGGGGCCCCGTATGCGGCTAGGCTCCCAAAAAGTCCCACACATGTGGTATCCCCGTACTCAGGAGAAGCAGCTGAATGTATATTGGGGTGCAATTCCACATATGAACATGGCCTGTGTGAGCAATATATCATTTAGTGACAACTTTTTGTAATTTTTTTTTTTTTTGTCATTATTCAATCACTTGGGACAAAAAAAATTAATATTTAATGGGCTCAACATGCCTCTTAGCAATTTCCTTTGAGTGTCTACTTTCCAAAATGGGGTCATTTGGGGGGGGGGGGTTGTACTGCCCTGCCATTTTAGCACCTCAAGAAATGACATAGGCAGTCATAAACTAAAAGCTGTGTAAATTACAGAAAATGTACCCTAATTTGTAGACGCTATAACTTTTGCGCAAACCAATAAATATACGCTTATTGACATTTTTTTTACCAAAGACATGTGGCCGAATACATTTTGGCCTAAATGTATAACTAAAATTGAGTTTATTGGATTTTTTTTATAACAAAAAGTAGAACATGTCGTTTTTTTTCAAAATTTTCGGTCTTTTTCCGTTTATAGCGCAAAAAATAAAAACCGCAGAGGTGATCAAATAACATCAAAAGAAAGCTCTATTTGTGGGAAGAAAATGACGCAAATTTCCTTTGGGTACAGCATTGCATGACCGTGCAATTAGCAGTTAAAGCGACGCAGTGCCAAATTGTAAAAAGTGCTCTGGTCAGGAAGGGGGTAAATCCTTCCGGGGCTGAAGTGGTTAACAAAGGTAATCATGTTTCAGACAGAGAGGCACCAAAGAGAGACTAATGCTTACCAACTAGACTTGAATTTGAGCCTAGCATGGTCACATAAGGGCTGTCTAGGTAATGTATCTGTATTATCTTATGTCTCTTCTCTTTTCTCTAACTTTTTCTATCCTAGGATTTGTCTTAAAGGGGTTGTAAAGCTTCGTGTTTTTTTACCTTAATGCATCGTATGCATTAAGGTGAAAAAACACCTTGCACTCTCCGGCCCCCCCGAGCCCCCGTCTTACTTACCTGAGCCCCGAATCTTTGTGTGTGCAATCCTGCGTTGCTTTCCCCCAGCTCCTGTGGGCTCTTCATTGGATGATTGATAGCAGTGCAGCCATTGGCTCCCACTGCTGTCAATCAAATCAATGACACAGCGCGCCGGAGGCGGGGCATTGGCCCGTGTGATTCAGTCAGTGGCATTGGCCGCTGACTGAATCACACGGGAGCGCACCCGCAAGCTAACCCCCTTGGGAGAAACTTCCCAGAGAGGGGTTAGTTCTTGCGGGGAGGAGCCGAGACATCCGCCGAGGGACCCCAGAAGACAAGAATCTGGGCCACTCTGTGCAAAACGAACTGCACAGTGGAGGTAAGTATGACATGTTTGTTATTTAAAAAAAAAATGAACCTATACAACCCCTTTAATACCTTGATAGCATGTGTATGTCAATTTTAACCATATCAGATTTTTGCAGTAATTATCTTTGTAGACTGGCAACACTGTATTTGTAACATCACTATGTTATATTTGGTAATATCTGATTATTCTAACGTTTCATTTCTGTATAAACAAATTAGATCTTTGTATTTTAGCACCATTATCATTCCTTATTGATTTCATGGGTTATAGCTGCAACCGCATTGGTTGATTCATCTATAGATAAAAGGTTTTAACCACTTATGTTATGTATCATTAAGCGTATAAGTTAGCTAGGTAAAAATCGCCATAACAGATGGTGCCCCGTGTGAGGAAGTTTAATGTTTGGGTGAATGCAATTTCTTGTATGAAAGACAGAGCTGGTTTATACAGTCCTAATTCCAGAAACGCTAAGCATTTTTTTCTTATGTCTTTTGTGTTCACCTGTCTCCCGTCTGACTAACAAACTTCTCAGAACTTTCCTTTTTACCTTTTGTCTATACTAATACTTTGATGAGACTGATTTTGAATAATGTGTATATATAAAATGAAATTGTAAGTGCGAATTATGAGGGCTCCGTTTGGAATCTTGGAGGCAGTGGAAAAGGTTATGTGCCTCTCTGCCAAAAAAGCTATTTCAGTTGACTCTTTGAATGAGATTAGGCCTATCATTGTGATTGAAATGCACCTGTGGGCATAGAGCTAAGTTTCCACTAGTGCAACTCCAAAGTCGCATGATTTAGAGTGTGACTGTGAGATGCAACTTTGGTGTGGCTTTGAATGCAACTTTGATCCAAATTTACACTCTGGGTCGGAGTCGCATCCAGAGTCGCATCAGAGTGGTGCAGGTACCTTTTCAGAGTCGCTGCAGCTTTGAGTCGCATAGATTGGAACTGGTGCTATTGAAATCAATGGGCTGCGACTTGTAATGCGACTTTGTGCAATGTCGCATGGCAAATTGCCTTAGTGGAAACAGAGCCTAGGTCACACTGAATGATCTTGATGTGTATGAATCTGTCTTTGTCAATTACTAAATGGAGATTGTAAGCTTTGTAATTAGACCTGGGAACACTGGCTATACTGTAAGTGATACAAATCATATTGTAAGTAAGTGTGCCTCAGTTGACTGCCTTCTGTACTCCAAGCATGCATATATTTTCTTTTGTTATCCAAGTCTGCTCTAATCATTCTTGAGATAACAAAAGTAATAGCCCTACTTTAAGCCATTTTTTAGAACACTTACGAAAAAGTCCACGAGGGAGATTAAACGAAAGAGTTCGGGAAAATCTCCAGGCTGACTTGAAGGACTATCGTCACGAACAGGGAAATATTCTTCTGACAAGTAGTGAAAAGCAGCAACGGTGACAGGGGCGGTACCTGTCAACCCAATCACGATCCAGAGGGTCGCTACCTCTGGAGGAGCAACCTATAAAAGGTTGGGAAATCAGGTCAGGGTCCAAGCACCCATAAGGATGGGTAATAGAATTGCTTCAAAGAGGGGGTCTGAATGGGGTGAACCCTACCAACTGACCCCAAAGGGAAGAGATGATAGATAAATATGGGCCCTGGGTGGTAAAATATATTCGTGATTGGGATTGTTGGATGGGGAAGAGGTTTTCTAAGAAAGGTACATTTTTTTTTTTTTTTAAAGTTCTTTTTTATTGAAAATTGTCCCTGTAAAAGTACAGAACAGGGCCTTTGGGGCATACCCCAGCCAATTGGTGCACATAGCCATGTGCATAACAGTGTACAACTCACCATGCATCTCTATACTAAACATTTTAAAGTGGATGTAAAGCCAATGTCATCCTTTCTAAACTACTGCCATAGGGGTTATCTATAAGGATATACATGCCTCCTGCATGTATCTTTACCTGTCAAATGTCTCCCCTCTGTCTGTTATTAGACCCGAAAAACTGCATATTCTGTGGGTGGGTCTGTTGTCTGCAGCTCGGTGGGTGGAGTCGTGATATCAGTGTACTCCCCGCCCACCTCTACACTCCCCTTGTCAATATGCATTTTCTCCTGTGTATTTCTAACACTGAACTTCTGCTATGATCTCTAACATCCAGTGAAAAGACAGGATAGTAACCACATGACTTCAGCATGCCAAATCATGCTGAGGTGTGGAACAGCCAATCCTTGCAGAGTTGCTGAAGAAAGGAGTGGGAGGGAATTAAAAAATACTGCATGTGTCTTAGGCTGGTGCACAAGTTATGTAAATCACCTGTCACTCACAGCAAGGGGGAGTATTTGACAAAGTTTTTCTCAGTTTGTCAAGATTTATTTCACTGAACAATAAAAGAGGATTGCTCAGAGATTGATTAACTCTGTGTGGCAAGACTGGGCTCAAATGATAGGAAGTCTTATACTCTACAGTATGATATATATATATAAAAATAATAATAATTTTCGAGTTTACATCCACTTTAATTAAAAAACAAAAAAAAAAACAACCACAAAATCAGTACCCAGGTTTCGCATGGTAGGATGATGGCAGGAGATATCTGTTCCTGTGGGACTACTTACCTCTCTCTTCTGTCTGAGCCCGACTTTACAAGAACAGTTAGGATTAAGTGTGAACATATGACCTCTGGACTAACACCACCACGCTGGGGCATGGACCACAGCACTCAACAGGGCCAGGTAAGTATGGAGGGTATCTAACCAGGGCGATCCCCAATGGGCTGATCATCCGTCGAAGACTGAGAGTCCATCCACAGGTGCCAGACATTTTCATATTTTTGGGGGCATTCTTGGGACAAATATGTTGCTTTATAGAGGGGCATCATTGTATTTATTAACTTTTTCCATGAGGACAGGGTAGGGGGGAGAGCTCACTCCCAGAATATATGTAGGAAGCCCGCAGGGGTACCAGAGCATCTCCAGCAAGCAGCCGATGAGGTTGGGTATATGCGGTTAATGTGCTGGGGCATATAGTATATTCCATGCAGGATTTTGAATTGGATTAGCTTGTCCCTAGTTGCAACTAATGATTGAAGCGGGCAATCCCACATGTCCTCCCAGTCCTCACTGTCCAGTTCTTGCACCTCTTCTCGCCACAGATCATGCAACCCATCCGATCCAACCTGAAAGAAAGGTACATTTAAACTTAAAGTATGGGAAGATCTGTACCGTGCTCATCACTCAAAGATGATACGGCCATATGAAAAAGATACTTGGGCTATATGGATGCTTGAGTCAGTGAATAAGGAGGAAATTAATGTTTTTACTATGGGATTTAAGGAGAAATCATTCCAAACAATGCTTGAACGTAGGGACAAACAGAAACCATCACAACCCCCAAAAAGTGGTTACAGTGATTTTCAGGGAGACAAGGAGCAATTGTCAGGACTTGGGCCTTATGCAGTTGCCCAGTCCTTGTCAGCAGAGTGTTCAGGGGCTGACATGAACTGTCACCTTTTAGTGGCTGAGAAAAAGGGAGAGCCACAACACAAGTCTGATACCTCAGTAAAATGTGACGTACAGGGGGATTGTGAGGTACAGGAAAAGAAAGGCAGAGCAGCAGGACATGGAAAGGAAATGGCCATGCTGGCATTAAGGGAGGAAGGTCCCCAGGCAGAAGGGACACTTTCTGTCCCGCTGACTGGAGAGGATGTGAAATTAAATTTCACTGGAAGAAGCTGTAGTAGGCACACGGGGAAAAACGCTGCTAATCTTTGCGGCCAGGTGGTTAGCGAAACAGTATGAACATTTGAAAGTGCAAAACACATCCCTAAAAGAAGCGCTAGAAATAACCAAAGATAAAATCAGTACTTTAGAAGCTTCTATGTCAAATTCTGAGGCTATCCACCAGCAATTAGTACTAGAAAACCAAAGATTACAGGAGGACATTTAGCAGTTGAGAAAAAGACTGAAGGATGCAGAAAGTGAAGTGAAACCATTATCTGTCGGCTGCACGAGCCGTTTGCTCAGTTTTCAGATGTGGATAACAAAGCAAGGAATTTGGGTATGTCTGAACTTAGGGGGACATCCTCCACGCCTAAGGTATGTACTAACAAGAATAAATCCCTGGAAGGTAAGGGTTCTTTAAAAATTTTCCCTATATTTTGTATCAGCCAGCTATTAATCCAGTTGTAGCAATTGAACATTCTCAGTCGTCTAAAACAAAGCCGTTTGTTAAGAGATGTTGTACCACTTTAGATAAGATAAAATGTCGCTTATGTGGGGTGTTTGGTCACATCCTGAAGTTCTGTCTATCCAGTTCCAGTGAAAAAGTCGGTAAACATAATCCATATAGGACCACAAGACGTGATTTTGAAGTGTACTCTGCACGCTTCGCCACGTGGCCTAGGTGTAAGAAGTATGGACCACCCAGGTCATGGGTCCCATTCCAAAATCCTGAGAATACGTCCATACAGGCTGAGAAGAGGCTAATGAAATGGGATGGTTCTCTGAAAGAATTTAAACCTTACAAAACACATGTTATGGGTTTAAGAAGTATAGGTTATTATAGAAAACATGCTGATATGTGTGATGTCTAGGTTCGTCTTTAACCTAGCTAATTGTGTGAGTGTGTGTGGAATATGGAATATATGTTGTGTCGTCTAACTCTGAGGTGTGTTGTCTCAACTGCTGAGAACCCACCCAAATGACCCCCCCTTCTTTCTGACCAGGTCGGTGAGAGTGTAAAGCAAACTGTATTGACATGCAAATTAGCTGAGCCAAGATAAATATCTGTAATAGTGAATTGAAATGTGTATTTACTAAAATGTGTTTGTTTTCCAGAGAGACAGTTCTGCAAGAGGTTCTTTGTAGTGAAGTATTATAAGTTGTAGATAAATGGTACCGCTAAAATGTTTATTACGAGTTGCTAATTTTTCTCTCACCATGGTGAATACATTTTTGGGGGGAAATGAATGGTATACCATTAAACAAATCCACGTGGAAGAGTAATAAAAGTTGAGCTCAACAATTTTTGGTATTTTAAAAAAAGTGCACTGTTCCAAAACAAATAAGAAAGACTTTCTTTATGGAATGTAATGTATGTTTGTGTTTCATATGCTAATGTCTTGGTACAGGTATATAACCATTGGTTTATTTTGTTTCTAGGAGGAAAAATTGAATGTTTATTACTAAAATGTTATTGGTGTTTTATCCCTCAGATTAAATAATTGGGTTTCATGGCTTTCAGAAGGAAAGGAAATCACAGCCTCCGTAGACAGCTTTATACAAGATTGTTTTTCTTTTTCTGGGTTTGTCAGGTTTCACATGACATTCACATGAATGTTATAGGATTTTATCACCATTATCTAGTTGGTGCTTTTATTTGTCAGTCCATTCGGTTCTGTTTTGGACTACCTAGTGTGTGTTGGATCAGTTCCCCTGATTAGTTACATGCCCAACCATGCCTGACTGTTCAAGCTCCACTCATTGGCTTTCATTGGTGTGGGCTTTTTTCAACACATGTACAGTAGATCGCACCATTGCTGTTTGCAATCTATGTCTGAAGCGGATCAAGCGTGGCCAGAACAGCACCCGCTTGGGCACCACATGCTTGACAAGACATATGATGACCTGCCATGCAGTCCATTGGCAACAGCACCCGAAAGACCCACATAATAAAAAAATACGGACTTCTCCTTACTCCTCACCTGTGATCTCAACCCCTACTATACCTCCGGTCCTCTCAAAAACCTGCACTGAGAGGAATGAAGGTATAGCAATAGGTGCCACAAGTACTTGCAGCCAATCTGCTAGCAGTACACTGTCAGTTGATATCAGCAGGCAAATTTCACTACCCCAGTTGCTGAACGGTAAAAAAAAAAATATGGTCCCAACCATCCACATGCTCAGCGTCTAAATGCTAGCTTGGCCAAATTGCTAGCACTGCAACTGCTGCCTTTCCAGCTGGTAGACTCTGTCCCCTTTTGTGAATTTGTGGAATGTGCTGTACCACAGTGGCAGGTTCCACAATTACAATTTTTTTTTTTACGTAAGTCCATTCCAGTCCTTTACTGTCATGTGGAAGGCAATGTTTTGGCCTCATTGGACAGGGCGATCAGCAGCAAGGTTCATATTACTGCTGACTCTTGGTCCAGCAGGCATGGTCAGGAATGTTACCTTTCCTTCACAGCACACTGGGTAACTCTGCTGGCAGCTGGGAAGGATGCAAGGCAGGGTTCACTGTTGGAGCTTGTTCTGCCACCATGCCTCCAAAAGCTGGTGGTGATTCTGCCTCATCTCTCTGCTCCACCCCTTCCTCTTCTTCTTCCTCTATGGTCTCTTCTGCAGAATTGTCCTCTGAACCAGCAGTGCTCCCTAAGCGTTCAAGGACCTTTGCAAGCAGTCAGGCTAAAAGATGCCATGCAGTGCTTCAGTTGGTCTGCCTAGGGGACAGGAGCCAAACTGGGGCAGTGATTCTGTCAGCTCTGCAAGGGCAGGCTCAGAGGTGGTTGACGCCATGGCAGCTTGAGCCAGGAATGGTTGTATGCGACAATGGCACTAACCTTCTCTCCGCCCTCCGACAGGGACACTTGACCCATGTTCCATGCTTGGCACACGTCCTGAATACTATGCAGCATTTCTTGACCAAGTACCCAGGCTTACAGGAACTTGCTGAGGCAGGCCAGAAACATCTGGCCATTTCCAGCGGTCATTCAGTGCCAGTGCTCGGCTGGCTGACATTCAACGGGAAGTCAACCTGCCCCCCAACAGCCTCATTTGTGACATGCCCACCAGGTGGAACTCAACATTGGCAATGCTGCAGCGGCTGCACACACAGCAGAGGGCCATAAATGAGTACCTGTGTAAGTATGGCACCAGGACTGGATCAGGGGAGCTTGGCTTCTTTTTGCCACACCAGTGGCTACTGATTAAGGATGCACGCACTGTCCTGTCACCATTTGAGGAGGCCAGAAGGATGGTGAGCAGTGTCAATGCATGCATCAGTGACACTGTCCCTCTAGTCTTCCTGCTGGAGCACACGCTTTGCGGGATCATGGTCAGGGCACTTGAGGCAGAACAGCGGGAGGAAGAAGAGGACTTCCTTTCCTCTCAAGGCCCCCTTTATGCAGATAGCATTCCTGCGGGGCCACCAAACACACAGGAAGAAGAAGAGGAGGAGGAGGAGGATTGTGTCAGCATGGATGTGGAGGATAACACGCAGCAGTCTTCAAGGGATGGTTTTCAGTCCCCAGAAACCCAAGGAGTTGTACGTGGCTGGGAGGAGGTAGTGCCTGACAATGTTATCCTCAGTGACCCAGAGAATCTCATGCCTCTGCAAACTTATGCTGCATGGGCTCCCTGATTCTGCAAAGCCTGCGAAAGGACCCTAGGATTCATGGTATCAAGGAGAGGGATCATTACTGGCTGGCAACCCTTCTTAATCCATGTTGCAAAACTCATCCTGCCTTCGCATAGGGAGCAGAGGATGAAACATCTTCAGGAGGCCTTGAAGAAAAGTTTGTGTAAGGCCTTTCCAGCCTTTCCTGGTGTTGGACAACATGTTTCTGAGGCTTAGTTCGGTCAGAGGAAGAGCGGTGGAGAAGGTGGCTAACGATGCCTTTAAACTATTTTTCAGTCCTCAGCGCCAAGGGCTGAAAGGTTCAAGCAACCATCGCCATCGTCTGCATTATATGGTGCAGGAATATCTAGGGGCAAGAGCAGACTTGGAGACCTTTCCAACAGAGCATCCACTGGGTTACTGGGTCTTGAGGATGGACCACTGGCCAGAACTTGCTCAATATGCAATCGAGCTACTGACCTGTCCTGCATCCAGTGTGCTTTCTGAACGGACATTCAGTGCTGCTGGAGGGTTTGTAACAGATCAAAGAGTGCGCCTGTTCACAGACACTGTTGATAGGCTCACTTTTATAAAAAAATGTATCAGTCCTGGAGGCCCCTGATGCTGATGTAACTGATTGAATTTGCTAGGGATCTGGGATTCCTTGAAGACTGCCTATGCTGCCTATCCTATTCCTCCCGAATCTTGATGATGCTATCTACAGCTCTGCGACCCTGCTGCAAAGAATGAAGTGCGGCTTACGGAGTTGCAGACAGCTGTGGATCCACATACAGTTGTGCCATGGCATCCAGAAATGTGGTCAGATTGGTCAGGATTACAGCCTTCTGTTCCAGTAATCGGTGTGCCCAGGATTGAGGTTCATCCTGCAACAGGGAAATCACAAAGCCCACTTTGGTGGTCTCTAGAGAGAAGGTGCGTGACTGAAGAGTGAAGAAGAGCTCACAGGTGTTACAGAAGGCCCTGAATTTGCGGTGATCTCCTGAGAATCTTTCAGGTGTGGGTACACGAGGCTCTGGGGGTAATATCACTACTGCAGGTGGAGCAGAAGTGCTGGCTGGAGCTTGAGAAGTCCGTTGAGGTGCAGCAGGGGATGAGAGTGCCTGCACGTGCTCTTCCAGGCAGGTGTAACCTTCCTGAAGACTCTTAACAGCTTGTGTCAGGCCTGCTAGATGTAACCACAGTTCATCCATAGGAGAAGCTCCATGCACGGGCTCAGACATGGCTGTCTGATACTGTCACGTACCTGGCTGTTGAGCCCGATATGCAGAGGGAGGCCTCTCTTACGTCTCTGATTCGTGGCCCCTGGTAGAGCAGAGAGGAAGCACAGGAGTACAGGACAGCACGAGTGCCTGGCAGGATCAACAGCTGGTGGGCAGGTCTGAAGCTCTGGAGGTTGCTGAGACAGCTGGAACAGCAGGTGGGATGCAGCAGACTGGAAGCTGAAGCAGGCAGGCAGACACTCACAGGATACAGGTGGATGGTCCCAGAGATTGAGACACAGGAAGGTCAGACAGGCCGGGTCATACACAGACGAGCAGTACAGGAGCAGATGCAGGAGGCTGAAGGAGGGTCACAGAACAAGCCGGGTTGGTAACAGACTGGTACGGATGAGCCAGAGGATCCGAGAGGAGCGAGGTTTTGGACAGGCCGAGGTCAAGTGCAGGTGGATGGCAAAGGATAGTCACAAGGCAAGCCAGATAATACAGGAACGGATCAGGAGCACAGATATCTCTCAGGGAATGCTGTAGATCATACAGCAAGATTTCCTTGTCATGGCAGAGTTTAAATAGTGCACCTGGCGCCAGTAGTCGCACTCCCGCGCGCGCACATATTCGCGCGTACGCAGAGGCACCCACAAGCGCGCACCCACTTGCGTAGAACTGCTGCTCTCAGCAAGCCTTTCCTGACAGACATTATAATTGGGAGGGACTTGCCTGTATTGGACACATACAACATAACATCATCTGCAAACGCAGAAATCTTATGTTCATGCCCCGCCAACTCCATCCCCTTAATCTCATGGTTTGCCCGGATGGTCGCCAGAAAGGGTTCCAGGGAGAGAACAAAAAGCAACGGGGATAATGGGCAACCCTGACGTGTTCCGTTGTACAATACAAAGGAGCCCAAAAGGGTCCCATTCACTCATACCCGTGCTGTTGGTCCAGAGTACAGTGCCTCTATCCATCTACACATTTGAGGGCCTATGCCTGCTTGCCTCAATGTCGCAAGCGTATAACTCCCAATCAACTCTATCGAAAGCTTTTTCGGCATCTACTGATAGAAGTAACAATGGTTTCTTTCTCCTTTTGGCTTCATGCATCAAAAGCAATGTTCTTATTACATTGTCTCTCGCCTCCCTTCCAGAGACAAAACCCGCCTGATCCTTTTCTATCCATTTTGGCATAAGGGGCTTCAGTCTTTCAGCCAATATCGGCCTATAACTAGCACATACTGTTGGGTCCTTCCCTTCTTTTGTGTATATTAAGTATAATATAATATAAATATAAATATGATATAATATACACGAGTATATGTTGCACGGGTTGTCATCTAGCATCGATTGAGATGCCGGTAATTGACAAATCAATTTATATTCGAATATTGAAGTGTTTCATATTCACTATACCATCAAGGGTTAAATCCAACAATGTTTTTTGTTCCATTTTCACTACCAATTCACGTATTGTAATACTCAAATTGGTTTATTAAATGCTCATATTAAATATTAATATATTTGGGCACTAGATTAGTGGGTTCGTCTATATTTTTATATTTTATTTTACCTTTGTATTATTACGTTTGATATACTATCTCTTCAACGAGGGATGGGTTGCCAGTTTCCAAAATGGCATTTGAAGTTCTGCACATGGCACTCAGAACGAGGTGTAGTTCTATATTAAGGTGGTGAATCAGCACGCTACCCGTTCCCCATTGACAACGTCACATATGACGAAACGCGCCTGGAGGAGGATACCTGCCGACGTCACCACGCTGTCTCGCTAGGAGGACGGGAGCCTGTTTGCAGCCGGCCGGCTTTGTAATTTTATGCACAAATTTTAAACTTCTATTATGTAAGTGCAGTACTGTTTTTTACTAATAAATATCCATTAGGTAATATTACACTATGGTAGTTCTCTTTCTTCTGGGTTACTGCTGAGCGAGTTGCCGATTTAGTGGTCCTGGATTGAGCGGTGTCACCAGTGTTTGAATATATCTGTGAAATCATCCATCCATTGTCTATCTCTACGATCTACAATCTACAATCAATTATCTGTTAATTGGACTTTATTGGCACGGCCTCTTCTTTCCCAGGTACAAACAAGGCCAAGGATAAATCTAAGCTTGGTTTTTCCCTTGGATTTATCCTTGGCCTTGTTTGTAACTGTTGCTAGCCTTCCAATGCTTCTTACTGCAATAGCCAGCAATAGATGGGAGCAAGTGGCATTTTTTTGTATCACTGTCGTGTTTTTTGGTCAGGCAACGCACTGACATCTTTGCAGCCATTGTGCTGTACGCTGGGTGTTCAGTGTGCCCCTGTACCTTTTAAGAAGGCATAGCTCCCCTTCAGTCCACCTGCTCTCACCTTTCCATCAGAATGCATGTGCCTCCACTGTGGGGACACTTATAAATTAGTGTTAGGTACCACAGATACCAGGGTGCCTTGACGAGGTTCTGTGGCTTACACATGCATTTGCAAATGTGTGCAGACTAAACCCCTGCTTTTAATGCATACTGTTAGACAGGTTATTTGGTTGTCTGCGGGCTGATGGTAAGTTAAGCTTGGTTTTTCCCTTGGATTTATCCTTGGCCTTGTTTGTACCTTAAGGGTTACTCGCCACAAGTTGACCCAGCCAACCCCTACCCTGCCCCGCCCCTAATTCTGCCCCTACATATGCCCTCACAAATGATCTCATGAAATGACACTTAAGTGTTTTATGCAGAATTAAGTTACAAAAATAAATATTAACAACAACTTTATCAGTGCCCATCAGTGCAGCCTCACCTGTGCCCAACAATGCAGCCTCACCTGTGCGCATCAATGCAGCCAACCTGTGCCCAACAATGCAGCTTACCTGTGTCCATCAATGCAGTCTACCTGTGGCCAATAATGCAGCCTACCTGTGCTCAACAATGCAGCCTACCTGTGTCCGTCAATGCAGCCTACCTGTGCCCATCAATACAGCCTACCCGTACCCATCAATGCAGCCTACCTGTACCCATTAATGCAGCCTACATGTGCTCAACAATGCAGCCTTCCTGTGCCCAACAATGCAGCCTACCTGTGTTCAACAATGCAGCCTACCTGTGTTCAACAATGCAGCCTACCTGTGCCCAACAATGCAGCCTACATGTGTCCAAAAATGCAGCCTCACCTGTGCAGGGGAAGAGAGAAGAGGAAGAGGATTGCCGACCAGATTATCAGAGAGCGGGGAACATCACTGTAACAGCTTTCTGTTGAATTGCTGAGTGTTCCCGCCGCTCGCTGTCACATACCGGCCCGTCTTCTGGCCCAGGTACTTTGATATGTCACACGTCCTGGCATTGGACGGGTGATCTGTCTATCAAAGTACCTGGGCCAGACCAGGAGGCGGGACTGTATGTGACGGCGAGCGTCGGGAAAACACGGCAATGTAATTGAAAGCTGTTAAAGCAATGTTCCCCGCTCTCTGATAATGCGGCTGGCTCTCTCTTCTCTCTTCCCCTTGGTGATTGATGGGAGAGCGGCTCCCATTCAAACCCGCCTATTGGCGGAGCTCGCCCCCCCACTCCTAGGCAGCCCACGCCCGCCAGCCATCATTTTCCACTTGCAAAATGCAAGTAGGTGAGTAGAAAATTTGAGGGCTGCTGTACATAATGCACCCCTGAACTCCGCACTCAGTACATAGTGCACTCCTGAAGCCTGCACTTTGTACAGTATGTAACATACTCCTGCACCCCGGCAGTCTGCATGTAGCGCACTCCTGAACCCTGCACTCTGTATGCAATACACTCCAGAACCGTGCACTTTCTGCATAGTGAACTACTGAACCCTGCTTGCTGTATGTAACGATGTAGGCTCTTAACCACGTGATAAGCTGTGACCATTCACAGCTGATCATAGTGGTAACCAGGAACTTCCGGTAATCGGTTTTCCTCCATTCGCGCTGACAAGACACGAGCAGAGGAGAGCCGATTGGCGGCTCTCCTGACAGAGGGGTCTGCGTTGATAATAAGTGCATTGATTATCAGCGCAGCCACATCAGATGCCAATCAGTGCCCAGCAGTAATGCCTGTCAGTGCCCATCACAGATGCCAATCAGTGCCCAGCAGTAATGTCTGTCAGTGCTGCCTATGAGTGCCCATCAGTGCCACCCATCAGTGCCGCCTATCAGTGCCCATCATTGCCGCCTATCACTGTCCATCAGTGCCGCCTATCAGTGCCCATCAGTGCTGCATATCAGTGCCGCCTATCAGTGCTGCATATTAGTGCCTCCTCTCCAGTGCCACCTTATCAGTGCCGCCTGATCAGTGCCCATCAATGCAGCCTCATCAGTGCCCGTTAGTGAAGACAAAAACAAAATTTTATAACAGAAATGAAGAAAAACTTTTTTTTTTTCAAAAATGTTGGTCTTTTTTCATTTGTTTAGTAAAAAATTAAAAACGAAGTGGTGATCAAATACCACCAAAAGAAAGCTCTATTTGTAGGAATAAAATGATAAAAAATTTGTTTGGGTACAGCGTTACATGACCGTGCACTTGTCATTCAAAGTGTGACAGCGCTGAAAGCTAAAAATTGGCCTGGGCAGGAAGGGGGTGAAAGAGCCCTGTATTGAAGTGGTTAATGAACTCCTGGTATTTAATACCCTCCCACTGTTAGTGCAATTGGGCCCCACCTACCATTTGATGCGGTTTGGCAGTGTGTATGTGCAATGTCGAAGCTGCGTTCCTGCATCTATTCTTTGAGAAAAAAAAATACTCTGCCCTTTATGAATTCCTCTGTATGCGTTTTATGAACGGCTGAGTTGTTGAGCGAGCAATCCTCTGTGAGAACTGTACTCCACTTACTGTGCAGGCTGCTAAAGAAATTGTTTTACCAAATCCAGCAGCAGCCACACATGGAACACAGTTCTTTAGTGGTAGCACTGAGGTGCTCTATCTGGCACTCTAATTTTTGAAGAGACTTTTTAACATCCGCAGAAGATGTTTTATGAATCTGTGGTGGCCAGTGCTCTCTCCTGTACGTAGTGGCATGCTGGGGAAGCAGGCTTATGGTGGCCAACACCAACAGACTTAACAAACTGATTTGCAAGTCCAGTGATGTTGTTGGACTGGAGTTGGAGTCTTTAACAACAGTGTTTAGAGAGGAGAATGTACTTTAAGGTACATTCAATCTTGGACAACTCCTCCCACCCACTCCACCACTCCGCATTACACCCACTCCACATTAATTCTTCTCTGTGAGGGCTGATGTGAAGATTAATCTCGTTTATGATCAGGATTTTTATGTTGTTTTATAATATGTTGGTATTATGTTAATTATTATTTGGGTTAATGTTAGAGAAAGTGAGGTATTATTTGCGTGTTGGTAGTTTAATTTTATATTTTCAATTTGTGTTATTAAATCTATGTTGTATTTTATTGGTATGGATGTTTCATTAGAGTAAATTTTTAATGTGTTTTATTTGTACTAATTGCTGTTATCGGTAATTTTATTATGTTGTGCTAAGTTCTGTTCATTATTGTGATCTTGTGTTGTTTTTGTTGAATGTAGTTGTATCGCAATAATTTCTCTTTGGAAATATTAAAGTATTCTGAATCAGAATATATTTTTACAGTGCGCATGTTCAGAAATTGTTTTTTCCCAGAATTCAGATTTTAGAATAACACAGATTGCCAAAAACCCCTGTAATTAGGGGGGTGAAGGTATAAAGTCCAGGCACCCAAACCTTCCTGTCATGGCCGAAACTCATGCTACTATTACAGGCAAAGCTTCAGGACTTTCTAAAAGGTTGCCTATAATAGTGATGTGCCAATAGAAATGTGTGGGGGTAGCACTTGCAAGTGTTGGCACTTTACCTGTCAAAGTGACCTGGCATTGGACCATGACTTGAGGGTTTGGGAGGCTGCTGTGCTTCATATCTGCAGAAGTTTGCCCTCTTACCCCACGACAGAGTCTCTTTAAGACTGGAATGTTCCAGCACTTTGCACTTTAGCAGAAGAAAAGGAAAACCAAAGAGCAAAGAAAAACTTTAGCAAAATGTATTGTTTTGTAAACCTGGATCTGCAGCGCCACCTTGTGTAGAAAAAATATAGTATTTTGTTACAGTTCACTGTATAGTGCAACATATTGCGTATTGTAGATTATAATTTTCTTCTATTCAAATCAGTTTTCAAATTTGGCAGATGTAATAGTACACAATCAATCAGGATTTTCTGCTCTGCTTAAATATGTTTGTGTTTGTTTCATAAGGATGCCATTCCGCTAGGATTTAAAGTAATAATCACACATTCTGTATATATACTGTTACTAAACCCACAACAGTAAAATCAGTCTGCCAATGCAGTAAAGCATGCTTGTTATACTCACTGTGGAAGCTAAGGGGTCAATCCTCCACAATGTGTAAAAAAACTGTTTGATCCTGTCTCTAATCCCTTTCTAACCCTTCTTCCACTGTCCCCAATCCATCTCCTGATTAGACAAAGCCTTTGGAGTCACTTTACACATGCTCAGTTTGGTGTGTATTGCTAGAGAGTATTTTTTGGGGGGATGGTGTATGCGATCAGCGCAGGGCCAATCAGCACTGTCCAGACAGAGGGTCAGGGGTCCTGCAGCCTCATAGGACAAAGGAGATGAAATTGAAAACTCCTCCTACAAGCTTTAACCAGACACTGATAGAAGTCACAAGACTGCTATATACTGCTGCTGATAAAAGGTATTTGGCAGTTTATATTTACTAAAGTAATTGCATTTCCATGTTCTGTGTACTGAGGGAGACCAGATATAGTGCATGCAGGATCCTGGTTTTAGTAACATTTTAAGTAGAGCAATACATTTTATTAAAAATACTCATTATTAATTGCTGTCAGGTAAATACATTACTCATATCCCTAATGCATAACCCCTATATTTTTAAAAATAAGCAAGTATCCTAATTCATTACTAACTCTCTGTAGTCCCAGTGAATAAATCAGGGGTATTGAATTAAAATGAATGGGGGTCCAATCCATAAAATTTTCTTCAAGCCAAGGTCTGAATCGCCAGATCATTCACATGACAGCCCCCCTCCTCTGAAATCACAATCTTGTTTTTACAGAACCACACACACACACACACACACACACACACACACTGATCCCCACACACACACAGTAGTGTCCTCTGCTCCCCCTCACATCCCTCTCACAGCAATGTACTCTGCTGCCCTTTTACCCCCCCCCCTTTCACATCACATCCCCTCACAGCTTACCTCAGCTCTGTTCCCCTCATTCACATTGCAGCCCCCCTCAGCTCTGCTCCTCCCATTCACAGTGCAGCCTCCTCAGCTTTGCTCAGCTCAGCATACAGTTATAACAGGGAGTGGATGGTAGTGTGATCCTCTACATATATAAGCATACAGTATCTCACAAAAGTGAGTATATTCATCACATTTTTGTAAATATTTTATTATACCTTTTCATGACAACACTGAAGAAATAACACTTTGCTACAATGTATAGTAGTGAGCGTACAGCTTGTATAACAGTGTAAATTTGCTGTACCCTCAAAATTACTCAACACACAGCCAATATTGCATAAACCGCTGGCAACAAAAGTCAGTACACCCCTAAGTGAAATTGTCCAAATTGGGCCCAATTAGCCATTTTCCCTCCCCAATGTCATGTGACTCTTTAGTGTTACAAGGTCTTAGGTGCATTAAATTTGGTGTTATCGCTCTCACTCTTTCATACTGGTCACTGGAAGTTCAACATGGCACCTCATGGCAAAGAATTCTCTGAGGATCTGAAAAAAAAGAATTTTTGCTCTATATAAAGATGGCCTAGGCTATACGAAGATTGCCAAGACCCTGAAACTGAGCTGCAGCACGGTGGCCAAGACCATACAGCGGTTTAACAGGACAGGTTCCACACAGAACAGGCCTTGCCATGGTCGACCAAAGAAGTTGAGTGCACGTGCTCAGCGTCATATCCAGAGGTTGTCTTTGGGAAATAGATGTATGAGTGCTGCCAGCATTGCTGCAGAGGTTGAAGTGGTGGGGGGTCAGCCTGTTAGTACTCAGACCATACGCCTCACACTGCATCAAATTGGTCTGCATAGCTGTCGTCCCAGAAGGAACCCTTTTCTAAAGACAATGTGCAAGAAAGCCTGCAAACAGTTTGCTGAAGACAAGTAAACTAAGGGCATGGATTACTGGAACTATTTCCTGTGGTCTGATGAGACCAAAATAAACTTATTTGGTTCAGATGGTGTCAAGCATGTGTGGCGGCAACTAGGTGAGGAGTACAAAGTCAAGTATGTCTTGCCTACAGTCAAGCATGGTGGTGGGAGTGTCATGGTTTGGGGCTGCATGAGTTCTGCCGGCACTGGGGAGCTACAGTTCATTGAGGGAACCATGAATGGCAACATGTACTGTGACATACTGAAGCAGAGCATGATCCCCTCCCTTCGGAGACTGGGCCGCAGGGCAGTATTCCAACATGATAACGACCCCAAACACACCTCCAAGACGACCACTGCCTTGCTAAAGAAGCTGAGGGTAAAGGTGATGGACTGGGGGAGCATGTCTTCAGACCTAAACCTATTGAGCATCTGTGGGGCATCCTCAAATGGAAGGTGGAGAAGCGCAAAGTCTCCAACATCCACCAGCTCCATGATGTCGTCATGGAGAAGTGGAAGAGGACTCCAGCAGCAACCTGTGAAGTTCTGGTGAACTCCTTGCTCAAGAGGGTTAACGTAGTGCTAGAAAATAATGGTGGCAACACAAAATATTGACACTTTGGGCCCAATTTGAACATTTTCTCTTAGGGATGTACTCACTTTTCTTGCCAGCGGTTTAGACTGTTTACACTGTGAGCTGTACACTCACTACTTTACATTGTAGCAACGTGTCATTTCTTCAGTGTTGTCACATGAAAAGATATAATAAAATATTTACAAAAATGTGAGGGGTGTACTCACTTTTGTGAGATACTGTATATTTAAGGAAGACTAAAGGTTCAAAAAGAAATCTTCAAAGAGGGTCAATCGGTCAATTAAAAAACAGCTTATTGGGGGCGTGTCCAAGATGGCGCTGGGAGCGGACGTGTAGTACCAGAGCTCCCATTCCGGACTTAAATCCTTCTAAATCCTGGTGTGGATTTTGCACATATCGCCCTGCCAAATACACAGAGGTCTCCCCTGGGATTCAGGGAATGCGCGGACACAAAAAGGGGGCACAGAAACCGCGAGTTCCGGAGCATACGAGAACGCCGCCGAGGCCCGGGCCTTCTCCTCCTAAGACTCACCACATGGAGACGCAGACATCCGCCCCGCCGGACGGCGCGATCCAGGCTGGATCTCAGGCGTTTGAGGCCCTGATGCAGGCTATCTCCACATGTCAAGCCACTCTCACCATAAAAATTGACCATGTCCAGGAAGAAACCGCTCTTATCCGCCGGGACATGGACCGTTTCAGGGAGCGAGTAGGGGAGGTGGAACGGCGGGTCTCTGCCTCTGAGGACGTGCAAAGGGAACACCATGAAGACATTCAGATCCTGAAAACGAAAGTGAAGGCACTTGAATTCAGGGCCGAGGACGCCGAGAATCGGAATCGGAGGAATAATCTCCGGGTCCTCGGTCTCCCGGAGGGTGCAGAGGGGACAGACCCGGTCGGATTTATGGAGAAATTGCTGCCAACTCTCCTCCCGAAAGCACAGTTTTCCCTGCACTTCTCCATCGAACGAGCCCATCGAATGCCTGCTAGCAGAGGCCCACAGGGAGCGCTGCCGCGCACTTTCATTTTCAAACTCCTCCATTACAGGGACAGGGATACAGTGCTCCGCTCTGCTCGCCTGCAAGGAGACCTACACTACGAAAATACGAAAATCCTCATCTTTCCAGACTACTCTGTGGAGACACAGAGGCAGCGGAAATCTTTTGACCATGTTCGTGCCATGTTGAGAGAGAAAGGAATCAAGTATAGCATGCTATTTCCAGCCAAACTGAGGGTGCAGGATGGCGAAAAAGTACAGTTCTTCACCTCTCCCAGAGAGGCGGCTGCATGGGCTGACACCATTCGAAGGTGACCTTCACCAGGAAAACTGTGAGTGCAATGCTGGAGAGTCTGCGGGGGGTTTTGTTCCTAGAAGGGAGAGATCGATACTGGATACTTATCACATCACCAAGGACACCTGAGGGCTATTTGTTCAATACCCCCTCTGAACTTGTGACTCTGGTCCTAACCCATATTTCTTCCCTCCAGTACACCCCTAGTGGCACATGGGTTTCTCCAGGATCCAGCATGGGGTCAGAAGAGACGCTTGCTGAGAAACTCTGAACTTCTCCTTATATATAAATACCCTTTATTGATACTGTCTACTCCTGGACATGAGATGAGCTTCCTCATCAATCCTGGGTTGTCACCAAGGACCCAGATGTGACGCCTCATCCTCTTTGGGACAGGATAGGGCCCCAGTACTCACCTGCCTTTGTACTTTCCTCCCCCTTCTCCCCCCCTACCTCCCCCCACTAGTTTCTCCAGCAGACCCTCGATCCCGACCTGGGTCGGGGACACTCGGTAACTACCGCAAGCTTTGTGCCCCTGGGGCTCCGGGAGATCCACACCATTTCTTCCTAACCGGAACTTAAAGTACACTTGAATATTTTTTTTTTGATTCTCAGAGGTCGGTTGCCTCTAGTTCACTGCCTCCATGACTAGCCCTTGGGCTGTAGCAATTTTTGGGTTACAAACCTGCCTCCATGTTGGGGGGTCGGGTGGGGTGGGGAGGGGTTTGGGGATGTTGAGCCATGTTTCTGGCTTCCAGTTTTTTGTTTTCTATTATTTGACAGTACTGTGTTTGCTCAGCCTACTAGAACTCTTGCCAAGCCTTGGTTCACTTCAGGCGTCCCTTGTGATGGCCGGCGGTGCACCGGGACTTGTATGCAATATATATAATATATATCAGGTTTCTTTACTACTTAAACTGTATACATGACTAACCTTGATATCCTCTCCTGGAACACACGGGGTCTAAACTCTCCACTGAAACGCTCCTTAGTCTTTCAATTTATCAAAAAGCACAACCCCCATATTTGTGTGTTACAGAAGACACATTTGATTGGTAGCAAAACCCTCAGCCTAAAGAAACCTTGGGTAGGCTATCACTACCACTCTACCTATTCCAACTTTGCTAGAGGGGTTAGTATTTTGGTCCTAAAGACTCTCCCCTTTAAACTCCTTGACTTGGTTTTGGATCCTGATGGGAGATATGTGCTAATACACGCTTTGATATATGACCTACCATGGGTGCTGGTGGGTGTATACCTGCCCCCCCCAGCTTCCTTCAGGGTCCTCAACTTAATCTGGGGGGGGCTGGCTCGGTTTCCCCCGGATAATGTGGTGCTGATGGGGGACTTCAACCTGGCTCCGGACTCTGGGTTGGACAGGAGCTCAGTGGGAGGTACGGCTCGCCATGATTTAACGGACTGGGCTGACACATATGGTCTGGTGGATGTTTGGAGATGGAAAAACCCTCAAACTAAAGCATTTACGTGCCACTCAGCCACGCATAGATCATTCTCTCGTATAGACCTGGCCTATGTGGCGGCCCCTGTCCTTCCCAGAGTCCGTGATATCAGCATACTTCCAAGGGGGATCTCGGACCACGCCCCACTGCTGCTGTCCCTGGAACTGACGGCGACTCCGTCGGACAGACTCTGGAGGTTGTCCAGATTCTGGATATCTGATACGGATGTGGACTCTCGGTTTCGGGATTCGATGCAGCAATTCTGGGAGGTCAACCCGGGCACCGCCCCTGATAACACTGTTTGGGAGCCCTTCAAGGCCTCATCAAGGGGGCACTATCAATGTATTATTGCTAAAGTAAGGAGACTACGCGGGGCAGAACTTACTAGACTTGAAGCTGAGGCGATTAGACAAGAGGCTCTTTATGTCCGGTCTCGTGATCCACAAGACTATACCACACTCCAATCCCTTCACCAACAAACCTTATTGATACAGACCTCCCTAACACAAAAAAAGCTATTGCACCAATCCCAACGCATATTTGAGCAGGGTGAGAAGACAGGCCGCCTCTTGGCCTGGCTCTCCAGGGAACAACCCGGGGTAACGGCAATAGCGCAGATCAGAGACCAGGATGGGACACTTCATTCCTCCCCAGTGGAGGTAAACAGATGCTTCACCAAATACTATCAGCTATTATATAGCTCACGAGTAGTGTATGACCAACAAGCCCTTGCTGACTATTTGGGGGAAATCGACATCCCAGTCCTCACAACCACCGCAGCAAACAATCTAGACGCTCCCATCCAACTGGAAGAGATACAAAAAGCCCTCAAAATGATGCAGACAGGGAAAACGCCGGGCCCGGACGGCTTCCCAGTGGAGTTCTATAAGACCTATGTGGAAGAACTAGCCCCTAGATTACAGATGGTTTTTAGCTCAGCTCTAAAAGCTGGTGCCCTCCCGGCCTCGATGAGTGAAGCAGTCATAGTGCTCATTCCGAAGCCGGGGAAGGATCCTACCCTCTGTGCGTCCTACCGCCCTATTTCTCTCCTAAATGTTGACGCGAAGGTCCTAGCCAAAATCCTCGCCAATCGCTTAAATAAAGTCATCACTGCCCTGATTCATCCGGATCAAACGGGGTTCATGCCCGGTAGAGGTACAGATATAAATATCCGTAGATTGCACACTCATATTGCGGTGGCTGACCCGGGGAGCCCTGGGGTGGTGGCCTCACTCGACGCAGAGAAAGCTTTTGACTCGGTCGAGTGGGGCTACCTGTGGGGGGTCCTTTCCAGATTTGGTTTTGGTCCGGTTTTTCTCTCCTGGATTCAGATGTTGTATGCACATCCAAGGGCTCGCATACGCACAGGGGGTAACCTCTCGGAACCATTTCTCTTGGAGCGGGGGACTCGGCAGTGATGTCCGCTGTCCCCGGCATTGTTTGCCTTGGCCCTGGAGCCGCTGGCGGCCCATATTAGAAGTGACCGAGCCATTAGGGGTATCAAGGTAGGCCCACTGGAGGAGAAACTGTCCCTTTATGCCGATGATTCCCTCCTTTATTTAGCTGATGCTTCCGGGTCCTTGAGGGCTGCCTTGTCTCAGTTTGATGCCTTCAGCCGCTTTTCAGGAGTTCGCATCAACTGGGACAAGTCAGTCCTTTTTTCACTTCATCCATCCCTGCCTCGCATCGACACTCTGACCCCTCTTGGATGGGTTGAAGAGTTCACATATTTGGGTGTCAGAGTGGCCTTGCCCTTGGAAGGTTACCTGGAACGTAATATTCTTCCGGTGTTGGACAAGCTTACCAAACAGTGCACTACTTGGCGCAAACTCCCACTTACGCCGGTGGGCAGAGGGAATCTAATCAAGATGGTGTATATGCCCAAACTGTTATATTTTTTTCGTCACACTCCTGTTCATATACCCCGGGCTCTGTTCCGGAGACTCGACGGCATTGTGGGTGACTTTGTCTGGGCGGGTAAACCTCCTAGAGTGGCCAGACGGACCCTTTATCTTCCCCTCTCTGGAGGTGGCCTGGCCCTCCCAAATTTCCTCATATATTACTGGGCGGCAGTTTTGGTTACCGTCCGCTGGTGGTTCTCCCAGCCTAGGCAGAACCCAGCGGTCACCCTCGAAGCTGCAATCCTTGGTTCATATGCGGCCCTTTCTAATCTAGTCTTCAGGGGGTGTAAAGCACACCCGGCTGTTACGGTGCCTATGAGGACCACTATACGGGTTTGGCAGTGCTCCCGGACGGCACATCGTGACCCCTTGGTGGTCTCCCCACATACACCCCTTTGGGGCAATCCCTCTCTTCCCCACCTAAATACAATACCGGACCCGGCGGCATGGGCAGCGAAGGGAATTGTTACCCTTAAGCAAATAATGCCAAACGGTAAGATCCTAACATTCCTGGAACTAAAACAAGCATTTAAACTTCCTCGATCCTTCCAATTTCGTTACTGGCAGCTTCGACATGCCCTTACCTCCCAATTCCCTAGCCCAGTCACTCTGACCTCTGACTCTATTGAGAGACTTCTTACGTCAGAACCTTTGCACAAACCACTTTCCACCCTCTACATGTATCTTACAGTGGCTCATGATACGGACACCTCACACTTGCTGGCCAAGTGGAAGGTAGACATTCCCAGCCTGGACGAAGAGATATGGGAAGAATGTGTCTCCACGTTTATCCCTTCTATGATAGCGTCCAGAGATCGTTTTATACAATTGAAATTCCTGCACAGGGCATACTATACCCCACAAAGGTTGGCCAATATATACCCCTCTCACAGCCCATTGTGCACGAGATGCTCCACTGAACGGGGCTCCTTCTTCCACATGGTATGGACTTGTCCCAAGATCCATCCATACTGGAGAGGAGTAGCGGAGGTACTAACAGAAGTCTGTGGTGCCGCGTTGACACTGGACCCTCTTGTCTTCTTGCTCAGCTATCTTGGGGATGTAGAAGGGGACCGTTATACCAAATTATGCTTGACTTTTGCCCTCTATTATGCAAGGAGAGAAATCCTATTGAAATGGAGGGGTACAGAGCTCCCCACAGTTGCCGCATGGCGAAATGCAATCAACAAAGTCCTTCCACTATACAAAATTACTTACGAAAGTAGAAATTGCCCGGCAAAATATGATAAAATATGGTCAAATTGGTCTGATGTCTAAAACAGTGAATACATATTATATGCAACTGTCTTGGTACTGCATCCATAAGCCGCTGGGGAGCTGGGAGTGGCCGTGGGTTGTTCTCTGGTTTATCTCTCCCCCCCCGTCCTCCCCCCACCCTGCTTCTCTCCCTTCCCCGCTTTCCTCCCCTTTCTTCCCTCCTTCTTCCCCCCCCCCCCCCCTTTTTTTTTTTTTTTCCTATTCTTCCCTTCCCTCCCCCTCCCTCCCCTGAACCGAAATAATCCCCCTTCTCAGTATACTTTTAGCAGGAGAATGTTAGGTATAAGCTAAGAATATCTCTGTTTGTATAAAGTATGTGCACCCCCCTTATTTGTACTGAACCATTTGATATTGGTAGTTTAACAATAGACATATTCTTTATTATAGACTGCTTTTCACCTTTGGAAATTCTGATTTTCTGTTTGCCTGGCAATGGTTAAATCCCACTGAGTTATGATCTGGTAGCAAATACTGTACTGACTATGTTCATGCTATTTGTATTTTATTCTTAAAGAAATAAATAAAAACTCTTACTGTCAAAAAAAAAAAAAAAAACAGCTTATTATTTTATATACCGTATTTATCGGCGTATAACACGCACTTTTTTCCCCTTAAAATCAGGGGAAAGTCGTGGGTGCGTGTTATACGCCGATCCCCGCTATCGCTATGTGAATTTCGGCGATCACCGCCGACATTCACATAGCGAGTAGTTTGAAATATGGCGCCGCGGAGTTTGGAAGGACTCGGCGGTGCTGTACGAGCGCCGCCGAAATCACAGAGCCGAGATACACATAGTCGAGTGTATTCGGCTCTTTCCGGCGCCGCTCACAGTCACGCCCAGTCCCGCCATTGGACCTGTGTTATGTCCATCATAGGGTGGGACTGGGCGGGACTGTGAGCGGCGCCGGAAAGAGCCGAGAACCCTCGGCTATGTGTATCTCGGCGGCGTTCGTTCACTTCCGCCGGCCCCGAGTCCCTCCAAACTCCGCGGCGCCATATTTAAAAGTACTAGTATGTGTATGGCGGCGGCGGCGGGGACAAGGCTGCAGGGACACTGGGGACAAGGCTGCTCTGTGGACAAGGCTGCTCTGTGGACAAGGCTGCTCTGTGGACAAGGCTGCACTGGGGACAAGGCTGCTCTGTGGACAAGGCTGCACTGGGGACAAGGCTGCTCTGTGGACAAGGCTGCTCTGGGGACAAGGCTGCACTGGGGACAAGGCTGCACTGGGGACAAGGCTGCACTGGGGACAAGGCTGCACTGGGGACAAGGCTGCACTGACAAGGCTGCACTGACAAGGCTGCACTGGGGCAAAGCTGCACTGACACTGAAAAGGCTGCAATGACACTAACAAGGCTGCAGATGAACACTGATGAGGCTGCATTGATGGGCATTTTAATGTAAGTTTCTTTTCCTTAAACTTCCCTCCTAAAAGTTTTTTTCCTTAAAATTCTCTCCTAAACTTGGGGTGCGTGTTATACGCCGGCGCGTGTTATACGCCGATAAATACGGTATATTATTATATTATATTATTATATTTATATATTTATATATATTTAGTAAAAAATAGAACTTGAAAAATTGCAAAAACCTCTGACATAACAAAAAGTTAAAATGACAACGTTGTATAAATTAGACAAGAAAGCAGCTGCAGACACCCACACAAATAACACATCCACCACACACTCATCCAATCTGATGGTTGAATCAAAGAGGCACTAGTGACTGCAGATAGATTATAATGTCGTTTAACCATAGTTAGCCAGTCTATGACGTCAACGGTAGTACAGGGCCAGGCGTGATGTGGAGAATATGAGGGATGGATGACTAAGTCCGTTGAAACACAGTCAATCAGTGGTGCATTTGCATAAGGCAGCAGCCATAGGTACAGGTAAAGGCTGAATGGAGTCTGCCCACCGACATACTGAATGGTAGCCAAACAGCTATCCTGGCTGTGTAAACCTGGACAGGTGCAGATAGGAGCGGTGTGCGTGCAGTATCTTACTAGGACGCAGGCTACATGTGGGTGAGTCAGTGTCCTATGGCACAAAGTAAGTCAGTGCGATTTTACCACTCCCCAGTAATGCTAAAGGCTTCTAATGCCTCATGGACAGAATCCACATGGAGGTAGTCTACCAGAGCACTCTTCCTTTGTGCCTCTCCTTATGTGCAGTGTCGGGCCACAGGTAGATAACGTGGGTGTGGGAGTCTGCAGGGTCTGGTCTAGGAATGAACGTCACAGGACAGGGACGTGTGGTGAGGTCAGTGGCTGGTGAGGCACTGGCTAGTATCAGAGCCAGATACACACAGGTTACATATGCCACGATCGTTAGATCGAGAGCAATAATTCTAGCACTAGACTTCCTCTGTAACTCTAAACATGTAACCTGTAAAAAATTTAAAACGTCACCTATGGAGATTTATAAGTACCGGTACTTGAAGTTTGGCGCCATTCCACAAGTGTGCGCAAGGGTATCTGCTAAAACAATATATATAATGTTTGGGTGCTAGCAAAAAAATGATGTCAGAATTGGCCTGGGTGGCAAGGGATTAATTACCATAGGTAAGTAATATACAAATAATTATTATATATTGTTTTTAATGTAATTTGCTATATTTTCAAAATCTGTACTCAAGCAAGTGACTTAACGGACAAAGTACTGAAGTTTGAATTTTTATCTTCAAACCAGTAATTTCATAGTAAATAGATAAATAATAAATTATTATGTTAAAAACATATAGAATATAAATATATGATTTAGCTTGAATATAACAGTACCTGTCATGAGGGCCACATACCTGAGGTGAGATCGAAGAAGTGGGGAGTCCTCCCTTGCACCTCAAGACCCTGAAGCCTCTGGAGATGGAGACAGAGACTTGGTGGACACCGAGTGGCACGGGTGCGAGGGGTGCGGAGCACCATGCAAGCCTTATGCCGCATACACACGATCAGATTTTCCGATGGGAAATATTCGATGGGAGCTTGTTGTCTGAAATTCCGACCGTGTGTAGGCTCCATCGGACATTTTTCGTCGGAATTTCCGCCAAACAAAATTTGAGATCTCAAAATTTTCCGACAACAAAATCCGTTCTCGTAAATTCCAATCGTGTGTAGACAATTCCGACGCACAAAGTTCCACGCATGCTCTGAATCGAGTACGAGACAGAAGCGCTCGTTCTGGTACAACTAGTGTTTGTAATGGAGATAGCACATCCGTCACGCTGCAAATTTTAAAATCTTTTAATGCAGCGCATTCTCTTCTTTATAATGCTAGAAAAAATTTGTTTTGCTGCTGATATTCACACAGAGTTCTGACAACCTGATTTCTTTATTATTTTTTGTGATCTCATGAATATTTTTTTTTTCATCAGATCTCCATAATAATGTTTAGAATTTTTGTTTATAGTGTTTTGTTTTTTTTTTTTATCCAGATCTCCTATTTTATTTTTATTTTTTATAGTGATCTCCATAATTTTTTCTTTTGTTTTGTGTCAAGTTACCACAACACCATTATTATCTTGTATTTTTTAAACCTTAAGGAGGTTGGTGTTGGTGTCCCTTGTTAATTTGACATTGTATTTTTGAAATGTACCTGCCTACTGACAAACAAACTTTTGAAGTAAAACACATAGGCAAGTATCTGTGAAAAAGAAATAGCTATTTATTATGGGTCATAACAAAATAAAGAGGAAGGCAACACTGGAGAAACTGGTGAAATTTGCGAAGCCTTTGTACCCCAGGGCTGACATCAATTATTTTACAGTCAAAATTGATGGCCTGAGGAGTCCTTATAATAGTGAGCACAATCCGGTCCAGGACTACAAGAGATCAGGAACAGCAGCAGATGACATATCTGTCCCCAGGCTGTGGTCTTACAGGCCATCACTTTCTTGTCTTCCTTCCATGCTTCCTTCCACGCTTGCTTCCAGGCTGTGGCTCCGGTGTTGTAGTTGTGGCAGGAGGTGGAGGAGGAGAACCATGGTTGAACCCAGAAATGTGGCTTTGGCTTGTGAGTTGACCCCTCAACCCCTTATTTAGGGCTTGTAACATAACTTCCTCACATAAGAGGTGTTGGCCCTCCTCCATTTCCTGCATTTTGCAGGCTGCCATGTAGGCATAGTCGTCTTGATTATTGGGGGGGGGTTCTGAGGGCCGCAGTAGCCTTTCGAAATAGGCCAAGTGCTGCCTCCTCCAGGTTACTCCTCTTCCTGGGACTTTTTTTTGGAAGTCGGAGGGAAGGGACCTGGGATTCGGGCAGGCTACTGGGCCCGGCCACCTCCTGGCTGCCACTTTCCACAGCCTCCTCCTGGCTGAGACTTTCTTGTGTATGAAAAAGGGACATAGTTTTAGTTTTTGGTTCATCAATCACACACAATTTTCAGCTCTTTACTGTTGCAAATTGAATGGTAATAAATAGAAAAGACTATCATTCTGACCACAGCATTTTTCATTCTTGTCCCAATTATTTGTGGCCACTACTGTCTATTGATATGTAAAACACTTTGTAAAATATGAAATTACGGATCAATAATAACATCTAGTTAACATCATTAATTATTTGACTAGAAATATGTTGAACAATGCTATACCTGGCTCAAGCTGGGCTCCTCCACTTCTTCCTGGCTGGAAGGCCCAGGTTGGACGTCAGAAGCCTCAGCTGAGGTGGAAGGAAGCCTTGAAGGAAGACTGGAGAGTGCTGGCCTGGGTTCAGTCTGGTCTGCCAGAAAATTCAGTCTGTCATAGTACCACAGCCTGGGTACATAAATGTCATCTGCTGCAGTTCCTGATCTCTGGGAATCCTGGACCTTCTTGCATTCCCTATTATAAGTGCTCCTCATGCCACCAATTAGTGCCTTCAAATAGGGGATATCTGCCGTTGAGATCACCGGCTTCACAAATTCCAGCAATTGATCCAGCACTGCCTTCCTCTTTGTTTTATTGTTATAAAAGGGGTAGTTTACCTGCCATAGACAGGGCAGCTCCCTGTACATATCAATGAATATAGGGATAAAGTCCTCATCATTGAATATATCCATTTTCTCTGCAAGACACAACACAAGACAAACCCTAATGTCAGGCTAAGCTCTCCTAATCTTGTCCCGATATAGGCCTCTATAAGCAGTATAGGCCACTGATGCACCAAGTTAAAATTGTACCTTTGTTCGCAATCAGCACTTCTGATACTCCTTCCTCCTCTCACAGATCGTATGTATGATGCACGTGTGTTACGCTTTATATACACTGTGCATGCGTGAAACTCCGCCCGCCCCTGACGTTCTTTCTAGTCTATTCCCCGCCCCTTCTTTTTCGGCGCAGCGGGTGAGCACATGGTGGAGAAATAGCAAGTGCATGCAGAGGAGAGCAGCAACGACAAAAGCCCGGAGCCACGAACGTCCCGATCCCGGAGGAGATTTAAGGCCTCGAATATGTCCTTTGTCAAGATGGTGGAGATGGTGGACATCTTGAAGAAGGCCGACTATGATGGGAAGCATGGGCCTTACCAAAAAACAAATGTGAGAAAGGACAAGATCATGGCTAAAGTTGTGAAAAGTCTGCAGACAATTTTGGGGTACGGCGATCCAAGGATCGCCGAGGAAACTGTGGTCAGACCTGAAATTGAGGGAGCAGGATCAGTACAGAAAGATCAGGAAACTGCTTCTAAAAAGTAAGTATTTGTCCTGTGTTTCTATTATTATTATTATGTTCGTGCTGCTCCATGTGTTTTTCTTTAATGTTGTCCAGTTTAAAATGGCAACTTTTAGGTTCGTGGGCACAGTAATCGTTCATAGTAAACATTGTTCTTTCGCTCACTAATACAATGTTTTTGGCAGATGCAGGCTAACTACATTTGTTCGTGCCTATTTGTATTAAAAGAAGTTTGTTGTCTAGATGGGTTTGTAACTAGAATAAAATGCAAACTTGATTCAGTGTAAGGAGTGGACACTCAGCAGCTGTTTACACATCTGGACGCAGGAGCACTAGTGTGGGACACCAGAACAAACTTTTTAGGGTGTCTCACACAGGTACTCCAGTGGATACTAGGGGTGTCTCCATGTGTAAAAATTGTACAAAAACAAGGTAAGTATTCCAGCTTTATAAAGGAAAAAAATAATGTCTTCAGCTTGGAACTCTGCCAAAAAAGACAATTGTATAACACTTCCAAGCAATGTTTTCTATTACTATTTCTGGCCTCAAATATCTGTGTGCTAAGTATACCTTTTTTTCATATAAGGGAGAAAAGAATCGGGACATCTGAGGACACCAGGGACCCTCCACCTCCTAAAGAAAAGCAAATCCCTACACCACAACCAGAAGATGTGGAGGAAGGAGAGGATTATGAAGTGGGTGAAATAGTGACCACAACAGGTGAGTGTCTGAGACCACAGCTTCAGCTAATAGATGGATGCCTGCATATTTATAATACATGGTGTGTTTTTTTTTTTTAGGTGATGTGGATGTTGTGGAAGAAGATTCTCATTTCACAAGTGCAAGTGCACACGTCCTCATCAGGGAGATCATGGTGTGCAATCGTGATTTACAGAAGATCAAGGAAAACATCAATGATGTTGAAAAAAGACTCAAAAACATCATCGATGTTTTAGGCAGAATCTAAAACACCCCAAAATTCTTCTAGTTTGTTTGTATTTTTCTTATTGTCACACATTTTAAATATTTTTTAGTAAGCCAACATTTGAAGAGGCACACAGTGTGTCAACATGTGCTATCTGCCATCACGGGATATCAAGGTACGCGTTTTGGGGGTGCAACCCCTTCCTCGCAACTAAAGTAGATGAGAGGAAGGGGTCCCCCCCCCCCGAAACACGTACATTGATCCCCCATGATGTGAGCTAGCACATGTTGACATTAGGCATGGGATCAGGAGGGAAATCCCCATTTTGACTCTCAATTTGTGTGCATCTTCAAAATTTGGCTTTCACAGGGGTGACATTACCCCATCTGATGAAGGCAATATCAACACAGTTTGGACATACTAATGTCTGATATTGCCTTCACTTTGTCAAAGTTGAACTTTGTAAGTTCCTAAGTTGTGTATTGTTTTATGGTTTTAAACATGCCTGTTTTAACACAAAAAAAGGCTATTTGTACTGTCAAAAACAAAAATGTTATTACTAAAATATTTTGGTTTGTTCACAAACCGTTTTCTAACGCACATGTGAATGTGCACAGAGTAAAAAGTTTTCTACTCAACAATGTGTGGCTTCTTCTTTCAATGCTCAATATAATTTTTTGGACTAAGTTGGTGTTTACTAGGGATGAGCCGAACACCCCCCGGTTCGGTTCACATCAGAACATGTGAACAGGCAAAAAGTTTGTTCGAACACACGAACACCGTTAAAGTCTATGGGACACGAACATGAATAATCAAAAGTGCTCATTTTAAAGGCTTATATGCAAGTTATTGTCATAAAAAGTGTTTGGGGACCTGGGTCCTGCCCCAGGGGACATGTATCAATGCAAAAAGAAGTTATAAATGGCCATTTTTTCGGGAGCAGTGATTTTAATAATGCTTAAAGTGAAACAATAAAAGTGTAATATTCCTTTAAATTTCATACCTGGGGGGTGTCTATAGTATGCCTGTAAAGGGGTGCATGTTTCCGTGTTTAACACAGTCTGACAGCAAAATTACATTTCAAAAGGAAAAAAAGTCATTTAAAACTACTCGCGGCTATAATGAATTGTCGGTCCAACAATAGACATAAAAGTTAATTGATAAAAACGGCATGGGATTTCCCCACAGGGGAACCCTGAACCAAAATTTTAAAAAATGCGTGGGGGTCCCCCTAAATTCCATACCAGGCCCTTCAGGTCTGGTATGGATATTAAGGGGAACCCCGCGCCAATTTTTTTTTTTTAAATGGCGTGGGGGTCCCCCTAAATTCCATACCAGGCCCTTCAGGTCTGGTATGGATATTAAGGGGAACCCCGCGCCAAAATTTTTTTAAAAGATGGCGTGGGGTCCCACCAAAAATCCATACCAGACCCTTATTTGAGCATGCAACCTGGCAGGCCGCAGGAAAAGAGGGGGGGACGGGAGAGTGCCCCCCCTTTCTAAACCGTACCAGGCCACATGCTCTCAACATTGGGAGGGTGCTTTGAGGTAGCCTCCCAAAGCACCTTGTCCCCATATTGATGGGGAGAAGGGCCTTATCCCCACAACCCTTGCCCGGTGGTTGTGGGGGTCTGTGGGTGGGGGCTTATCGAAATCTGGAAGCCCCCTTTAACAAGGGGACCCCAGATCCCGGCCCCCTGTGTGAATTGGTAATGGGGTACAAATGTACCCCTACCATTTCACAAAAAAGTGTCCAAAAGGTGAAAAACACAAGAGACGGTTTTTGACAAGTCCTTTATTAATTACCTCTTCTTTCTTCTGGTGTTCTTTCGGTGTTCTTCTTCCTCCATCCTCTTCTTCATCTTCTTCTTCTCCATCTTCTTCTTCCACCGCTCTTCTCGTCCTGCATCTTCCTCCAGGCTTCTTCTCCGCTCCGTCTGCACGATCCACCTCAGTGGGAGTCTTCAGCTGTGTGATGCTTCGCTTCTTCTGACATTTCTTATATAACGGAGGGCGGGGCCACCCGGTGACGCACAGGGAATTCACAGGACTTCCCTGAGGCTTTCCCCGTGTTGTCAGAGGGGGGCGGGATCACATAACCAGGTCCAATAGTGCCTCCAAAAACTTGCTTGTCGATGCGTTTCACTAAATATTAGCTTCCTCAGGACAAATGCTGGGTAGGTGCTGGTATATTTAAAAGCAAACAAGAAAGTATATGTAAAAGTATTACATGTGATATATATCTGTATAAGTACAACAATGGTTATTTCAACATATATCCAAAAAAAAGTACATATAAGCACAAACCACAAAAACACATGTACAACAACATATATACTTGCCTGGTAAATCTGTAACTCAGAGTATGGGGACACCTCACAAGACTAGACAGACATCCAAAATGACGAAGTTTCAAGTCTCATGTTTATGCATACGAGGGCAATGCATATACATGTCATGTGGTCTGTAGCAGACACAACTGGGTAGAACAAAAAAATTTATAAGTCACTGTGGGATAAAGTGCACCTGTACACGCAATTAGAATGAGCAGATATCTGTATAGGTGTGGTCTCTAAAATCTTAAAGGGGACCATACATGGAGATAACAAAAACAAGCAAAAACAGTACTGGAATAATTCTCACCTGATGTATAACAAGTGTGTGGATTAGAGATGTAGCAATATCAGAGTTTAGGCCACCGCACAAAGTTAGATGATCATAAACTATGACTACAAGCGTTTCCAAGAAGATACCTGAAAGTATAAGCATCGAATTGTTTCCCAGCATGCGTAGGAATTTTGCACGTTGGAATTGCCACAGACTATCGCATTTTTGGATAGGAACTTTTTCTGACCGAAAAATGTTTTGCTGGCTGGAATTCGGCCAGCAAAAGTCAGATGAAGTCGAAAAACTCTCATCGGTCTTTTGCGGGCTGAAATTCTGATGGTGTGTACACGGCATTAGAGTAAAATTTGTGGGTGGCACTTACCAACAATACAAGTTGTGGCCTCAAGATGCTATACCAATATATGAAATGGATAGATACACAGAATTCTACAAATTATGAGAGCCGAGAGAGCCTCTAAAGAAACAGTATAAACAGCTACTGGATAAACGCATATGTCATAAGAGTATGTGAGGTCATTAACAAGATTATATAGATTAAGAGAAGGAAGGGAAGGTGGGAGGGGATGGGAGAAAACCCACCTGAACGTATAAATATAACACTTATCCCAAGTGGGAAGGTCTATTATTGAGGCCCTAGCAGACAGTGCTGTGTAGGCGATGGAGAGTCTACACCACTGTAAGAAGAGAAAAAGAGATTATAGATAAAGTGAGTATGTGATAGACAAAATCACAGAATAATTCCATAAATGAAAGTGTCAGATGTTCAGCTTACCCTTGGAAGCTGCTCAGGTGTTTACAACTATCCTCTCAGTGTGCAATCCAGGCGTTTGTGCACACCCCCTTATATATGGGGTATGGGATCACAGGGGGCGTAACGGCGCGGTCATTGGCGCCAAAAGGCATTGTCATGTGACGCATCACATTGTCACGTGATCATAGCCCTGTCCCTAATGATTATGCAGCCGAAAGCTGCCAGAGGGAGTGGGGAGGTACAGTGGGCGGTGTCAGCATGCCAGGCATACGTCGGCATGCCTACACCAGAGCTCCACCAATACCAGTTGGAAGGACGGACACAGGTAAGCCGCAACACACCAAATGCGGTGAGTGACGCAATGACACAGCGCACGATCGTCGCGCATGCACCGTGTCACCTGTCCCCGTCCATACAGAGCGCAAATGTGACCACAGAGGTATGCTAATGTCAAAGCGTGGCACGTCATCTCCAAATGCCCTCACCGCGCATCACACCTAGCAACCATTATAAAAACAAGGGAAAACCAAACAAACAAAAGCCAAGGACCAGAGACAGACCTCTGCACATAGCTACAACAGGAGATTACGCTTCATTACATGGGATTGAGCCCCCAACCAAAACATAGCCATGGGCAAGTCCAGCCCAAAGCAACAAAAAAGAAAAACATCTTGGGGTTAGTTATAGAATAAGGTGAGTATCCATAAAATAATAAACTAGTCCCGATGACCAAAAAGCCAAGCAAGCTGAACACCAACTTAGACATGGACAAGGACAAGAACAAAACAAAAACAAAAACAAAACAAATCAAAACGTGTATAGTTAGGGAATTAGGAATAATACTTTGCGCTTGTACGTTGGACTGTAAACTGTCTACCTTTGCACTTTTATTATGTAAAGAGTTAGAAACTTTGTCTTTGCCTGGTCTGAAGTCATTAAAGAGGTATAATGAAAATAACGAGGATACACACAGTTAACCAGTGGGTCCCTAACACATCGGGGTATGAAGACATCAGCATGGAGTACAGCAATGTTTCTCAACTTCAGTCCTCAATACCCCCAACGGGTCATGTTTTCAGGGTTTGCCTCAGATGAAACGGCTGTGGTAATTACTAAGGCAATTAAACTGATCAAATCACCTGTGCAAAATAATGGGAAGCCTGAAAACATGACCTGTTGGGGGTACTTGAGGACTGGAGTTGAGAAACATTGTGTAGAGTAATGTGAAGACACACGTAGTTGCCAAGAGTAATGGAAGTGTAACAAGCAGCCTATCGATAGTGTGCACCTGTCATAAGTGGCACGACCTCTAGCAGCGAGGGAGATGTGGTCGGCACTCCTACCAGCGGTCTGTTTCCAACAGCAACGGTAGCAGATTGCACTGAAGAGGTTTCTCATCCTGTACAGAGATATGGAAGTTCAAGAGTTAAGTTATAGTAGAAGTCCACCCAAATACTAAAATACCTGCATCTACAGACATCCACCATCTAACACTTTACCTTTTCTGAAGCCGATCCAACCCAATCCCACGCTGAGCCGTCAGCCGCAGCTTCACTGTGGAGGCGGGTGCAGAGGACACATCCGACAAGTTAAGCCCCATAGTAAGTCTATGAGTGACTTCACTTCCCATTCATTTCACAGCCGTTGTTGGCTGTGTCCTCTGCAGAGCTTTTGCCGCTGGAGACCGGATTGGATCAGCTTCAAAAAAGGTATGCATGCTGATTTCTTCTTTACAGGGCAAGATACGGTAGTCTTAGATTGTGGCTGCCTGTAGATGCAGGCATTTTAGTGTTATGGTAGACTTACACTTTAAGTTAAGTGAACGTGTGAAGCCCGCACAGAGTGCACAGTGGGGCCCACTCCGCTACTTGGGATTAGTAGTGGAAAATGGTGGACAGATGGATGTGGAAATTGGCTCAACGTGTCCCTCCAAAATGCAAGTTATGGTGAAGGTGTACATTGTCACGGGGAACCAAGAGTTAACTGGAGAACAGTTGCAATGCAGTGTACATGGTGTACATTCATCTCTAAGTGTAGAGGTCCACTTTAGGGTTGAGCATCATCCCCCCACTTAAAACATTGTATCAGAAAGACAAACCAAAACTGCGTACTGAACATTCTTTGTATGGACAGGCAGATGGGGCGCTTGTCCCAGGACATTTCTGAAGATGCCACAAAGTAAAAGTACCCCATGTGTGAGTGTAGTGACCCTGTAATAAAGAGCCTAATGTAGCCCAGAAGAACCCACAAGGGGTAGGCCTCACATGTGACCCAATACTTGGCACCCAATGAATTAATGGGAAAATATGGAGGACATAACAAACTACTACACAGCTACCTCTTTAGGCACTGGTCCCATCTGCCTGCCCACATGACACAGAAATTGCTCAGTATGCAGTTTTTCAATTCCATATGTGCTGTGTGCGGGTGTTTATTCTGTGTTCAAGCCTTTTGGTTTGTCTTCCTGATACAATGTTTTAAGTGTATTGGAGGAAGGATAGTAAGAGTAAGTGTAGGTATAAATAGGAATGTAGAAGAGGAGCAGAGAGGGGGAAAGGTTGGTATGGGATAGGGAGCAGAGGAAGAATTTTTTTTCTTAGATGGGGTAGGGGATCTTTTGGAACTAAAACAGGTTATGGCCCCTTTTACACATGCGGACCGTTAGTCCATTTTTGATCCATCCATTGACGGATGAAAAACAGACATCAATGCATCTCTATGGAAAAAAAGGATGTAAATGGATAATCATCCATTTACATCCACTTCTGTCAACATCCATTTTTCGGAATGGTTCAAAACCCTATTTTTCTTTCTTTTTCAAACGAACGGTCCATATGTGTGAAAGGGGCCTATAGTGTCTTGATCTAGACCCTCCCTGCAGTGCACCTCTAACAGATCACTGATAATAGTAAGCTGTTACTCACTGTTTTCAGCTAGCAGTAGAGCGCTATTGCAATTGTTTGTTGAAGCACAAGGGGGCAGGGTGGAACTGTATCCTGGACTCACAGCAAAATCCTGACCACATCATCACTGACATAATTGGAAGCATTGTGGTTGTTTTGTGCTACAGAGAACTCTTAAGGCTGGGTTCACACTATGACACGTAGTGGCTCACAGCAGGAGTCGGGTGCGTCTCTATTCACAGTTTCATGTCCGAATTTAGCCTGAATTTTTGGTTGAATTCGGACCTGAAACAGACCAAAAGACGCACAGGCTTCCTGTGCAAATCTCACCAGAGCAGCTGAGGAGATGTGTGAACCAGCTCCATAGAGAGCCGGTCACAATCTCCTGCTATGCGAATTGGAGAAACCCACATTCAATTTGCATAGGTGTGAACCCAGCCTTAAGCAGGAGTTTGAGTAGAGCAATTTTTGCGTATTTACAATGGTCTATCTTGGACCAATGTAAGTATTTATGTGCCATACCAGTGGGATTCCTATGGAAACCGGAAATCCCTGTAGTAGGTACAGCTACTACAGTGATCTACACTAGCTTCCGTGTCTTGAAAAAAAAGGTTAAACAGTCGCACATCTTAAAGTAGAACTAAATACAAAACTTTTTTTCTGAGAGGAAATCCCTCCAAAGTGAGGGAATATCTGGTTCTAGACAGGGTCACCAGAACTAGTGTCTTCATTGGAATATTTTGCCTCTATTCCTGTTTTGAGGACGACCTTAAATTTCGGAATTTCTTTCACTTTGACTGCTAAAGATGGCACAAAGTAAAAGTACCCCATGTGTGAGTGTAGTGACCCTGTAACAAAGAGCCTAATGTAGCCCAGAAGAACCCACAAGGGGTAGGCCTCACATGTGACCCAGTACTTGGCACCCAATGAATTAATGGGAAAATATGGAGGACATAACAAACTACCACACAGCTATCCCTTTAGGCACAGGCCCCGTCTGCCTGCCCACACATAGATTGCTCAGTATGCAGTTTTTCAATTCCACATTTGCTGTGTGCGGGTGTTTATTCCGTGTTCAAGCCTTTTGGTTTGTCTTCCTGATACAATGTTTTAAGTGTATTGAAGAAAGGATAGTAAGAGTAAGTGTAGGTATAAATAGGAATGTAGAAGAGGAGCAGAGAGGGGGAAAGGTTGGTAGGGGCTGGAGAGCAGAGGAAGAATTTTTTTTTTCTTAGTTGGGGTAGGGGAACTTTTGGTACTAAAACAGGTTATGGCCCCTTTCACACATGCGGACCGTTAGTCCGTTTTTCATCCATCCATTGACGTATGAAAAACAGACATCAGTGCATCTCTATGGAAAAACGGATGTAAATCAGATGATCATTAATTTACATCCTCTTCTGTCAACATCCGTTTTTTTGAATGGTTCAAAACCCTACTTTTCTTTTATTCAGAAAAAGGATCGGACGAAAAATACGGATGTAAACGAACAAACGGTTCGTTTTTGCATGAAAAATGGCTCCAGGACTTAAGTGGTTAAGGACTCTAGCTGGCAGATGTAAAAAAAACTGATGTAAGAACGGATGAAAAAGGGATGAAAAACTGATGTAAACTTCATCCGTTCTTTCTTGGTGACTGAAATGATCAAACGAATGGTCCACATGTGTGAAAGGGGCCTATGGTGTCCTGATCCAGACCCTCCCTGCCGTGCACCTCTAACAGACCACTGATAATAGTAAGCTGTTACTCACGATTATCAGCTAGCAGTAGATCACTATAGCAATGATCTGTTCAAGCACAAGGGGGCAGGGTGGAACTGTATCTAGGACTCACAGCAAAATCCTGACCACATCAACACTGACATAATTGGAAGCATTGTGGTTGTTTTGTGCTACAGAGAACTCTTAAGGCTGGGTTCACACTATAATGCCCCGTACACACGGTCGGATTTTCCGACGGAAAATGTGCTATCGGAGAGTGTTGTCGGACATTCTGACCATGTGTGGGCTCCATCGGACATTTTCCATCGGATTTTCCGACACACAAAGTTTGAGAGCAGGCTATAAAATTTTCCGACAACAAAATTAGATCGCGTCAATTCCGACCGTGTGCGGCCAATTCCGACGCATAAAGTGCCACGCATGCTTAGAAGAAATTCTGAGCCGGAACAGCTCAGTCTGGTAAAATTAGCGTTCGGAATGGATACAGCACTTTCGTCACGCTGCAACGTAAAAAATTGTTTAATACATCGCACTCTCTGCTTCTTTATAATGTGAGAAGAATGAAGTAGTTTTGCTGCTCATATTCACACAGACTTCTCACAAACGTATTTCTTTATTATTTATAGGGATTCCCTCAATATATTTTGATTTGTCACATCTGACCAAATTTCTTTTTTGTTGTTTTATTTTTGTTTTGTATTTTTTTCAAGGCTATTTTTATTTTTTTTAGGTTTGTATTTTTTTCAAGGCTGTTTTTATTTTGTGTTTTTTTGGGTTTTACTCCAGAATATTTTTGTGTGTGTTTTGTGTGTCAAGTTACCACATTGATACCTTGTATTATTTAATCTCAAGGAGATTGTTTGGTGTTGGTGTCCCTTGTTAATTTCACATTGTATTTTTGAAATGTACCTGCCTCCTCACCAACAAACTGTCCTTTTTGAAGGAAAACACACATAGGCAAGTATAATTGAAACAAAAAAATCCTTTATTAAGGGCTCACAACCAAACAAAGAGGGAGGCAACGCTGGAGAAACAGCAGAAAATGGTGAAGCCTTTGGCCCCCAGGGCACACATCAATTATTGTACTGCAAAATTGGTGGCCTGAGGAGTACAGATCTAAGGGACTACAGTCTGGTCCAGAAGTCCCAGAGATCCGGAAAGCAGCAGATGACATCTGTGTCCCCAGGCTTTGATCATACAAGAGCCTGCATCTTTGGCCAGACCAGACTGAACCCAGGTCATCACTCTCTGGTCTTCCTTTCACGCTTCCTTCCACGCTGTGGCTGTGGTGGTGGAGTTATGGCAGGAGGAGGAGGAGGAGGAGGGGGATGGGCCAACTCACTCAGGTGGGTATTGGGTGTGATTTCGCCACTCACCCCCTTACTTAGGACTTTATACAGAAGGTCCTCACACAGCTTGCGTTGACCCTCCTGCATGCCCTGCAGTTTGGTGGCAGCCATGCAGGCAAAGGCCTCTTCAGGAGTGGGGGTGGCTCTGAGGGATGCAGAAGCCTCCTGAATGAGCCTGAGCGCAGAATCCTGAACGTGACTCCCCTTCCTCGGTCTTTTGTATGGAAGGTGGAGGGGAGGAACCTGCGATTCGGTCAGGCTCCTACTGGGCCCAGGCTTCTCCTGGCTGCCACTTAGCCCCGCCTCCTCCTGGCTGCCACATTCCACAGCCTCCTCCTGGCTGCCACATTCCACAGCCTCCTCCTGTGTGCCACATTCCACAGCCTCCTCCTGGCTGAAGTCTTCCTATGTATGAAAAAGGGACATAGTTTTATTTTTTTATTCATCAATCACACACAATTTTCACCTCATGACTGTTGCAAATTGAATGTTAACAAATATAACAGACTATCATTCTGACCCCAGCATTTTTCATTCTTGTCCCAATTATTTTTGCCCACTACTGTCTATTGATATGTAAAACGCTTTATTAAATCAGCAATTAGTGATCAATAATAACATCTAGTAAACATCATTTTTTTATTGACCAGAAATCTGTAGAAGAATGCTATACCTGGCTCAAGGTGGGCTCCTCCACTTCTTCCTGGCTGGAAGTCCCAGGTTGGACATCGGAAGCTTCAGCTGGGGTGGGAGTGGAGAGAGATTCCCTGACTCCAGTCTGGTCTGACAGAAATCGCAGTCTCTCATAGTACCACAGCCTGGGGACATAAACGTCATCTGCTGCAGCTCCTGATCTCTGGGAATCCGTGACCTTCTTGCGCTCCCTAAGATAAGTGCTCCTCAGGCCACCAATTTTGGCTTTTAAATAGGGGATGGTTGCTGTGGGGACCACCGGCTTCACCAACTCCAGCAGTTTCTCCAGCGCTGTCTGCCTCTTTTGTTTATGATTATAATGTGGATGTTTCACCTGCCACAGACAGGGCAGCTCCCTGTACTTGTCTATGAACAGGAAAGGAAGTTGTGGTCATTGAAGCCATCCATTTTATCTGCAAGACACAACACGAGACAAACCCTAATGTCAGGCAAAACTCTCCTAATCTTGTTAGAATATAGGCCTCAATCTAGAAGCAGTATAGGCCCAAGTTTGGATCTTACCTTCACTATCACGATTGGCGCCTCCGATACTCCTTCCTCCCCTCACAGATTGTACGTACTGCGCACGCATGTTACGCTTTATACACACTGTGCATGCGTGTAACTCCGCCCGCCCCTGACGTTCTTTCTAGTCTATTCCCCGGCCCTTTTCGTTTGGCGCAGTGGGGGAAGAGCACATGGCAGAGACACAACAGGTGCGTACTAATTACAGCAACGAGGAGGAGGAGGAGGAAAACCTGGAGCCTGAAACATCTGAATCCAGAAGGAGAAGATTTAAGGCATCGAATATGTCCTTTGGGGAGATGTTGGAGATGGTCGACATCCTGAAGAAAGCCGACTATGACGGGAAGTATGGACCTTACCCCAACCCCAATGTCAGAAAGGCCAGATCATGGCGAAAGTGGTCAAGAGTCTGCACCGGAATTTCGGGGTACGACGATCGAAAGATCAGCTCAGGAAGCGGTGGTCGGACCTCAAATTAAGAGAGCATGAGCAGTACCGAAAGATCCGGAGAGTGCTGCAAAAAAGTAAGTAGTTGTCCTGTGTTCCTATTCTTTATGTTTCTAACGTTCGCGCTGCTCCATGTGCTTTTCTTAACTGTTATCCAGTTTCAAATGGCAGCTTTCATGTTCATGGGCACATTATTCGTTCATATAAAACATTGTTCGTTTGGCCTATAAAACACCATTGTTTGGGCCATATGCATTTGCCCACATTTTTTAGGGCCTACTTGTCTGAAACTAATTTGGTTGTGTAGATGTGTTTGTTACTAGAATGAAATGCAAACTAGATTCTGTGTAAGGAGAGGACACTCAGCAGCTGGTTACACATCTGGACGCTGGAGCACTAGTGTGGGACACAAGAACACCCTTTTTATTAGGGGGCCCACACAAGTGCTCCAGTGTATACTATAGGGGTGTCTCCATCTGTGAAGCTTGTACAAAACAGTTAAAGTATTGAAGCTTGACAAAGGACGCTAAAAATTCTACATCTTGGAACTCTGCCAAAATAGACAATTGTACCCCACTTCCAAGCAATGTTTCATATTTATAGTTCTGCCATCAAATATCTGTGTGCTAAGTATACCAATTTTTTTTTTACATAGGGGAGAAAAGACTCGGAGGACACCCCTCATCCGAGGAGACCACAGACCCCCCACCTCTGGAAGAAGGGGAAATCCACCCAAGACAAGCAGAGCAGGAGGAGGAAGATGTGGTGGAAATTGGCACCACAACAGGTGAGTGTCTGCGACCACAGGCTCAGGTAAGAGATGGATGCCGGCATATTTATAATACATGGTGTTTTTTGGTTTCTATCTTTTTAGGTGACCGTGATGTTGTGGATCCAGATCCTTTCACCTCAGAAAGTGCACAGATCCTGATCGGGGAGATCATGGGGTGTAATAGGGACTTGGAAAACATCAAGAAAAACATCAATGATGTTCTTCAAAAAATGACGATCATCATTGATGTTTTAGGGAGAGTTTAAAACCCCTCCAAATCCCTTTGTTTTTTTTTTGTGCTACAAATTTTTGACATTTTTTGACAAATTGGAGAAAAGCCAAATTTTGAAGAGGCACACAGTATGTCAACATGTGCTATCTGCCATCACGGGAGATCAATGGACGTGTTTTGGGGGTGCAACCCTCTCCTCAATAATAAAGTAGCTGTGAGGAAGGGGTTGCACCCTCAAAACGTCCCTTGATCCCCCTTGATGGCAGGTAGCACATGTTGACATTCGTAAATTTGTGTGCATCTTCAAAATTTGGCTTTTCCAGGGGTGACTTCACCCCATCTGTAAGCAATATCAAACACAGTTTGTTAAAACTCATGTTTGATATTGCCTTCAAGTTCTACCAAATGTGAACTTTGTAAGTTCAAGATTTGTATCTTTCTTGTTGGTTTTAAACATGCCTGTTTTATCTTAAATGGACATTTCTACTTTTTCTAATGTGACCCCAAAAATTGTTATACAACAAACATGTTGGTTTGTTTTAAGAACCTTTTCTAAATGCACATGTGATTGTGCTGGTATTAAAAAGATTGTTAATCAAGAATGTGTGGATTATTGTCTCAATGCTACAACACTTTTGTGGTGCTCTAATTGCTGTTTTCTGTGACAATGGGTGTTATTTCCTAAGGTAAAATCCACTTTGCACTACAAGTGCAGTTTCAGTGCAGTTTCAAGTGCACTTGTAGTGCAAAGCGTCTTTGCCTTTAGTAAATAACACCCAACAGTGCTTTGTAAGGTTACACAATCACACCATTTTCAGGACTCACCACATTTCTGTCAAGGTCAGCTAAAACAAACACAAGCAGTAAATGTCACCAAAGATTTGAGTATTTTTTTTTTTTAATTTGAAAAAGGTTTTAGACATTGTCTGGCATATTGATAGCCCCCCTACCCGCAAAGAATTCAAGGTATCTTAGCCGGACATCACGGGCACTCGGGGGGGCAAGCCAGGACGGCCACTTTCAAGCGCCGTCAGGGTTGGTTCATTTGGAATTCCAGCCTCAGGCCCAACTGAGCCAGCATAGTTGGCAGAATGTTGCCATAAAAAGTTGTGTAGAACACAGCACGCCAGGATAATATGATTCAGTTTGTACTCCGCCATATGTATGGGTGTAAGAAATAGGCGGAACCGGTAATTAAAAACCCTCTGGTCCGGGGTGAGGGTCCTCATCGGGAATGGCCGCATAAGATGGTCCCCCAGCGCAAATGCTTCATCCACAATGAAGACGAATGGGAGTCCTTCCACATTGTCTTCTGGAGGTGGCACGTCCAAGCTGCCATTCTGGAGACGTCTGTAGAACTCCGCCTGGGCGATGACTCCACCATCGGACATCCGGCCATTCTTCCCCACGTCCACATACAGGAACTCATAAGTAGCCGACACCACCGCCAACATCACAATACTATTGAACCCCTTGTAGTTGTAATAGTACGACCCCGAGTTGGGTGGTGGGACGATGTGGACGTGTTTCCCATCAATTGCCTCTCCGCAGTTAGGAAAGTCCCACCGCTGGGCAAAGTGGGAGGCCACAGTCTGCCATTGCTGTGGCGTGGAAGGAAACTGTGGAGTCAAACCAAAAAATAAAAATTATTCATTTTGCACATAAACAGGGAAAGCAGATTACACACAAACATTCTTGGCCAACATCAAGATAACATTTATTTGAGGGAATTTTTAAAGACCAAAGTATAAGGTACACCTATCATATTCCCCCTCCCCCCCTCTCATGGGCCATTTCTAACATTATGGGGGGGGGGGGCTCTTGGACAGGTAACACTCTCCACTTCATTGAGAGATGAATGCCTAAATAATGGGTATTACTTTGAACAGCCCCTCCTTAGTTACACTATTGGCACCCCCCTGGACAGGTAAGAAGTGTCATAATACAAAGATATAAATACACACTGTACACATTTTAGCACATTTGGACCTTCTGCTATTACTGTACCTATCAAGATAATAATAGGATACAAAAACTTTAAACAGTACCATTTGAAAGTATTCAGGCAGGCCCTTGTAATACATGCTTTGGGGAATTCATCCATACATCTGACCACAAAAGAGATGGGTATAGTGTGTATGGGTTTGGCAAAGTCAGCAGATAGATGATTGAGGATAGAGAATTGGTATCAGCTGACTTAGCAGTTGGGGGGAGGGAGGGTTCCAAATGATTTGGGGACCCCCCCAAAAAAAGCCTCTGGCACTCTGCCTGAATTTAAAGCACAAATCACATTTAAAAACATTTTAGGGGGTATTTAGGGTAAAGCACTACTATGGAGCTGACAAAATACATTGTTAAGTGACTACATGAGGTGAATATAGGGCCAGGAGACCATGCTGGAGAGGTAAGTAAAGGCAAATAGGTATGAAGGACAACAAAAATAATTACATAAAAATCCAGCATGCATGAGGACAAAGGAGACATTCACAGCATATTCCAATCATTGTAATTAGGGAATGAGGAAAGAAATACAATATATTATCAAACATTAAATACAATAAAATGTGATATTAAAGGATAAAAATCTTACCTTAATATACTCCTTCTGCAGGACCTAAATGATGGCAGAACAGGTCTCTGGGATAATGATACCCAGAGCCTGGGGGGAGATGCCTGTCGAGAACTTCAAGTCCTGCAGGCTTCTCCCTGTCGCCAAGTACCGCAGGGTGGCGACAAGCCTCTGCTCCGGAGTGATGGCTTGCCTCATGCAGGTATCTTGCTTGCTGATATAGGGGGTCAGCAAAGCCAACAAACGGTGAAATACGGGGTCCGTCATCCGGAGAAAGTTCCTGAAATCATCCGTATTATTCTCACGGATCTCACGGAGCAAAGGCATATGACAGAACTGGTCACACTGAAGCAACCAATTCTTGGTCCATGAACTCCTCCCCACCCTGTTCATGGACTGGGCTTGTGTCAAGGTAAGGACCCCAACACCAAGCCCCCCGCACAGCACGAACTCTATGAGGAGTACGTATACGCAACATGGCTAGAAAACGGTCAGCTGCTCAGAACGAAGTAACAGAACGCACTGAAGAACAGCAAGGCCTGTGAAGAGCGACCTGAAAAACAGTAACGAACGAACAAGAACACAATGACAAAGTCACGCATAGCTTGCTGCATGCACGGAAGAGCAGATACAAACCCACAAACTGAACAGCAGAAAACGATCTGAAAACCACGAGTCTGAAAAAGCGCGAATCGTCTCTCACCAAACTTTTACTAGCACGAGATTAGCAAAAGGAGCCCAAAGGGTGCCGCGCTTGGTTCTGAAATGGCCTTTTCTAGTCTCGTCGTACGTGGTGTACGTCACCGTGTTCTTGGCGATCAGAAATTCCGACAACCTTGTGCGACCGTGTGTACGCAAAACAAGTTTGAGCCAACATCCGTCGGAAAAAATCCATGGATTTTGTTGTCGGAATGTCCGAGCAATGTCCGATCGTGTGTACGGGGCATAACACGCAGTGGCTCACAGCAGGAGTCCGGTGCGTCTCCATTCACAGTTTCAGGTCTGATTTCAGCCTGAATTTTTGGCTGAATTCGGACCTGAAACGGACCAAAAGACGCACAGGGTTCAAATGTGTGCAAATCGCACCGGAGCTGCTGCGGATATGTGTGAACCGGCTCCATAGAGAGCCGGATACAATCTGTAATGGATGTGATCATGGTGAACTGTCTATTCCAATACCTGCTTTATATAACTAACATATATAAACTCAGCTTCTATGCTCATTAAGCCTTAAAACATTTACAGGTATTCTGCAAAGCTCAAAGCTTGCTTAGGAACTGGACTGACTGCATAGAGTTAATCAAAAAGTTTGCGCCTGCTTCCCAGAACACATTCAGAATATAACAGCATAACACCATGGACCAAGAGCAAGAGAATGCTGCAAAAGCAATTATTCACTTCTGCAAAAGTGAAAGCCAAAATTTTGTCACATATTTGTATTTTTATATTTGTGGTTTGTATGCGCCAGTCTTGTTGACGTATCTCAATCTTCAATGGAATTGTATAAAAGTCTTGAGAAGTTGAAATATTAAACAGAAAGTAATTTGACTCTGAACTAAGCAGTCTCAGTGTGAGCTTACTTGAAGCATGCATGCTTTATACTCAAGAATCTGATCTGGGGTAGATATAATAATATCGGAACTTTTTTCTGGATCCAAAACAATCTCCTGCTATGCGAATTGGATGCGGGGAAACCCACATCCAATTTACATAGGTGTGAACCCAGCCTTAAGCAGGAGTTTGAGTAAGACAATTTTTGCATATTTACAATGGTCTATCTTGGACCAATGTAAGTATTTATATGCCCGAACAGTGGGATTCCTATGGAAACCAGAAATCCCTGTAGTGGGTACAGCTACTACAGTGATCTACACTAGCTTCCGTGTCTTGCAAAATGGTTAAACAGTCACACATCTTAAAGTAGAATAAAGGCAAAACTTTTTTTCTGAGAGGAAATCCCTCCAAAGTGAGAGAATATCTGGTTGTAGACAGCATCACCAGAACTAGTGTCCATATTGGAAAATTTTGCCTCTATTCCTGTTTTGAGGACAACTTTAAATTTTGGAATTTCTTTCACTTTGACTGATAACAGTAAACGGTAAATGGTAAACGGTAAATAGAGAGGGTGAATCTCCATAACAGGGGCACAGCCAGCAACAAAAACCTGAGAGATGTTCCAAACTCTCTCCACTTCATCTAAAGCTAAATTGAAGTTTTGCCGTCAAACAAAAGAAAAGGTCTTGCGAGCTACCTAATAAAATCTTCTCTATCACTCAGTGATAGATAGACAGCTGCTAGCACTAATCACATCCCATACTATCCTGTGATAGCCAAATAATAATAAATCATGTGCTGTACTACCTCCCAAATAGTCTACTAAATCAGCAGTAGACAAAAAATAACAGAGAAATAAACAAAATAATACTAAATAAATGTGACTAGTGTCACCATACAAAATCTCACTTAAAGCAGAGTTCCACACAAAAATGTAACTTCCGCTTTAATGGAAGGTGACCCCCTGACATGCCACATTTGGCATGTCCTTTTTTTTAGGGGGGCGGAAAACCATCCAGTCCCCTCCCCTACGTGTGTCAATATAAGGGAAATGATGTATCTTTCTTAGGAGAAACCTTGTATCAACACGCGTAGGGGAGGGGACTGGACGGTGCAGAAGACAGCTGGTCTCTCACGGAGTAGGAGCACACCATCTCAGCATTTCCCGGCGATTTTAAGGCATGATACAGAGCGGTGCACTGATGCACTAGACCCATGTGAGTACCTTGTATTAGGGTTTTGTTTGTTAAAATAAAAAACAATTTTTTTAAACGATATCACACTATGGAGTTTCTTTTTGCCACATATATATGAGGAAGCATCACCATTGGGACCTTTGCAACTATCCTGGAATCCTGGTAAAGTTATTCAAAAGCGTTGTTTGACCAAACTCAAATGTGAGGTCACACGCTCTGAGGTGAGCATCCATTACCTAAGGGTGGGGAGCACCTGAGTGAGATCACTGCAATTGATCTGGATGATCACGGTCACCAATCAATTCACATTTGTGTACTTATCTTTTTTATAAGGACTTTATATTATTTTTGAACTAAATCTGTGTGATCAGGCTGTCACGGACTTATATGCACTACTAGAGCACTTTATGATCACTTGTGTGTCACTATATACAGTACATTATATGTGTATACATTTTAAGGATATGCACGTTTATTCACTATTTAGGTGGGATTTTGTATGGTGACACTAGTCATATTTATATCACTACAGTATTATTTTGTTTATTTCTCTGTTATTTGTTTATCTATTGCTGATTTAGCAGACTATTTGGGAGGCAACACAGCACATGATTTATTATTATTAAGTTTTGCCTTCAGCTGTACTGTAACCCACTATAACTTTTAATGACACATACATTTTTAATATGTGCAGTGATAGCATTGTCCTCTTTTATTTTGGGGATAGAAAATATACACAGAAAACTTACGTATTTTCCAAGTCCACATACCTAATTATCGTTAGTGATGCAGGGATCAGTCACAGCACTAGTGGAAAGCAGGTAGTATATTGCAAGCTATTAAGCAACACTGCATCATAATTTATGTTCTGTGTGCAATAAGGTAAATGATTTTGATGCTGCTTACAGTAAACTCAACTTAGTAAACCACAAAACCAAGTTGGAATTTACACAATGTGCTTGCTTCATTTTCCTGGACAGTGTATGTAATTCAGAGGCACAGGGGAAGCATGATACTCTACACATTGAATTCATTTGGAAGGGTTTCTACCTATACTGATGTGCCAGCCTACCCAAAAGTGATATTTCAGGCTAGGAATAGTAGTAATATTAGGCTTCTTTTACATGGGCTACCAAGGCATTTTCCTATTCTCTGTTCATTTGTTTATGTTCTTGCCCACCTAATACAGTTTTAATTTCATAGTCAACCCAATACAGTTTTAATTTCATAGTTGATGGTAAACGGTTGTAATTTCTTTTCATTACTTGTTATGTAGACATCGCAATTGAAAGGTGGTTAAAGAAGATGATTCATGTATGGGCAGGCTGGTTGTACACAAGTCGATCTACTGATCGACTTGTGTACAATCAGCCTGTTAGGTTTTTCTTGAATGATCGGTCTTGCCAGCTATAGCCGGCAGCACTGGCGATTGTATTCTGATGGTGAGGAAAGCTCCCCAATGTCAGAATAAAAAGACTTAGAGGAAAGGAAAAACAAAAGATCCAAATCCCCCATTCACACATTCGATGTGGATGGGGGAGTTGGATCTTTTTTTTTTTTCGTTCAACCCGCTGGTTAAACAAACAAAAAAAAAAAAAACAATGTATGGGCTGCTTTAGTGTGGCCAGCATTGTGATTCCAATGTCTGACAGCCTGTCATAAAAAAAAGGTATAATAATTTCATGCATAAAATACCAGAGGCTATAGATACAGACATATTTACAGAATATTTACTTAAATTGTTGGCATAATGTGAAGATGAAATCAGCAAATTATTATAACAGGGACATTTTCACAGCTTTTGATTACTAAAATGTTTAATGAAGTCGCATTTGTTTATGCATTTAACACTCTCACAGCAAATGCACTTCATCCATAGCACCAAAAATATTTGCTGGAACTCCAACATTAATTTCAGGAAGACTTTTTTTAATTTTTAGGGGCCTTTTTTTCTTTCCTGAAGGGCAGTCTGGATCAGGTTAGCGATCCAGCCTTCCCATGCAGCAACTCCTAATAGTGGTCTATTGCTTGTTGGATAAACTCTACTTTAGTCACCGTAGCCATGATGTAACATGTGACATCACGTAATTTTTGCTGTAAACATATGGGTTCCAGCACGGAACCCTGGAGGGGTCCCACACCTCATCTCACAGTAACGTAACTGCAAGTGTTATAGAACGCCATGTTGGGGGAAAAAGGGTCAGGTGCAGTTTTCGATGCACTGGGATATGTTGACAGCCATTACTTTAATGCAATGCAGGTTAATGCGCATTAACATGCATGCAGTAATGCATGGCATTGTGCTGTAAAGATGTAAAGGAGCTTTAATATACTCATACTCATTCACATTGACGGGGGTATCTTGGGCACCCTTATTATTAAATGGGTTTGCAGATTCTGATAAGCCCTCCGCCTGCAAACCCCTAAAATCACCAGACAAGGGTTCTGGGGAAGAGGCCCTTGTCCTCATCAACATAGTTGAGGGTTGGCTTGGTATGGTTCAGGAGGAGGTGGTAGTATACGCTCACTGCTCCCACCCCCCTTCCTGGCCAGGCTGCATTCTTTGATTAAGGGTTTTGTATAGATTTTTAGGGGGACCTCACACTTTTTATTTGATTTTTATTGTAAGGAGTGCCCCTTTAAAATCAATACCGGATCTGAAGGGTCTGGTATGGATTTCCAGAGGAACGTCACATCTTTTTTTTTTGCTGTTTTTTTGCCTGAAGTACCCCCTTAACTACTTCAGCCCTGGAAAGGATTTACCCCCTTAATGACCAGGCCATTTTTTGCGATACGGCACTGCGTCACTTAAAGTGACAATTGCATGGTCGTGCGGCGTTGTACCCAAACAAATTGTATATCTTTTTTTCCCACAAATACAGCTTTCTTTTGGTAGTATTTGATCACCTCTGCGATTTTTATTTTTTGCGCTATAAACAAAAAAAGACCGACAATTTTGAAAAAAAAATTTATTTTTTACTTTTTGCTATAATAAATATACAAAAAAATTAAAAAAAAACGAATTCTTCATCAGGTTAGGCCAATTTGTATTCTTCTACATATTTTGGTAAAAAAAAAAAAAAATCGCAATAACCGTATATTGATTAGTTTGCGCAAACGTTATAGCGTCTACAAAATAGGGGATAGATTTATGGCATTTTTATTATTATCTTATTTTACTAGTAATGGTAATCTGCGCTTTTTAGCAGGACTGCGACATTGTGGCAGACAGATTGGACACTTTTGACACTTTTTTGGGACCAGTGACATTATTACAGTGATCAGTGCTATAAAAATGCACTGATTACTGTATAAATGACACTGACAGGGAAGGGGTTAACACTATGGGCGATCAAAGGGTTAAGTGTGTCCTAGGGAGGGGCTTTCTAACTGTGAGGGGAGTGGACTGACTGGGAGTACAGAGAGATCACTGGTCCTGATCACTAGGAACAGACGTTTTCTCTCTACTTCCCTGTCAGAACAAGGATCCGCCTTGTTTACATAGGCAGATCCCAGTTCTGCCTCTCTGCGGAGCAATCGCGTGTGACTGGTGAACATTGCGATCGTCGCCCACGCGCATCTGTTCCAGTGCACGCCCGCTGTATCTATTACACGAAGCGCCGTACCGTGATCAAGGCTTGTAAGCCGGAACACGTGAGCCCCTGTATGTTTTTGCTCACTTTTTTATGCACCAATAAAGAAGCAACAAGGACATTTGGAGTTGCCGGCTTTATTCTTTGTATTTAGATTGACGCAATAGAGCCGCCCTACCATAGTATATCTGTGGCGGGCGGTCGTTAACCACTTCAGTCCCGGAAAATTTAGCTGCTCAATGACCAGAGCACTTTACAATTTGCCACTGCGCTGTTTTAACTGGTAATTGCGCTGTCATGCAATGCTGTTCCCAAACGACATCCTTTTTTTCCCACAAATAGAGCTTTCTTTTGATGGTATTTGATTGCCTCTGCTTTTTTTTTTTGCGATAAAAAACTGAAAAAGACCGAAAATTTTGAAAAAAAAAGATTTTTTCTACTTTTTGTTATAAAAAAATCCAATAAACTCAATTTTAGTCATACATTTAGGCCAAACTGTATTCAGCCACATGTCTTTGGTAAAAAAAATGTCAATAAGCATATATTTATTGGTTTGCGCAAAAGTTATAGCGTCTACAAACTAGGGTATATTTTCTGGAATTTACGCAGCTTTTAGTTTATGACTGTGCCTATCTCATTTCTTGAGGTGCTAAAATGGCAGGGCAGCACACCCCCCCCCCCCAAATTACCCCATTTTGGAAAGTAGACACTCCAAGGAAATTGCTAAGAGGCACATTGAGCCCATTGAATATTTTTTTGTCACAAGTGAATGAAAAATGAAAAAAAATAAAATTACACAAAGTTGTCACTAAATGATATATTGATCACACATGCCATGGTTATATGTGGAATTACACCCCAAAATACATTCTGCTGTTTCTCCTGAGTATGGGGATACCACATGTGTAAGACTTTTTGGGAGCCTAGCCACATACAGGACCCTGAAAACCAATCACCGCCTTTAGGATCTCTAATGCACCATACACACGATCAGAAATTCCGTCAGAAAAAACTTGGATGGTTTTTCCGACGGAATTCCGCTAAAGCTTGCCTTGCATACACATGGTCACACAAAAGTTCTCTGAACTTTCTACCGTCAAGAATGCAGTGACATACAACACTACAACAAACCGAGAAAATGAAGTTCAATGCTTCCAAGCATGCGTTGAATTGTTTCCAAGCATGCGTGATTTTTTGAGCGTCCGAATTGCATACAGACGAGCGCATTTTTGGATAGTAACTTTTTCCGACCAAAAAATAGAGAACCTGCTCCCAATTTTTTGCTGGCTGGTATTCTGCCAGCAGAAGTCCGATGGAGCATACACACGGTCGGAATTTCTGACCAAAAGCTCACATCCAACTTTTGCTGGCAGAATTTCTGATCTTGTGTATGGGCATAAGGGCGTACATTTTTGATTTCACTCCTCACTATCACAGCTTCAAAGGCCATAAAATGCCAAGATAGCACAACCCCCCCCCCCCCCATGACCCCATTTTGGAAAGTAGACACCCCAAGCTATTTGCTGAGAGGCATGTTAAGTCCATGGAATATTTTATATTTTACCACAAGTTGTGGGAAAATTACAACCTTTTTTTTTTTTTAAAAAAGTTGTCACTAAATGATATATTGCTCAAACATGCCATGGGTATATGTGAAATTACTTCCGAAAATACATTCTGCTGCTTCTCTTCAGTATGGGGATTCCACATGTGTGAAACTTTTTGGGAGCCTAGCTGTGTACAGGACCCCCGAAAACCAATCATTGCCTTCAGGCTTTCTAAGGGTGTAAAATGATTTCACTCCCTCACTACCTATCACAGTTTCGGAGGCCATGAAATGTCAAGATAGCACAAAATCCCCCCCCCCCCCCCCAAATGACAAAATTTTGGAAAGAAGACAGGTCAAGCTATTTGTTGAGAGGCATGTTGAGTCCATGGATTATTTTATATTTTGCCACAAGTTTTGGGAAAATTTTTTAAAAATTTCCCAAAAAGTCTCACACATGTGGTATTCCCATACTCAGGAGAAGCAGCGGAATGTATTTTGGTGTGTAATTCCACATATAACCATGACGTGTTTGAACAATATATCATTGTGACAACTTTGTGTAAAAAAAAATAAAAAAATTGTAATTTTCCCAAAGCTTGTGGCAAAATATAAAATATACCATGGACACAACATGCCTCTCAGCAAATAGCTTGAAGTGTTTACTTTCCAAAATGGGGTCTTTTTTTTTGGGGGGGGGGGGGTTGTGCTATCTTGACATTTCATGGCCTCCGAAACTGAGGAACTAAAATCACCATTTTACGCCCTTAGAAGGCCTGAAAGGCGGTGATTGGTTTTCGGGGTCCTGTACATGGTTAGGCTCCCAAAAAGTCTCACACATGTGATATCCCCGTACTCAGGAGAATCAGCAGAATGTATTTTGGTGTGTAATTCCACATATAACTTTGTGTAAAAAAAAAAAATTGTAATTTTCAGAAAGCTTGTGGCAAAATATAAAATATACCATGGACACAACATGCCTCTCAGCAAATAGCTTGAAGTGTCTACTTTCAAAATGGGGTAATTTGGGGTGGGTTTGTGCTATCTTGACATTCCATGGCCTCCGAAACTGTGATAGGTAGTGAGAAAGTGAAATCACCATTTTACGCCCTTAGAAAGCCTGAAGGCGGTGATTGGTTTTCGGGGGCCTGTATGCGGCTAGGCTCCCAAAAAGTCTCACACATGTGGTATCCCCATACTCAGGAGAAACAGCAGAATGGGATGTAATTCCACATATGACCACAGCATGTTTGAGCAATATATCATTTAGTGACAACTTCGTGCAAAGAAAAAAAAAAAAAGTTTGTAATTTTCCCGAAACTTGTGGCAAAATATAAAATATTCCATGGACTCAACATGCCTTTCAGCAAATAGCTTGGGGTGTCTACTTTCCAAAAAGGGGTCATTTGGGGGGGGGGACTGTCCTGGCATTTTATGCACAACAGAAATTTATGTCACACATCACTCACTCTTCTAACCACTTGAAGACAAAACACTTTCTGACACTTTTTGTTTCTATGAAAATTTTTTTTTTTTTTTTTGCTAGAACATTACTTTGAACCCCCAAACAGCATATATTTTTTTTTAAAGCAAAGGCCCTACAAATTAAAATGGTGGGTGTTGCATTTTTTTTTTTCACACAGTATTTGTGCAACGATTTTTTCAAATACAATTTTTTGGGGAAAAAAACCTTTTTTAATTTTGATGCACTAAAACACACTATATTGCCCAAATGTTTGATGAAATAAAAAAGATGATCTTATGCCGAGTACATGGACACGACATGCTTTAAAATTGCGCACAAACCTGCAGCGGCGACAAACCACATACATTTTTAAAAGCCTTTAAAATCCTTTACAGGTTGCTACTTTAGATTTACAGAGGAGGCCTACTGCTAAAATTACTGCCCTCGATCTGACCATTGCGGTGATACCTCACATGCATGGTGCAACTGCTGTTTACATAGGACACCAGACCAACGCTTGCGTTCACCTTTGTGCGTGAGCATGGGGGGCGGGGTTTTTTATTATTTATTTTGCTTTTTTATTTTATTTTTAAACTGTTCCTTTCAAATTTTTTTATTATTTTTATTGTTATCTCAGGGAATGTAAATATCCCATATGATAGCAATAGGCAGTGAAGGTACTCTTTTTTGAAAAAATTGGGGTCTATTAGACCCTAGATATATCCTCTGCCCTCAAAGCATCTGACCACACCAAGATCGGTGTGATAAAATGCTTTCCCAATTTCCCAATGGCACTTTTATATCCGGCAAAACCTAAGTCATGAAATGCTCGTAGCTTCTGGTTTCTTAGGCCATAGAGATGATTGGAGTTGTTCTGGTCTCTGATCAGCTCTATGGTCAGCTGGGGGAACCACCGGCTGCATTCTTGGGTTTCCTGTTGGGACAGGAGAGCCTGAGAAAACCATTGAAGACGATGGGAGGGGTGGGGGGGACATTCCCTCCCACTGCTTGTAAAAGCAGTCTAGAGGCTAATTAGCCACTAGGATTGCTTTTACATGAAAGTCAACTTCTGGCTGAAAAGAATGATACCAAGATGATACCTAAACCTGCAGGCATCATTCTGGTATATCACTTGATATGGTCCACAGGATCACCGCCCCTTCCTATGTGCCAAACGCTGCGCTCACAGACCTAAACCCCACTGACAGCTGCCGCTTAAAAATTCAAACAGTGCAAAAATAATAAATGATTCACTATAACTTGCCCTTACCTCAAGTGAAATCAAATAGCAGCTCTAAAATTAAATAATAACAAAAAGAATATATATGTGTGTATATATTAAAACTAAAATGTGACAAACTATTAAGTATCACTCACTTAAGAGCAGAATATATTCTAGTGTTATCAAAAGCCATACAGTATATATTAAATTAATAAACATAAAAAGTCCAATAAACAGTGACGTAATGATGTAAGTGATGATTCATAAAATAATATGATATAGATCTTCAGTGAAAAAATCTTCCACCACACCGCTGTGAAATGTGATCTCCACTCCCCTTCAGCGAGCAAACTCACCAGCTACTTTTGCCTTACACTCTCGTGTTCGGCTCACAGGCTATTCCCACACAGTAGGGGGCACAGTGATAACCTCCACTCAATCCCTGTTGGGTGTCCAGAGTATATATACAAGCGTACTCTCCACATGAAAAAAAGAAAAGCGATCCAATAGTGCAGTAACACAATAAAATTTCCCAGGAAGGATCTCCTTGCCATATACAATACTCAATATGTCCTCAACACCTGATCTACGTCATCCGCATGAAAGTGGAAGGAAGACCTTTAAATAACTTTTGGCAAAGACGACTGGAAAAAGATATGGCAGACCACAATGGCTTGCTTCCGAAATATGATTGCTAAGGAAACTAATTAAGGTCCTAGCCCTCTGGTTTGCTGGTCCCAGCAAGGCTCACCACAGCAACTGTGGAAGCTACATTCATTTTTTTTTAATGTAGCTCCCACAGTTGCTGTGGTGAGCCTTGCTGGGACCAGCAAACCAGAGGGCTATCAGCGTGTCCCCAACAGCATCCCCCTTACATCAGCGTGTCCCCAACAGCGTCCCCCTTACATCAGCGTGTCCCCAACAGCGTCCCCCTTACATCAGCGTGTCCCCAACAGCGTCCCCCTTACATCAGCGTGTCCCCAACAGCGTCCCCCTTACATCAGCGTGTCCCCAACAGCGTCCCTCTTACATCAGCGTGTCCCCAACAGCGTCCCCCTTACATCAGCGTGTCCCCAACAGCGTCCCCCTTACATCAGCGTGTCCCCAACAGCATCCCCCTTACATCAGCGTGTCCCCAACAGCGTCCCCCTTACATCAGCGTGTCCCCAACAGCGTCCCCCTTACATCAGCGTGTCCCCAACAGCGTCACCCTTACATCAGCGTGTCCCAGACAGCGTCCCCCTTACATCAGAGTGTCCCCGACAGCGTCCCCCTTACATCAGAGTGTCCCCAACAGCGTCCCCCTTACATCAGAGTGTCCCCAACAGCGTCCTCCTTACATCAGAGTTTCCCCAACAGCGTCCCCCTTACATCAGCGTATCCCCAACAGCGTCCCCCTTACATCAGCGTATCCCCAACAGCTTCCCCCTTACATCAGCGTGTCCCCAACAGCATCCCCCTAACATCAGCGTGTCCCCAACAGCATCCCCCTTACATCAGCATGTCCCCAACAGCGTCCCCCTTACATCAGCGTGTCCCCAACAGAGTCCCCCTTACATCAGCGTGTCCCCAACAGCGTCCCCCTTACATCAGCGTGTCCCCAACAGCGTCCCCCTTACATCAGAGTGTCCCCAACAGCGTCCCCCTTACATCAGGGTGTCCCCAACAGCCTCCCCCTTACATCAGAGCATCCCCCTTACATCAGAGTGTCCCCAACAGCGTCCCCCTTACATCAGAGTGTCCCCAACAGCGTCCCCCTTACATCAGAGTGTCCTCAACAGCGTCCCCCTTACATCAGAGTGTCCCCAACAGCGTCCCCCTTACATCAGAGTGTCCCAATCAGCAGTTCCCTTCACAGAGAGTCCCAATCATAGAGTCCCCACCAGCAGCTCCCTTCACATCAGAGAGCCCCCATCAGCAGCCCTTCACATCAGTGTGTCCTCCCCCTCCCACATGTACTCACAGTTTGAAGGCAGCTTCTCGTTCCTCTCTCCAGTCATGTGATTACAAGTGATAGGGGAGAGAGGAAGGAAAGTCTGTCGTTGGTCTATCTCCCCCTGCAGGCTGGAGGGAGCATAACACCTAATGCTCTCTCCAGCATATGACGGAAGCTGCGCCTCCTGACAGGAGTGAAATTGCGATCACTCACTGTCAGAGAGGAGCGGCTCCAGGAGCGCACCTGACTGGCTCACTGAGCCATCGGCCCACCGGGAATCTCCTGGTAGTCCCGATGGCCAGTACAAGCCTGCCTCCACCCCTGCCCCTATGCTTCGGGATATGTGCTCTTGTTTTTAACTGTGGTGGTGAAATCACCTCCTACAGCGCTGGAGTCATGGCTTTACGTATCGTGGGAGCAAACGCTGTTGCTCTCAGAATAAATAAACCCATGCTGCAGCTGAATGGCGTACCTGCTAAGCAAATGATGGTTAACAATAAAACAAAGTAACATTACAGTATAACAGTAAGACATACCATACCTGCAAAGCAAATACAATAAAACATAGTAAAAATAAAACATTACAGTTCTAAAATACAGTAACAATAAAGAGAGAACAATAGATATAGAACAATAGAGAGCGGACAATAGAGAGCGAACATAAGAGAGCGAACAATAGAGAGAGAAGAAAAATAAAACCACAACCATATTTGGCTTTTTTATTTTATTTTGTGTTTTTTTTATTTATTTATCTTTTATTTTTTGCACTTTTATATAAACTGTAAACTGTAAATCTTCCAGATTAGGCTCTCTCAAAATGTGATGACCATCTCATCTTTCGAGACCCTATGTAAGTGTGCCCTAGGACTGTACAATGCTGTACCCTACGCTAATACTCCACTAGTGTGTGGTAACATTTGAAACATTCACCAATGCAAAGACCAGGTTGGTCAGGACAGGAGGGACAATAAAAGCGGGTGTCAAGCCTATATCCGCGCTTTCTACAGACACGACTTCTTTGGTATTTCTTTGGGTAGGGGTACCAGGGAGGACATACGAAAAATGCCTGTCATTCAGTCGGCTCACTTCATTTGGATTGGGAAGTTGGGCCACAGCACCATCAGGAAACAGAAGGGCTGTGATTATCTCTTCCTGGAATTTAAGAAAGGATCCAGTTCATCCTGAAGCTTTGTATAGCACATAAGCATTCAGCAGAGCCAATTGGAATAAATATACAGACACTTTTTTATACCAGTGTCTGGCCTTACGGGCAAATAGGTACGGCGCCAACAACTGGTCATTGAGGTCCATCCCTCCCATATTAAGGTTGTATTCGTGGACACAGAGGGGTTTCTCCACAACACCAGTCGCCATAGGAATTTGGACCATGGTGTTTGCATGAAAGGAGGACAGAACAAAAATATTCTCATTATCCCTTCACTTCACAGCGAGCAAATTATTACATCTCAAGCAGGCTCTCTCCCCCAACCTAAGACGGGAATCCACAAGCCACTGGGGTAAGCCCAGGCGATTAGATCGCACGGTGCCACATGCGCCAATTCCATGATCAGACAAGTGACTAAAAAGTGGCATGCTTGTGTAATAATTGTCACATGCAAGTGGTACCCCTTTCCGAATAAGGGTGACACCAAGTCCCACACAATCTTACCAGCGCTCCCTATGTAGCCTGGGCAGTTCTCCAGCTCTACGTATCCATCTCTTCCCTCGTAAACCATAAAACTACATGTATAGCCTGTTGCCCTGTCAAAGAGCTTATACATCTTGACCCCATATCTGGCACGCTTGCTGGGAAGATACTGTTTGAATGACAAGCGGACAGAAAACTTAATCAGGGACTCATCAATGCAGACAACTTGATCGGGAGTAAACAAGGCTGCAAACTGCTGGTTGAAGTGGTTTACGAGGGGCCGAAGTTTGTAGAGCTGATCGTATTCAGGGTCACCCCAAGGACGACAGAGTTCATTGTCATTGAAATGCATGAACCACAAGATCTGCTCGTATCGTGTCCTGGTCATGGAGGCAGAGAACAAAGGCATATGGTGAATTGGGTCAGTGGACCAATATGACCGCAACTCACTTTTTTTAGTTATGCCCATGAGGATGGATAGGCCCAAGAAGGTCTTAAATTCAGAGACCGTAATAGGTCTCCAATCTCTAGCAAGGCTCAACTGGGGATTAGAGGCGATGAACTGACCAGCATACAAGTTGCTTTGGTCCACAATAGATCTATAGAGATCTTCCGTGAAAAACAGCGAATAAAAATCAAGTGACGTAAAATCAACTGTTTCCATCTGAATTCCAGGTTGGCCAGTGAATGGGGAAGTACGGGTGCTGCAGAAGTGGTGGGCTCCCAATTTGGATTTGCAAATGCAGCAGGAAGGGCACTATGGGCTGGACAGATTCATATTCTGAGCCTGAATCTGACAGATGGGTGAGTTCCTCTTCACTCTCATCTGTCATGCTCAGAAAGGTGTAGGCCTCTTCACTAGTGTACCTTCGATTGGACATTTTGGCCTCTAAATTTACTGGTACACTAGTGTGACTCACAGGAAAAAAGAGCACCTGACTGTCAGCGACTGCTTCAAACGCTTTCAAAAAAACTGTTAGCATTCGCAGGGATCAGGCCTGACTCTGCGAATGCTGCAGTTATGTGTTTAGTGTTTTGTAAGTGACAGTAATCGATTGATACTGCACTTGGGTGGGCTGGGCTGGGCGAAGGGGTTAAACGCAGGTGCTAGCAGGTATCTGGGCTGATCCCACTAACGCTGCATTTTTGGGAACCCTAAACTATTGGGGACGCTAATATAGTTCTGATCAGATCAAAGATATCGACTCATTTAGACACTATACTACTAAGGGAGGTGTATGGTGCGTGCGTGGGTGTTAGCGCTACTGGCACTAATCTGACCCTGTCTGGGGTGATGCAGACCCTAACTGACACTAAAACCTAACTGATGTCACCCACCGGGTGATCAGGGGGTTAAACCTTTATTGGGTAATATATGGCGGGTGCCCTGACGCTATAAAAAACAAACTAACTAACCAGCGTCACCTGTAACACTAATACGGTGATCACTGGTGACAGGGGATGATTAAGGGGTTAAACCTTTATTAGGGGGTTCCTAGACCTACAGTATCTGGGGCTACTACTAAGTACCCTAACGCTGATTAGTGTCACAAATGACACCAGTGCAGTGAATATGAAATATGAAAACTGCACTGGGTGACACAGTAACAGGGAATGAAGGGGTTAACTGGGGGGGGGGGGTCGGGGGGTGAAATGTGTGTCTATGTGTACTGTGTCAGTGTAGTGTTGGTGCAACTCACATTTGGATGTCCTTTCTCCTCTCTCTGGAACAGAAAAGAGTTCCACGAGGGGAGATGACATCACTTCCCCTGCCTGTGTTTACACTTACACAGGCAGGCTGTGTTTACACTTACACAGGCAGGGGAGGATTTCATTTATCAGAACCGATCAGCAGGTCCAGGCCAGAAATCATTGGCCTGGGCCTTAAGACCGAACAGCTCCTAAACAAATCCAATCGTCGCGGCCGCCGTAAGGTAACGTCGCTTCGCCCACCCGTGCCATTCGTGGTCGGGAGGCGGTTAAGTGGTTAATATTCATATCCGACTCACAGGGTCTGGTATGCTTTTGAGAGAACTCTATGCATTTTTTTTTAATTCTTGCTGTAGCATGTGATACCAAAGTGAGGGAATATCTGGTTGTCACCAGAACTAATGTCCCCATTGGAATATTTCCCCTTTATTCTTGTTCTGAGGACAACTGTAAATTCTGGATTTTCTTTCACTTTCACTTTTTGTGTTAACGGTAAACAGGACACTAATTAAACTAAAGTGGAACTTCACCCAAAAGGGGAAGTTCTACTTGTTTGCATCCCCCCCCCCCTCCACTGCCACATTTGGCACATTTTGGGGGGGAGCGGAAACCTGGTTGTCACAGGTACCCACTCCTGGTCAGATGCGCTTTGGCGATCTGACCTGGAATTTCAGCCCCCTCCTTCCCAAGTAGCCTTCTGGGACACATCACAGGTCCCAGAAGACTGTTGGACTATTCACAAAGCGCACGCGATTTGCACATGTGCAGTAGGGAGCCGGCTGTGATGCTGCAAGGCTGATTGAAGAATCGGCTCAGGGCAGAACATCGCTGGATCCCTGGACAGGTAAGTGTCCTTTTATTAAAAGCCAGCAGCCACAGTATTAGATGGGAAACTGGAGCTCCTCTTTAAGCAAGAACAAACTTTAACGGTATGTTCATACATTTGCATTGCACTACTGCAATGCACACTGACATGTGTTAGGCACTTCAGTGCAAATATACAGTAAGGAGGAGTTTTCACTATTACAGGCCAAAATGCTCTGATGAGAGTGCTCTTTGCATCATAGTACATTGTGTTGTTACAAATAGTGTAGGTGTGTTTTTTTCGTGTGTTGTGACACGTTAAGAAACCATATACAATGATAGGCTGCTATTAACACAATGTTCCCCAACTTAAGAAAAGCAATGTATTAACACAATATATAATTATGAAAGTGTACTTAACTTGAACCAGTGACAGCAGAAATAAGGAAGCTGCTATTGCTGACTTCTTTTAAAAGGTGCAGGCTCTGTAGCTGTAATCCTGATACTGGCTTTGCTAGGTAGTGAGTCACTGGCCAGCCAAACACGTGCAGGACAGGAATTAAGACTTTTTCAGACTTCACTGTGTAGGAGAGGCTTACTGAGTTCAGGTGGGGACCCAGAGAGAGCGCTCGCTAGTGCACCCATAAGGTGGGCTGAGGCTACTGGGCAATGCAAGGCTGGCATTTAAGGCAGCACTCCAACTTAGAAGCAATGCTTCTCCACAAGTATACATAATTAACTTCTGGTAATCTGTGGCCCATCTTCTGTACTCTCTACATTGTTCACTCTCAAATATCAGTTCTTCATTTCAATCTATGCACTCTGTATAATAGTTCTTTAATACCCTCTGTCACTATTTACTGAACCGACATCACTGAGTTTGTACCAGACCCCACCAGCTCAGTAACCCATCACCTCATTCCCAGTGACATTGATTCGTATGTTTCTCATGAATACAAGGAAGCTGAACTCTTCTACTACATCCGTGCTTATTCTACTTATGAGGCCTCATCCAAACTCCTAAGACTCCCAGGATGGGTCTCTAGGATGCTATATGCTGCAATGTTGCACCCAGTATTGGGGTTCAAATCGGTAGGAAAGGCGCCTAAGCACACAAGCTCCTTCACTACCAGGGCCTTCCGTCACCTTTGCAGAGTCACTGCTTCCCGACTGGGTTGCTGTTTATGCACATAGACACAAGCACCATAGTCACTCATTAGCAACAGCAATATAGCCTCCTCTGAATAGCTTCACTGCACGTTAGACATTACTAATGTACCTTCTCTATCTTGTCTTGTCCCCTAGTCAATCCCTGTTCTTTGTCATATGCCATTCAGGCAAGCACCCCTTTCAGGTTTTCCTCGAGTAGCTTCAGACCAGACCAAGTTGAATACTTGTAAACATTCTTTACTGAAGATATTTAAATGCAACAAATGAACAGTCAACACAGGATGTCTTCTTATACATTCCTGTACACAATCTTCTATGCAGAGACGCAGTGTGGAGCTAGGCATAGTAAGTCAGTTTATGACCTTGACATACTACCAGTAGCACACTTCCTGGTGCATTTTTTTTTTTTTTATTATTGTTTTTATTGTATCATTTCAAGCATGAGGTAGTAAACCCAGGCTCGAATATACAAACTACGAACATAAGTAAAACAAACACAGCGAAAAACAACCAATAAAAACTTGGTAAGCTTGAACCACCTATGCAGGCTGAAACATTAATGATTTTCCCAACTAATCTTCAGAGCCTAGCTGACTATGAAGATAAATACTCTCTCAGAACTTAGATACCCAGAAAATGATCTATCTAGTGTAACATGAGTTCAAAGTCCTGTTAACCAAGAATTGGTGATTTACTATACAGAGTATATTCTAGTCATCTATTGTCTACATTTGTAGATGGGAATTCCACCCAAATATCCAATTTTTTTTAGCACAACCTCTAGACAAGTAAGTGGCCCTATACAATGGGAGGACAGAGTTAATTAACCTTTTCCAAATATTGACGGATGGTGCAGCAGAGGATTTCCAACGGAGTACTATGGCCTTGCGTGCATAATAGACTAATAATCCCAGGAGGGTTGTGACTGCTCCACTATGAGCCAGAGGGTCGGTCCAGAATACATGAATAAAACCCGCTGATGGTACAACACACCTCCAGCAGGAAGCTGAGATAGACGGGTATATTTTATGTAAACGTGTGGGTGTGTAATACACACTATGCATAATCTTAAACCGTATTAGTCTATCCCTTGCAGAAACCAGTTATGTGAAGGAGCATTACCACGCTTCTTCCCAATCCTCCGTGTCCAGGGTGGGGAAGTCCTCCACCCATTTAGCCTTAAGAGTTTCAAGTCCCATATGTATATTAGGCAACAATTCTTTGTATGTGTTGGATAAAGTCTTGTTCATAGACTCGTCTCTGAGTAAGTCCTCCAAAGTCGAAGTATAAAAAACCACTTGAAAGTTTTCAAATTGAGTACTAAAAACCTAAGCTGCAAAAAACCTAAACAAATAAGAGTTAGGCAGGTCGTATTTTTATTTTAACCCATCGAAGGTCTGCAATTGTCCACCATACAAATCTAATCTACATATTTAATACCCTTAGGTGCCCAAATACTAGGATCCGGTATGGACATAAACTCCGTCAGCGACGGGTTAAACCAAAGGGGATTATGTGGTGAAATATGTCCAGAAGGCATGGGGCACAGGGAAAGATCCACTGACCATGACCTCAGGAAAGTCCTTATAGCCACCGTCAGGTGAAAATGTGCAGAGGGTCCACGATATATTACGTTCCGCAACGCCTCATAGAAGCCCAAACAGGCTGCTTCCAGAACCAATGCTGCGTTGGACTCATCAGAAATTAACCAATTGTGTGCATGCGACAACTGGGCCACTAAGAAGTATTTATGTAGGTCAGGACAAGCCAAACCTCCCTCCTTCCAAGGTCTCTGCAGCTTGAAGCTCAGCTGGCCTGTGTCCCAGAGAAAGAAAGGCAGGCTAGTATTTATTAAGAGGAAAACCTTTTTGGGTATCCACACAGGGGAATGTCTAAGGACATTTAGAAAAGCAGGTAAGAGCTTAATCTTAAATACATTAATTCGCCCAATCAGGGAAAAGGGGAGATGAGCCCATGCTTTCAGTCTAGCTTTCATATTTTGTATCAATGGAGCTAGATTCAATGTATAGTAATCAGCAGTAGATGTGGAAATGTAGATACCCAGGTATTTAATTTTGTTGGTTAATACTAAAGGGAGATTGGGGTCCACTAAATATTTTACCGCGGTGTCAATCGGCAATATTTGGCATTTGTCCCAGTTGTCTTTGAGTCCTGAGCAGTCAGTGAAAATGGAGAGAATGTCTAGAGCTTCTCAAAGAGAAGGACCAGGGTCATTCAGGAAAAGAATAAGATCGTCCACGTACATGGTTAGTTTTTCATGTATGGAACCAACCTGAATGCCCCTGACCATGTTTGCTTGTCTAAGGGCCAAGGCAAGTGGCTCCATCACCAGGGCAAAGAGAGCCGGTGACAACGGGCAACCTTGCCTCGTACCTCTTGCCAATTGTGAAGGGGGGCGAGAGAATGCAACCCAGTTTAAACTATGCTGTCAGGCACCTATATAGAATTTCAATCCACCTGCGGAATTCAACCCCAAATCCCATGACATCCAGAACCGAGGACATATAAGGCAAGGCCACCGAGTCAAACGCCTTCTCTATGTCCAATGCCACCATTACCCTAGTGCAGTGATGGCGAATCTTGGCACCCCAGATGTTTTGGAACTACATTTCCCATGATACTCATGCACTCTGCAGTGTAGTGGCGCATCATGGGAAATGTAGTTCCAAAACATCTGGGGTGCCAAGGTTCACCATCACTGCCCTAGTGGTATTCTCAGAAGAAAGCAATTGCAGGTGAGTGAATGCTCTATGTAAGTTGATATCTATCTATCTATTCAAGATATAAACCCAGTTTGATCCATGTTGACCAAAGATGGGAGAATCATCTACAACCGAGTTGCCAAAATTTTGGTTATAAGTCATAATTTAGTAAAGAAACTGGCCTGTACGAGGCACACTGGGATTTATCCTTACCAAGTTTATACTTTCGGATAGCCAGGAACCTTTATACTTTCGGAAGCCAGGAACCATCCAAACCTACAACACGGTAATCCACACATCATGCTGTTCCCCGATTTCTCCCCTGAGCTTAAAAAAAACGCAAAACCTTCACAGATGTTCAACGCAGACTGTGAGACCACAACATCAAATACAGAATGCTTTACCCTGGTTGCCATGAGTCCAACATGAGGACATTACAACATTTTTCGACACTCCAGCCAAAGCCGATGGCTCACGATGCTGCAATGAGTTGTGTTGTGCTGCTATACCACGTGAACCTGGGGGTATACTATGCAGCTTGTTTCTACTGAGTTATGGTGGTACTTTTCAGTCTACACCAGGAATGTCCAAAGTCCGGCCCGCGGGCCAATTGCGGTGCCGCGGAGGGCCACAAAAGATATATACCCGTATTTATGTATATATATGCCTCGGAGGGGACAGGGAGGGAGCGGGACGAGCGGTGACAGTATACATACAGTGTAAATTTCCTGTTTACATGGCGGCCTCTGTAATAGGAAGACCGGTCTCCTGGGCTGCCATTGGACAACTGTTCTATCCATCATAGGAGGCGGAACTTTGTATTAAAGAGGCCGCTAAGAAAACAGGAGATTCTCCTACATGTAATCTGTTGGCGCTCGTCCCGCCCCCCTCCCTGTCTCCTCCCAGGCTGCAGATTGGCATCGATCAGGCTGCACTGATGGCAATGGTAAGGCTTCATTCATGCAATGGTAAGGCTGCATTCATGCAATGCTAAGGCTGCGTGGGTATCCTCCTTCGCACAATTGGTATCTGCAAGGGATAGACTAATACAGTTTAAGATATGCATAGAGTGTATTACACACCCACACGTTTACATAAAATATACCCGTCTATCTCAGCTTCCTGCTGGAGGTGTGTTGCATCAGCAGCGGGTTTTATTTATGTATTCCATACCTGTCCCAAAATAAAAAAAAAATGGAAAGAGGTCACTACGGTTATTTCCAATGTTACCACCATCCAGGTCCCTCTGACGGTGGAGGTGTGCCTGATGGGATTTGTCAGCTCATAGTCGAGTGGTCAGAACCCTCATGGGATTATTTGTCTATTATGCACGCAAGGCCATAGTACTCCGGTGGAAATCCTCTGCGGCATCATCTGTCAATCTTTGGAAATGGTTAATTAACTTTGCCCTCCCATTGTATAAGGCCACTTACTTGTCTAGAGGTTGTGCTAAAAATTTCCACAAAATGTGAGACATTTGGGTGGAATCCCCATCTACAAATGTAGACTCTCATGATAACTAGAATATACTCTGTATAGTAAATCAATTCTTAGTTAAAGTGGTTGTATACCCATTTTTTAAATTATTACCTACAGGTAAGTCTATAATAAGACTTACCTGTAGGTAAAATGAATATCTCCTAAACCTGTACGGTTTAGGAGATATTCACCTTGCATGCAGCCGCTGACGTCAGCGGCGCATGCACCGTGAATGCCCGGCTGAAGGTCCGGTAGACGGTGCCGGACCTTGCTGGGAAGAAGGCTCCCGTGCATCATAGCAGCTCTGGCCACTCACAGTGCCGGAGCTGCGAACCCAGAAGACACACCGAGGGCAAAATCTCAGCTCCCTCTTCGTGGACCGGCCTGCGATAGGGGGGCCTTGTTCTAAGGTAAGTATTTCATAATGAGCTAGTATGCGGTGCATACTAGCTCATTATGCCTTCGCCTTACAGGGTTTTTTTTTTAACATTCTTTTTTTCCTGTGGGTATACAAGCGCTTTAACAGGACTTTGAACTCATGTTACACTAGACAGATAATTTTCTGAATATCCAAGTTCTGAGAAAGCATTTATCTTCATAGTGAGCTAGGCTCTGAAGATTAGTTGGGAAAATCATTAATGTTTCAGCCTGCATAGGTGGCTCGAGCGTACCAAGTTTTTATTGGTTGTTTTTCATTGTGTTTGTTTTAGTTATGTTCGTAGTGTGTATGTTCGAGCCTGGGTATGCCCAATAGGCTCTAGTCTGTACCTCATGCTTGAAATATTGCAATAAAACAAAAACTGCAACAGGAAGTGTGTTACTGGTAGTATGTCAAGGTCAGAAACTGACTTACTATGCCTAGTTCCAGGACAGCCATCAGAAATTTTTGGGCCCCTTACACAGCTTTAGGCCTGGGTCCCCCCCCCCCCCTGAACCTGACCACCAACATTCCCCAGGGCTTGCCCACGGGCCATCCTACTGCATCCGCTCACCGGCTGCCTCACCTGTATGCACTCAGCCCCCCGCAATCCTATATATATCTCAGCCCCGCTCACACCTGTATATATGTCAGCGCCCCACCCCCCACAACCTGTATATATGTCAGCCCCCACACACCTGTATATATGTCAGCCCCTCCCCCCTATACACCTGTATATATGTCAGCGCCCCCCCCCCACACACACCTGTATATATGTCAGCCCCCACACACCTGTATATATGTCAGCCACCCCCCACACATCTGTATATATGTCAGCGCCCCCCCCCCCCCCCCACACCTGTATATATGCCAGCCCCTCACATACACAAACCTGTATATATGCCAGCCCCTCACATACACAAACCTGTAAATTTGGCAGCCCCTCACATACACAACCTGTGCAGCCCCCCACACACCTGTATATATATGGCAGCCCCTCAATACACAAACCTGTAAACACACAAGGCTCTGGCCCCTCCCTGTACACAAACAGCCCCCCACCCCTTCCTTTCCCTCACAGCCCCTGCTTGTAAAGAAGGTCTTCCTACCTAGTCCCAGCCTGTTTTCACAAAGCTGACATGTTGCTGAGAAGTACAAATCACACAAGGGGTGCACATACACATAGTACCCAGAGGTGGCAGTAAAGAGCTCGATGTTTGAGCTCAGTGACACAAGAAAAGCAGAAGCTGTGAAATTGTTTCTGTACTGCACAGTATGGCTCTGCATTCACCAGTCCTGATTTCTTCTAGCCTGGGCGGGCCCCTCGGGCCCCGGGGCCCCTTACAGTTGTGACGGCTGTACCCCCCTGATGGCAGCCCTGCCTAGTTCCACACTGCATCTCTGCATAGAAGATTGTGTACAGGAATGTATAAGAAAACATCTTGTGGTGACTGTTCATTTGTTACATTTAAATATCTTCAGTAAAGAATGTTTACAAGTATTCAACCTGGTCTGGTCTGAAGTTACTCAAGGAAAACCTTAAAGGGGTGCATGCATGGATTGCATATGACAAGGATAAAAGATAAAGTACTAATGTCTAACGTGCAGCTATTCAGATGAGGCAATATTGCTGTTGCTAATGACTATCGTGCTTGTGTCTATGTGCATAAACAGCAAGTCAGTCGGGAAGCAGTGACCCAGCAAAGGTGACGGAAGGCCCTGGCAGTGAAGGAGCTTGTGTGCTTAGGTTCCTTTCCTACCAATTGGAACCCCAATACTGGGTGCAACATTGTGGCATGGAGCATCCTAGAGGCCCATCCTGGGAGTCTTGGGAGTTTGAATGAGTCCTCAGGAGTAGAGTAAGCACGGATGTAGTAAAAGAGTTCAGCTTCCTTGTATTCATGAGAAACATACGAATCAATGTCACTGGGAATGAGGTGATGGGTTACTGAGCTGGTGGGGTCTGGTACAAACTCAGTGATGTCGGTTCAGTAAATAGTGACAGAGGGTATTAAAGAACTATTATACAGTGTACATAGCTTGAAATGAAGAACTGATATTTGAGAGTGAACAATGTAGAGAGTACAAAAGATGAGCCACAGATTACCAGATGTTAATTATGTATACTTGTGGAGAAGCATTGCTTCTAAGTTGGAGTGCTGCCTTAAATGCCAGGCTTGCATTGCCCAGTAGCCTCAGCCCACCTTATGGGTGCACTAGCGAGCGCTCTCTCTGGGTCCCCACCTGAACTCAGTAAGCCTCTCCCACACAGTGACGTCTGAAAAAGTCTTAATTCCTGTCCTGCATGTGTTTGACTGGCCAGTGACTCACTACCTAGCAAAGCCAGGATCCGGATTACAGCTACAGAGCCTGCACCTTTTAAAAGAAGTCAGCAATAGCAGCTTCCTTGATTCTGCTGTCACTGATTCAAGTTAAGTACACTTTCATAATTATACATTGTGTTAATACATCACTTTTCTTAAGTTGGGGAACATTGTGTTAATAGCAGCCTATTCATTGTGCCAAAACACATAAAAAACACACCTGCACTATTTGTAACAACACAATGCACTATGATCCAAAGAGCACTCTCATTAGAGCATTTTGGCCTTTAATAGTGAAAACTCCTCCTTACTGTGTATTGAAGTGCCAGATGTCAGTGTGCATTGCAGTAGTGCAATGCAAATGTATCAACAGGCTGTTAAAGTTTGTTCTTGCTTAAAGAGGAGCTCCATTCCCACCTAGTACTGTAGCTGCTGGCTTTTAATATAAGGACACTTACCTGTCCAGGTAGCCAGCGAAGTTCTCCCCTGAGCTGATTCTTCAATCAGCCTTGCAGCATCACCGCCCACTCTCTACTGCACATGTGCAAATCGCGTACGTGCGGTTTATGAATAGTCCAACAGTCTTCTGGGACCTGTGATGTGTCCCAGAAGGCTGCAGGGGGAAGAAGGGGGGGCTGAAATTCCAGGTCAGATCGCCGAAGCGCAACTGACCCCAAGTGGGAGCAGGTACCTGTCACAACCAGGTTTTCAACCCCCCCCCGCCCCAAAAAGTGCCAAAAGTGGCAGTGGAGGGGGGGGGTGTAAACAAGTGGAACTTCCCCTTTTGGGCGAAGTTCCACTTTAAATATTAGTGTCCTGTTTACTATTATCACAAAAAATGAAAGTAAAAGAAAATCCAAAATTTACGGTTGTCCTCAGAACAGGAATAAAGGGGAAATATTCAAATGGGGACACTAGTTCTGGTGACCCTGGTGACAACCACATATTCTCTCACTTTGGTAGCACATGCTACAGCAAGAATGAAAAAAAAATGCATAGAGTCCCCTCAAAAGCATACCAGACCCTATGAGTCTGATATGGACATTAACCACTTAACGACCGCCCGCCGCAGATATACTATGGCGGGGCGGCTCTATTGCGTGAATCTAAATACAAAAAATAGAGTCAGCAACTCCAAACGTCCTTGTTGCTTCTTTATTGGTGCATAAAAAAAGTGAGTAAAAACATACAGGGGCTCACAAGCCTTGATCACGGGGGGACAAGGGGGGCCCCCGATATAGGTCTACCCATAGGAACTCGATGAGCACGTTCAGCCACATGCGTAGGGATATGTCTTCTAACCCCAGATGGTCTTTAAAGAAGGCTTCTGCCAATTCTGTGGGGCGATCCCCCTCGGAGCCTTCTGGAAGGCCCAGAACCCAAACATTATTATGCCTCATGCAATTTTCTACATCATCTGACTTTGCTATGTTTTACCGTGTTTTGCAATTCTGTGAGCTGGTCCCTATGTTGCCCTGTGCGGTCCTCCACCTCTGAGATCCAAGTCTCAGACTCCAAGACGCGCCCCCGCATTTTGTCCAGCTGGGGTTACATCTGCGACCACGGTCTGTCCCCTGGGTGGCTGCGAGGCAGTGGAACGATGTTTTGCAAGGCATCCGGCAGCCCACCAAAAGGCAAGAGAGCCACAGTGTCACCTTTAATGGGAGGTTCAGGGAAGCCGAGGATGGTTGCTGAGATCCAAAATGGGACAGCTGGCTGTTACACTTGGTACTTGAACTGGGGGCCCCTGCCCTTCCCAGCTGTGACTGCATGAGCAGGGGAGCACCACTATGCTGGCCTCAGGGGACACGCTGGCAGGTTGGGCAACACTTGTGGCTGTGTTCGAAGTGTGCCAGAGCAAGGAGAACACAGAGGGTTAATGGCAGGCTTAGGAGGAGAATAGTGCAACCCCATGCTAAAAGACTGGAGTTGCGGCCCTCACGGTCTTGCCAGCAGGGGAGCGCCAATTCAGCAGCCCAGGCAGTACACTGACTTGTCTGGCAACTCTGGCGGGTGTGCGAGAGGTGAGCTGAGCGTGGAGGAGAGTGATGGCTGGCAGGAGAAGGAAGCAAGATGGCTGCCACGTGTTGTCTGCCTGCAACAGGAAAGGAAATGTATTACTGGCAGGATGTCCAGGTAAAAAAACTTTGCAACAGGTTCACAAAAAATATTTGCTCAAAAATGAAATGAACAGAAGAGGGGAACTGGAACACAAGGGACGGTTAATCTCTTTTATTTTTATTGCGAGATCCTGGAAATCTCCCACAATCCAGTTTGATCTTTTGAAGGCCAAGTTGACATGAATCATGATAAATGAACATCTGTTGGCGATTCAACATGACAGATTAGCCTTCTTTGAGAAAATCTGGGATCCCTGGATAAAATATCTTTTGGACTCCTCTTGAGAGGGGCCGAAACCTGCAGTGGATATAAAAAGTCTACACACCCCTGTTAAAATGTCAGGTTTCTGTGATGTAAAAAAATGAGACAAAGATAAATCATTTCAGAACTTTTTCCATCTTTAATGTGACCTATAAACTATACAACTCAATTGAAAAACAAACTGAAATCTTTTAGAGGGGGGAAGTAAAAATAAAAAACTAAAATAATAAAATAAGTGTTCACGCCCTCTAATAATTGGGGATGTAGCTGTGTTCAGGATTAAGCAATCACACTTAAACTCATGTTAAATAGGAATCAGTACACACCGGCCATCATTTAAAGTGCCTCTGATAAACCCCAAATAATGTTCAGCTGTTCAGCTGTTCTAGTAGGACCTTCCTGTCATTTTCCTACTCACATCCTACAGCAAAAGCCCTGGTCCGCAGAGAGCTTCCAAAGCATCAGAGGGATCTCATTGTTAAAAGGTATCAGTCAGGAGAAGGGTAAAAAATAATTTCAAAGGCATTAGATATACCTTCGAACACAGTGAAGACAGTCATCATCAAGTGGAGAAAATACAACACAACAGTGACATTACCATGAACTGGACATCCCTCTAAAATTGATGAAAAGACGAGAAGAAAACTGGTCAGGGAGGCTGCCAAGAGGCCTACAGCAACATTAAAGGCGCTGCAGGAATATCTGGCAAGTACTGGCTGTGTGGTACATGTGACAACAATCTCCTGTATTCTTCATATTTCTGGGCTATGAGGTAGAATGGCAAGATGGAAGCCTTTTATTACAAAGAAAAAGATCCAAACCTGGCTATATTTTGCAAAAACACATCTGAAGTCTCCCAAAAGCATTTGGGAAAATGTGTTATGGTCTGATGAAACCAAGGTTGAACTTTTTTGCCATAATGTCAAAAGATATGTTTGGCGCAAAAACATGCACATCACCAAACGAACACCATACCCATAGTGAAGCGTGGTGGCGGCAGCATCATGCTTTGGGGCTGTTTTTCTTCAGCTGGAACAGGGGCCTTAGTCAAGGTAGAGGGAATTATGAACAGTTCCAAATATCTGTCAATATTGGCACAAAACCTTCAGGCTTCTTCTAGAAAGCTGAACATGAAGAGGAACTTCATCTTTCAGCATGACAACAACCCAAAGCATACATCCAAATCAACAAAGGAAAGGCTTCACTGGAAGAAGATTACAGTTTTGGAATGGCCTAGTTAGAGCCCAGACCTGAATCCGATTGTAAATCTGTGGGGTGATCTGAAAAGGGCTGTGCACAAGATTTGTGACAGATTTGGAGTGTTTTGCAAAGGAGAGTGGGCAAATATTGCCAAGTCAAAATGTGCCATGCTGATAGCCTCATACCCAAAAAGACTGAGTGCTTGCTGTAATAATATCAAAAGGTGCTTCAACAAAATATTCGTTTAAGGGTGTGCACACTTATGCAACCATATTATTTTAGTTTTTTTATTTTTACTATCCTCCACCTAAAAGATTTCACTTTGTTGTTCAATTGAGTTGTTCAATTTATAGGTCACATTAGAGGTGAAAAAAGCTCTGAAATGATTTATCTTTGTCTCATTTTTTTTTACATCACAGAAACCTGACATTTTAACAGGGGTGTGTAGACTTTTTATATCCACTGTATATTCTGACAGAAGAGGGTGCACTTCTCTTCTTTTCTTTTTCTATACCTTGTTTTTCCACTACTTTTTTTCCTTTTTCTTCATCTCTAGGGATGAGCTTCGAGTTCGAGTCGAACTCATGTTCGACTCGAACATTGGCTGTTCGCAAGTTCGCCGAACAGCGAACAATTTGGGGTGTTCGCGGCAAATTCGAATGCCGCGGAACACCCTTTAAAAGTCTATGGGAGAAATCAAAAGTGCTAATTTTAAAGGCTAATATGCAAGTTATTGTCATAAAAAGTGTTTGGGGACCCGGGTCCTGCCCCAGGGGACATGGATCAATGCAAAAAAAAGTTTTAAAAACGGCCGTTTTTTCAGGAGCAGTGATTATAATAATGCTTAAAGTCAAACAATAAAAGTGTAATATCCCTTTAAATTTCGTACCTGGGGGGTGTCTATAGTATGCCTGTAAAGGGGCGCATGTTTCCCATGTTTAGAACAGTCTGACAGCAAAATGACATTTTGAAGGAAAAAAACTCATTTAAAACTACCCGCGGCTATTGCATTGCCGACAATACACATAGAAGTTCATTGATAAAAACGGCATTGGAATTCCCCAAAGGGGAACCCCGAACCAAAATTAAAAAAAAAAAAATGACGTGGGAGTCCCCCTAAATTCCATACCAGGCCCTTCAGGTCTGATATGGATATTAAGGGGAACCCCGGCCAAAATTAAAAAAAAAAAAAATGACGTGGGGTTCCCCCTAAATTCCATACCAGACCCTTCAGGTCTGGTATGGATTTTAAGGGGAACCCCGCGCCAAAAAAAAAAAAAAAAACGGCGTGGGGTCCCCCAAAAATCCATACCAGACCCTTATCCGAGCACGCAACCTGGCAGGCCGCAGGAAAAGAGGGGGGGACGAGAGTGCGGCCCCCCCCGTCCTGAACCGTACCAGGCCACATGCCCTCAACATTGGTAGGGTGCTTTGGGGTAGCCCCCCAAAACACCTTGTCCCCATGTTGATGAGGACAAGGGCCTCATCCCCACAACCCTGGCCGGTGGTTGTGGGGGTCTGCGGGCGGGGGGCTTATCGGAATCTGGAAGCCCCCTTTAACAAGGGGACCCCCAGATCCCGGCCCCCCCCCTGTGTGAAATGGTAAGGGGGTACTTACCCCTACCATTTCACTAAAAAACTGTCAAAAATGTTAAAAATGACAAGAGACAGTTTTTGACAATTCCTTTACTTAAATGCTTCTTCTTTCTTCTATCTTCCTTCATCTTCTGGTTCTTCTGGCTCTTCTAGTTCTTCCTCTGGCGTTCTCGTCCAGCATCTTCTCCGCGGCGTCTTCTATCTTCTTCTCGTCGGGCCGCTCCGCACCCATGGCATGGGGGGGAGGCTCCTGCTCTTCTCTTCTTCTTTTCTTCTCTTCTTCTCTTCTTCTCTTCTTCATTTTCTTCTCCGGGCCGCTCTGCATCCATGCTGGCATGGAGGGAGGCTCCCGCTGTGTGACGGCGCTCCTCGTCTGACAGTTCTTAAATAACGGGGGGCGGGGCCACCCGGTGACCCCGCCCCCCTCTGACGCACGGTGACTTGACGGGACTTCCCTGTGACGTCACGGGGAATGCCACAGGGAAGTCCCGTCATGTCCCGTGCGTCAGAGGGGGGCAGGGTCACCGGGTGGCCCAGCCCCCCGTTATTTAAGAACTGTCAGACGAGGAGATGCCGTCACACAGCGGGAGCCTCCCTCCATGCCAGCATGGGTGCGGAGCGGCCCGGAGAAGAAAATGAAGAAGAGAAGAAGAGAAGAAGGAAGAAAAGAAGAAGAGAAGAGCGGGAGCCTCCCCCCCATGCCATGGGTGCGGAGCGGGCCAAGGAGAAGAAGATAGAAGACGCCGCGGAGGAGATGCTGGACGAGAATGCCGGAGGAAGAACCAGAAGAGCCAGAAGAACCAGAAGAACCAGAAGATGAAGGAAGATAGAAGAAAGAAGAAGTATTTAAATAAAGGAATTGTCAAAAACTGTCTCTTGTCATTTTTAACATTTTTAACAGTTTTTTAGTGAAATGGTAGGGGTAAGTACCCCCTTACCATTTCACACAGGGGGGGGCCGGGATCTGGGGGTCCCCTTGTTAAAGGGGGCTTCCAGATTCCGATAAGCCCCCCGCCCGCAAACCCCCACAACCACCGGCCAGGGTTGTGGGGATGAGGCCCTTGTCCTCATCAACATGGGGACAAGGTGTTTTGGGGGGCTACCCCAAAGCACCCTCCCAATGTTGAGGGCATGTGGCCTGGTACGGTTCAGGAGGGGGGGGGCCGCACTCTCGTCCCCCCCTCTTTTCCTGCGGCCTGCCAGGTTGCGTGCTCGGATAAGGGTCTGGTATGGATTTTTGGGGGGACCCCACGTCGTTTTTTGTTTTTTTTTTGGCGCGGGTTCCCCTTAAAATTCAGGTCTGGTATGGAATTTAGGGGGAACCCCACGTCATTTTTTTTTTAAACTTTGGCCGGGGTTCCCCTTAATATCCATATCAGACCTGAAGGGCCTGGTATGGAATTTAGGGGGACTCCCACGTCATTTTTTTTTTTTAAATTTTGGTTCGGGGTTCCCCTTTGGGGAATTCCCATGCCGTTTTTATCAATGAACTTCTATGTGTATTGTCGGCAATGCAATAGCCGCGGGTAGTTTTAAATGAGTTTTTTCCTTCAAAATGTCATTTTGCTGTCAGACTGTTCTAAACACGGGAAACATGCGCCCCTTTACAGGCATACTATAGACACCCCCCAGGTACGAAATTTAAAGGGATATTACACTTTTATTGTTTGACTTTAAGCATTATTAAAATCACTGCCGTTTTTAAAACTTTTTTTTGCATTGATCCATGTCCCCTGGGGCAGGACCCAGATCCTCAAACACTTTTTATGACAATAACTTGCATATTAGCCTTTAAAATTAGCACTTTTGATTATTCATGTTCGTGTCCCATAGACTTTAACGGTGTTCGCGTGTTCGAACGAACTTTTTTCCTGTTCGCATGTTTTGGTGCGAACCGAACAGGGGGGTGTTCGGCTAATCCCTATTCATCTCTGTATGTATGTTGATTTTCTCCATTGAATATACTACATTGTACAAAAGTTGACAAGTGTTGCATAGTATGTCGTAAGAGAAATTATATTCTTGAAATCTGGTGTGACGCACACTAGAAGTGACTCCCCCGGCAGAAGGAGGTCACGTATACGCCAGGTATACGCCATGGTTAATATCTTTAGCTGTAGCCATTGTAACCTGGGGGACAGGTAGCAGGTACAAAAGCTTCCTGGGATAAGCAGGCTTTCAGGCACAGATACCAGAACAAGTGAAGTAGTGACAAACAATGAAGTGTTTAATGGTGATATTTACAAGTCTTCAGAGGTGCTGTACAGTGTTCAAAACAAAACAAACAGAACAAATTAGCCAAACAAAAACCTAGCCATGTCTCAGCTCTAACTATACATTATACAGGCCCTAACTACCAGGCTGAGCATGCCTACTGCTTGTCAGTTTCCACATAAACTGCTTAACAGCTTTTACCAACCTTTTTGCTCTCACAGACCAGCGTTGTCTGTGTTTCCCAGGCAGAGAGCAAAGGCTGTCTGCTCAGGTAAGCTTAAATTAGCCTGGGGAAGAGGACCAAGACCCGAACTGGATCATGAATCAGAGATTCCTGAATGTGTACGAGAGGAGCCCGGGAGGCATATAAGCCCCGAACAGGACTTTTCCTGGCTCTCTCTGGGATGCTCTTCTACATATCGTCCCCCTTGTTTCAACCCCAGAGTTGGAACACCTGTGGCCCAACAGGAGTGAAAACGGGACAGGGCATCTACATTCCCCATCTCAACACCTGGCCTGTGTTTTACAGTGAAGGAGTAATCCTGTAGAGCCAAAAACCACCAGTTCATCCGTCTATTAGTCTCCTTCTTTTGGGCCATCCATTTCAGGGGAGCATGGTCAGTTATTAACTCAAACTGGCGTCCTAACAAATAGTACCTGATCACGTCCATGGCCCGCTTTATGGCTAAACATTCCTTTTCAATGACTGCATACTTTTTCTCATGGTCATTGAACTTTCTGCTTAGGTACACCACAGGGTGTTTTTCCCCACTGTGTACCTGTGATAGTACTTCCCCGATACCAACATCAGACGCATCCGTCTGAACCAAAAAATCTTTGGAGAAATCGGGGGAGTACAGTACAGGCTGTGCACAAAGAGCCTTCTTCAGGACTTGGAAAGATTCCTCTGCTACTGAGGACAATTTCATCATTACAGTCTTTCGTAAGGTCTGTCAGTGGGGCAGCTATAGTTGCAAAATTTGGGATAAATGTTCTATAATACCCTGCAATGCCAAGAAAGGCCCTGAACTACTTCTTGTTTGCAGGACGTGGCCACTCCTCGATGGCTTCTATTTTACTCATTTGAGGTTTTATGACACCATGGCCAATAGTGTAGCCCAAATACTTGGCTTCCTCTAGACCAATGGCACATGGCACAAGTGAGACTCCCAGTCAGTGCTATGTACCACTATGTCATCTAGATAGGCTGCTGCATATCGTCGGTGGGGTCTTAGGGTCCTGTCCATGGCCCTCTGAAATGTAGTGGGGGCATTTTGCAACCCAAAAGGCATTTTTTTTATATTGAAAGGAACACTCCGGGGTCACAAATGCAGCCTTCTGTTTGGCGCTACCAGTCAGAGGTATTTGACAATAACCTTTTGTCAAGTCCAAAGCAGGCTTGTACTGGCCATCGGGACTACCGGGAGATTCCCGGTGGGCCGATGGCTCAGTGGGCCAGTCAGGTGCGCTCCTGGAGCCGCTCCTCTCTGACAGTGAGTGATCGCAATTTCACTCCTGTCAGGAGGCGCAGCTTCCGTCATATGCTAGAGAGAGCATTAGGTGTTATGCTCCCTCCAGCCTGCAGGGGGAGATAGACCAACGGCACACTTTCCTTCCTCTCTCCCCTATCACTTGTAATCACATGACTGGAGAGAGGAACGAGAAGCTGCCTTCAAACTGTGAGTACATGTGGGAGGGGGAGGACACACTGATGTGAAGGGCTGCTGATGGGGGCTCTCTGATGTGAAAGGAGCTGCTGGTGGGGACTCTATGATTGGGACTCTCTGTGAAGGGAGCTGCTGATTGGGACACTCTGATGTAAGGGGGACGCTGTTGGGGACACGCTGATGTAAGGGGGACGCTGTTGGGGACACGCTGATGTAAGGGGGACGCTGTTGGGGACACGCTGATGTAAGGGGGACGCTGTTGGGGACACGCTGATGTAAGGGGGACGCTGTTGGGGACACGCTGATGTAAGGGGGACGCTGTTGGGGACACGCTGATGTAAGGGGGACGCTGTTGGGGACACGCTGATGTAAGGGGGGCGCTGTTGGGGACACGCTGATGTAAGGGGGGCGCTGTTGGGGACACGCTGATGTAAGGGGACACTCAAAATTAAAGTGGGCCAGTCATGAGGAAGTCCAGGGCCAAATTTTTGTCCCAGTCCAGCCCTGGTCCAAAGTGGTCAGATAGCGAGCCTTGCCAAGTCAGTCTATAAGTTCGTCTACTCTGAGCATTGGGTACGTGTCAAACTTTGTCACTGCATTAAGCTTCCTGAAGTCGTTACAGAACCTCCAAGTGCCATCTGGTTTTGGGGCTAACATGATGGGGCTAGACCAGTCACTATTGGATTCCTCAATGACATCTAGCTCCAACATTCTTTTAACTTCATCGCTGATGTCCTTTCTTCTCGCTTCAGGAATTTGGTACGGCTTGAGCTTGACACGGACCCAAGGTTCAGTAACAATATCATGCTGAACTGCTGAAGTTGTGCCAGGTAACTCTGAAAATTTCTCTCTATTCCTTATCAGGATCTCTCTAGCTTCCTGTTTTTGGAAATATGACAGGGTGTCTGGAATCGTGACCTCAGGGATCAGAGGGGACTTCCAGACAGGGTGTCTGGAATTGTGACCTCAGGGATCAGAGGCATTACCGGGAGGGACCTCGAAGTTAACGCCAGTCTATCCTTCCAGGGCTTTAACAGGTTTATGTGGTAAAGCTGTTCGGGCTACCTTTTTCCTGGCTGATATACTTTGTAATTGACCTCCCCAACTCTTTAAATTACTTCAAAGGGACCCTGCCACTTAGCCAGGAACTTGCTCTCAACAGTGGGAACTAACAACAGGACCCTGTCACCAGGTGAGAAAACATGGAGTTGGGCCCCCCTGTTGTATATCCTCTGTTGGGCTGCTTGGGCCTGTATTAAATATTCTTTTACCATTGGCATGACTGCTGCAATCTTCTCCTGCATTTGAGCGATATGCTCAATGACATTTTTATGGGGTGTCTGCTCCCCCTCCCAAGTTTCTTTGGCTATGTCTAAGAGTCCTCGAGTGTGTCTCCCATAAAGCAACTCAAATGGAGAGTACCCCGTAGAGGACTGAGGAACCTCCCTGATGGCAAACATCAAGTATGGTATCAGGAAGTCCCAGTTTTTCCCATCCTTGTCAACAACCTTTTTTAACATGCTCTTCAATGTCTTATTGAAGCGTTCAACCAAGCCATCCGTTTGAGGATGGTACATGGAGGTTCGCAACTGCATCACCTTAAATAACTTGCACAGCTCCCTAGTTATTCGTGACATAAATGGGGTGCCCTGGTCTGTAAGGAGTTCTTTAGGGATGCCAACACGACTGAACACCATAAACAGCTCTTTGGCAATGTTTTTAGCAGACGCGGTGCATAAGGGAACTGCCTCGGGGTACCGGGTAGCATATTCCATGATTACAAGGATATGCTGATGACCCCGGGCAGACTTGGGGAGTGGACCCACAAGGTCCATGGCAATCCTCTCAAAGAGCACTTCAATAATGGGCAAGGGCACTAAAGGACTTCGGAAGTGGGGTAGTGGGGCTGACATCTGACACACAGGACAGGATTGACAACAATTCTCAATATCTTTCTGTATCCCGGGCCAGTAAAACCTGCGCAGCACCCTTTCAGTAGTTTTCTCCCCCTAAATGGCCTCCTAGCAAGTGCCCATGGGCAAGTTCCAACACCACCCGTCTGTATGGCTTAGGGACCACCAACTGTTCAACCACTTCATCATTCTTTTTACATACACGATACAGTAAATCCTCATTGCTGCTGAAATAAGCAAAACAGGGCCTGTCCCCTGGTTCGACAGGTACATCATTAATCACTATTACATGTTCCCAGGCCCTGGCAAGGGTGGGGTCTTTGCTCAGTACCAAAATTTTCCTTGTGCACATTAAGGTCAGCAAACTCCAACGTAGGCTCAGATTCAGCAGACGGCTGTCCAGCTCTACTGGTTGTGGGGACTTCCTCAGGCTCCTCCAGCTCTCCTGCTATAACTGAGAAAGGACAACTCAGGGAGCCCTGAGAGGAGTCCCTTGAACCCACATTGTCAGTAGTGACCAGGAGTTCTGGCTCTGCCACTGAGTCAACTACTGCGACCGGGTTGGGACGATCCCACAGTTCCCAAAACTTAGAGAAGTCCCTACCAACGATGGCCTTGTGCTCCAAGTGGGGCACAAGTCCGACCGGATGAGTCACCATACCTAAGCCAGTTTTAAACTGAACAGTGTCTATAGGATACTCCCGGGTATCCCCATTTACACAGATCACAGCAACTTTTTTAGCATGAAAATTCACAGTTTTGACCATCTCAGCTGTAACCAAAGTCACTAGACTTCTAGGCCGTAATAGGCTTATTATTAACAGTCATTTGGCACATGTGTTTTCCCATATTTGGTGCTGCATCGCATGAAACAGACGCAAACATAGACTGCCTTCTAATAGATAGATCACACTGCATTGTTTCATCTGTCAATGGACAGTTAGATGCAACATGTCCCAGTTCTTGGCAACGAAAACACCTGACGTTTCCCCAGTTTGGTTTGCTGACAGGCAGTGGCTTCCCTTGTTTGGGACACCAAACTTCAGTCCTGGCACCAAAAATCCTCCCCCCTATTTCCTTGCCATGCTTACCACCCACTTCCCCTGGAACAGTCTTACCGGTTGCCTGGGGTTTTGGGTGGAAAGTCCATGCGGCTGTAAGGGTGGTGATCAGGCTCTCTGCAGCAAAGTATCTCTACACAAGCTCCACCAGGTTGTTTGCCGACTTGGGGTCTCCTTGACTCACCCACTTCTGCAGGGGAACTGGTAGTGACCTCAGGAATTGGTCCATGACCACACGCTCCACTATTTGTGGCCCAGACAGGGACTCCGGCTGTAGCCATTTCCGCACCAGGTGGATTAGCTCGAACATCTGCAACCTTGGGGGCCTCTCGTCTTGGAAGAACCAGCTGTGGACCCGCTGTGCTCAAACTGCCAAGGTGACACAGAGTGGCGCCAAGATTTCCTGCTTGACCTCCTTATAGTCTCCTGCTTCTGCTGACTCCAGATCATAGTAGGCCTTCTGCGATTCTCCAGAAAGCAAGTCGGTGACCAGTCCTGCCCACTGGGTTTTAGGCCAACCTTCCCTCTCAGCAGTGCGTTCAAACATTAGCAGAAAGGCCTCTGGATCATCATCTGCAGTCATTTTGGAAAGAAATCAACCCACATGGATGACTGAGGACTTGTCTTCAACATCATTAATTTTAGCAGGTGACCACTGTGCTAGCGTCTCCACAACCTTAGTCAAGGTTTTCCTATCTGCTTTTGCCTCAGTGGCTAGCTGTTCAAACAGCCTCTGCGATTGCTCCTTTATAATAGCATTAGTTTGCTGTTGTGCAACGTTGGATAACACCATTTGTTTGAGGATTTCCTCCATGTTTAGTCACTTTAGGTACTGGCCTTTTAAGTAGTAACTTACTACTGCTGGTCGCAGCCTCCACCATATGTAACCTGGGGGACAGGTAGCAGGTACAAAAGCTTCCTGGGATAAGCAGGCTTTCAGGCACAAATACCAGAACAAGTGAAGTCGTGACAAACAGTGAAGTGTTTAATGGTGATATTTACAAGTCTTCAGAGATGCTGTACAGTGTTCAAAAGAAAAACAAACAGAACAAAATAGCCAAACAAAAACCTAGCCGTGTCTTGGCTTTAACTATACATTATGCAGGCCCTAACTACCAGGCTGAGCAAGCCTCCCGCTTGTCAGTTTCCACATAAACTGCTTAACAGCTTTTATCAACCTTTTTGCTCTCACAGACCAGCGTTGTCTGTGTTTCCCAGGCAGAGAGCAAAGGCTGTCTGCTCAGGTGAGCTTAAATTAGCCTGGGGAAGAGGACCAAGACCCGAACTGGATCATGAATCAGAGATTACTGAATGTGTACGAGAGGAGCCTGGGAGACGTATAAACCCCGAACAGGACTTTTCCTGGCTTTCTCTGGGACGCTCTGCTACACCATATACTTCTCCATACGTCTCCAACTTCTAACGGAGAGGCTACTTAACAGTTTCTCTTTGGCTATATAGTTATTTCTTGAAGCTAAACGTATTGCACTACGGATGACTTTAGGATTATTGGATACTATCTTGACTTTGATTACTGTACTATTGTAAGTATGAATGTATCTGGAGACTGTTATCCGACCATTTCAGCCACGCTTTCTAGTTGGCTTTTGTACTTCTGCACTTGTTCTGCATTTTGCCTTTGTGGAGGCCGTTTTGGTTAAGGCAGAGTTTTGCTTCCTCATGTCAGAGACTCCAGCAAGAAGAGTGAACAGTACAGTAATAACATCATCAAATCTCACTTGAAATTTCATAAGACAAGCAGTGAGAGACAGCAGTGCTTTAGATCATCAGATATACAGCTATGAGGCTACAGAACAGTGGGGCAATCTCAAAAACTAGGTACTACTACTACTTTTGGGAGGAATATCAAACAAAGTGTAGATTGTTAAGGTGCTGCTGAAAAGTAATTGTAAAGTCTCCTTTACTCCTTTGTTATAAAAATAAGAAACATGTTATACTTACCTGCTCTGTTTCAGTGGATTTGCACAGAGCAGCCCCAACCCTCCTCTTCTCGGGTGACTCTTCTGTGCTTCTAGCCCCTCTCCTGTTGAGTACCCCCACAGCAAGCAGCTTGCTATGTGGGGCACTCGAGCTGAGTCACAGCTCCCTGTGTCCATTCAGATATAGAGCTGCAGCCCGGCCCCCTCCCCTCTCTCCTGATTGCCTGACTGACTTTGATTGACAGCAGTGGGAGCCAATGGCGCCGCTGCTGTGTCTCAATCAATCAGGGGCGAGAGTCTCGGACGGCGGAGACATTCGTGGACATCGCTGGACAGAGATGGGGCTCAGGTAAGTATTAGAGGGGCAGAGGGGGGGCTGCTGCACACAGAAGGCTTTTTATCTTAATGCATACAATGCATTAAGATAAAAAAATCTTCTGCCTTTACAACTCCTTTAACATTTCTGAATGTTCCTTGTAAAATAGCAAATCTTCACTTTTTTAATTTAGTTCCACTTTCAATAAACTTTATACAGCGAGGCATAATGTCAACACAGTGAAAAATAGATTTAGGTTTTATATAAACTATCATAAACATTGTAATCATTTTACACTGAATAATTAAATTAGTACAGTAGCACTGCAATTTAATTCTATTTACATGCTGGGGTTTTGTAAAAGAACATTTTTATTGAAATATATAAGTATTAAGATTCCTATATTTATACTCATCTGGTGCTGAAAATAACATAACCATTTGTCAAATTGCAAAAAAAAAAAAAAAAATGATAGTGTACTAAAAAATAAAAGTAGAACTTTTTTTTTTTTTTTTTTTTTTGCTGCTTCATTATCTGTTTGAGACAATGGAAGGAAGGACATATCAGGAAGTGCAATCTGCACAGGAAGTGACACTCAGTAGCATGACATAAACACAAACAAGGAGAAAACAGTTTACAACACAAAGCCTAAATAATGTACATTCTAAAGGAACAAATCACAACCAAGTATTTGGTTCCCAAACCTTAAAGGGGTTGTAAAGGTAAAAATTTTTTCACCTTAATGCATTCTATGCATTAAGGTGAAAAAACTTTTGACAGTACCGCTGCCCCCAGCCCCCCGTTTTACTTACCTGACGCCTCGAATCTTCGCTGCACGTTCTTGTCATCTTCGCTGCAGCTCAGCCTGGTCGCTGATTGGCTGCAGTGGATGGATTGAAAGCAGCGCAGCCATTGGCTCGCGCTGCTGTCAATCACATCCGATGACGCGGCGCGCCGGGGGGCGGGGCCGAGTGATACAGCGAGCGGCTATAGCCGCCGGCTGTATCACGGGAGCGCGCCCGCAAGCACTCACCACCATGCGAGGGAGCTCGCATTAAGGTGGTGAATGCTTGCGGGGAGGAGCTGAGACAGCCGCCGAGGGACCCCAGAAGACTAGGTTCGGGGCCACTCTGTGCAGAACGAGCTGCACAGTGAAGGTAAGTATGATATGTTTGTTATTTTTTTAAAAAAAAAAAAATACCTTTACAACCGCTTTAACCTAAACCTTGACCATTTTGTTAAAATGTTTTCTACTGTGCATTTGTATGCATGTTATTTTTGTTATAATTTTTATTTTATTTCTTATGGTTTGTTACTACTTGTCCTAAACTTTTTTGCACTTCTTCAGTTACTTCCTAGCTTCCAGGCCTAGACAGATGATGTCATACATCTCATGGGGCTTTTTGTTACCTTGTCCCACGTTTGAGATGTGTTGCTGCCTGATATGCTTTCTATTTTCCATTGTGAATAAAATATGGGTTTATGAGATTTGCAAATCCTTGCATTCTATTTTCATGTAGACTTTACACAGCGTCCCAACCTTTTTGGGGATGCATATAAAAAATGTAAACATTAGTCATAAAACTTATATATTGTACACATCTTTAGCCAGATATAAAATGCAATAAACCTTAAATAAACTCTTATCGGCATGACAACTGGGGCGGTAAATACACATGTTGTGTGCAGAGAGCCCTCAGAAATGTAATATTCTGCTGATGTGATTGGCTATGGGACTGATCATGTGACCAAACCAAACACCACCTCCAATTTTGACCAAAAAAACTTGTGTGCGAGCCACTCAGGCTAGTGCTAGTCCTGGTTGCCAGTTCTGGCTCACTGCTGTGAGTGCTGGTTGGGGAGGGAGCTCGCCCCAGATCCAAAAGTCAATATTTGGGAGTGTGGGTATCCCTATAACAGCACACCGAAGCAAGCCTACTCATAGTAGTGTGTGGCAACCTCAGCCTGGGCTCCCACCAGGCCATGCGCTGACGCGTTTCACTCTGCCCCTCAAAGCTTAATCAACCTATCACACCTGAAGAAGAAAGTATGTAGAAATCAGGTGTTGGTTTCTATGAAAGAAAAATCTCCAACAGCAACACATACAGAAATAAAAATGTTTTCCTTAGCTCTTTATTTCTGCTTGTGCCCTTGTTTTTTCTGCATATGTCCCTGAAAGCATAGGGCCCTAAACACAAATACCACTCAGTACAGCCTTCAGCCCCATCCAGTCATAGTGCATTTCAGCCTGCCCTGGACTTTGACAGGCTGCAGGCAGCAGAGGTGCACAAGGAAGCCGGAGTTGGACTTACAGGAGGTAGACACCCCGTGTGCAAGGGGCCTTACTGATTTTTCTATCACTTCTTGCCTAATGAATTTGTGTCCATGGAAGTAAAAGAAGGGAAAATCTTTTTAGTGGAGTCCTGGATTGCAGTAAAACCTGACAGGGATTCCTGTCCTTTTGGCAGGACTTGCCAATATTTTATGCCATGTCTTTTATACATCAGAATTTTTGCTAGCGATAATCTCCTAGGGGTCTACTGTATTTACAAAAAAAATGCTGTATGAATGTCACAGTATTCACTCAGCTGTCACAAACAATTTCCATAATATGTTTAATGTTTATTTCCTATGATCGTCAGCTCTATCTAGTGGCCATAATGCAGTATTTTCCTGATTTACCACAGTCAGGAAAATATTGCATTATGACCATGAGATAGAGTCGACAATAATAGGAAATAAATATATTAGACACATTACAGAGAGTATTCTTGACAGCTGTGTGAATGCTGTGATGTTCGTACAGCAAATTTGCTTTAAATAGACCTCATAGTGTAGGAGGAAACCCATGCTATAAGAAATATGGAAACCACCATTTCTGGTATATGTGTGAAAATGCTAGTTGAGTCTGTCTCCAACCTCAATACTGTGAGTCACTGACCAAAAAAAAACATAGTTACATAGTTACATAGTAGGTGAGGTTGAAAAAGTCCATTAAGTCCTTCCTATGTGTGTGATTATATGTCAGTATTACATTGTATATCCCTGCATGTTGTGGTCGTTCAGGTGCTTATCTAATAGTTTTTTTAAACTATCGCTGCCCCCCCGCTGAGACCACTGTCTGTGGAAGGGAATTGCCGCTCTTACAGTAAAGAACCCTCTACGTAGTTTAAGGTTAAATCTCTTTTCTTCTAATTTTAATGAGTGGCCACGTGTCTTGTTAAACTCCCGTCCACAAAAAAGTTTTATCCCTATTGTGGGGTCACCAGTATGGTATTTGTAAATTATTATTATTATTATTATTATTCAGGATTTATATAGCGCCAACAGTTTACGTAGCGCTTTACAATATAAATTGAAAGCATATCCCCGCTCAAGCGTCTCTTCTCCAGAGAGAATAAGTTCAGTACTCGCAACCTTTCCTCATAACTAATATCCTCCAGACCCTTTATTAGCTTTGTTGCCCTTCTTTGTACTCTCTCCATTTCCAGTACATCCTTCCTGAGGACTTGTGCCCAGAACTGGACAGCATACTCCAGGTCCGGCTGGACCAAAGTCTTGTAGAGCGGGAGAATTATCGTTTTATCTCTGGAGTTGATCCCTTTTTTAATGCATGCCAATATTCTGTTTGCTTTGTTAGCAGCAGCTTGGCACTGAATTACCTACTAGGACCCCCAGGTCCTTTTCCATCCTAGATTCCCCCAGAGGTTCTCCCCCCAGTGTATAGATTGCATTCATATTTTTGTCACCCAAATGCATTATTTTACATTTTTCTACATTAAACCTCATTTGCCATGTAGTTGCCCACCCCATTAATTTGTTCAGATCTTCTTGCAAGGTTTCCACATCCTGCGGAGAAGTTATTGCCAACATGCACCAAGCAAAGTCAGAGCTCCTGATCTGCATACCTATTTCAGGTCAGTCAACTCAGAAGAAGAAGAAATCTATAGCTCTCTTTATCCAGCGCTAAGCCTAGTACACACAGACTGAATGTCGGGCGGCATCGGCTGGTTCAAAAGAAACTGGCCGACATTTGGCCCGTGTGTACGGGGCTTCTGCTACGGCTTCTGTCGAAGGGTCATGACCGAAAAAGGTCTGCCGACTGTCCGGAGTGTTCTGGTGGGGGGGGACCGTCCCCATGTCAGAACACAATAGCACAGGAGGGTAGATCACTGTACTAACATAAAAAATAGTAGTGTGGATGAGGAGGGGTTGTAAAGCCTCAAGGTTTTTCACCTTAATGCATTCTATGCATTAAGGTGAAAAACCTCCTGTGATGCAGCGCCCAACCCCCCCCCCCCCACCCCCCGCAGAGCCTCCCTTTTACTTACCTGAACCAGGTCTTTCCAGCAACGGGGACAAGCACACCAGCTCCAGCCAGTGTCTCGGGTCCTGATTGGATAGATTGATAGCAGAGCAGGCATTGGCTCCCACTGCTTCCACTGTCAGTCATATCCAATGATGCGGGAGTCGGGCCGAGTCCTGCTGTCTGTGTCAATGGACGCAGCAGCAGGACACGGAAGCGCGCCCACACAAGTGCCCTGAGGGAGAGCAGATCTCCAGCGGGGCACTCGAGAAGAGGAGGAGCCAGGAGCACCGCTGAGGGACCCCAGAAGAGGAGGATGGGGGCCACTCGGTGCAAAACCAACTGCACAGAGGAGGTAAGTATGACATGTTTGTTTTTTTTTGTTTTTTAAAACCTGAACTTTTACATCCTTTTAGGCTCACCGTAGATAGGAAGACTTTACATCCAATTGGGAAAATATTTTTTTTCCAGTCAAATAGTCAACAACCTAACCTATAATAAAGGGGACAAGAGCCAAAGGTAAGCAGCAGGTCAGAATGAGAACAAGGAAGAAAAAAAAACAAAAACAAAGCATTAGTTCATTCCTGAAGAAGTATCAGCGCTTGGATGTAGCAGATAAAATGAATATGAAATGAATAAAATGTAGCAGTAAAATTAATGAAATTCTGCTAAATATTGAGCAAACTGATTCGACATTATTCTCAAGCATATAAGTGGTGGGCAGTGAAGTCGCTTTGGTGTCTGTTTAAAATCTGCAACATCACTCACTTATTTATTGTAATCTTCTACATCCAAGCGCTGATGCTTCTTCAGGAATGAACTAATGCTTTGTTTTTGTTTTTTTTCTTCCTTGTTCTCATTCTGACATCCTGCTTATCTTTGGCTCTTGTCCCCATTATTATAGGTTAGGTTGTTGACTATTTTAATTAGCTTCCTCTTTTGATCTCCAAATGGCCTTTCTTCCTTCCCACACTTCTAATCTTAAAGCTGTAGTCACAGGTGGAATCCTTGTCTTGGAAACAAACAGAAAACATTGACTTTTAATAATCATCAAATTAGATTACAATGGTGCAACCCTAAAGACTGTCTAGCACCAGTGGTTCCCAGGGGCAATACACAATGTAATTATCAGACAGTTTAGGCATATATTTAACATAAACTTGACATTATTTGGCCTTAGAAAAAAGATTCCAGTAGTTGATCTACATCCAGTAGATATTTAATACGTGGTACTCGTGATCTGGCTTCCAAATTATATTTTTTTGCAGGTTACCATTTGGAAGTAACAATTCAATTGAGCCAGATAAAAAACAAAACAAACAAAACGTGGTGCAAATGGTTATGGCATTGGAATACTTATTTAAATTTACCATAAAGTGAAATAGTTAAAGTGGAACTTTAGTCAGAATATTAAGTCTTGCTAGATCACTTCGTGCTGGCCCCTTTTGCGGGTATAGCTATGTAAAACATGAGAAATAAGTGCCTATACTGTGTAAAATCCAGTAATACACTTCCTCACCCTGCTCTGCACATGCTCAGTTGCTCTCTATTTTTAGGCACTGTACCGAATTTGTAGTGGTCGATCTGCTGACAACCTAAATATTTACTGCTGTTCAGGGGCTCTGGGCTTCAGCAAAATGGCAGCCTCTGGCATGAAGAAACAAGAAGCAATGCTGGAGGCAATTTACAGTGCACACCAATTTTTGTAGCATAATTATTAATGTGGAATGTATGTTCCTTGCTAAAGAACAGTATTTTTATCAAGTTGTTATGGGTAAAGTTCTGATTTTAACCAGTTTGATATTGACAACAGCTTCAGTGAGCTCCACTAGCTTACGGGTCCCATGCTGAGTGGATGTTCTACTGCATTATGAATGTAGGAGGATGGCCGTTTGGCAGGGGCACCATTCAGAGATTGCTTTGCATTTGGACCTGGGGGGTGGGGTGGTGACCTCATGCTCTCCACCTTGTCCAATAAGAGAATGATTTGCATTCATTACGAAAATGTAAAGCATTCTCTGAATGGCACCCATGCCCAGTGGATGACTTCCTGTGTTCAGAATGCAGCAGGGCAGCTCTTTGGCCCTGGAAGCTAGTGGGGGCATTATAGTAGGGGTGTCTACTACAGCAATTCCCAGCTTCTAGAGGAATCAGTCAAGCTGGACCAATGTAACTATGTAACAATATCCATATCTTGAATTCATCTTAAAGTGGTAAAACCCATCTACTGGCAAATATCATCCACCTGGCTATCACTTTCTCCCAGAAAAATGGGGTAACAAGAAATTCTGCGCGGCCAAAAAAACGGTAAAAATAAGCAGCTAACACAACCAATAGGATATAGGCATGTAACAATAAAACAGAACTTATGTGTAGCGCTAAAAGTTCAACATAAAAATAATGTCCAACCAATGACAAAAGGTATCAAAGAAAGCATAAAGAAAGTCCTCCATATATATAAGACTCATAAAATGGTTGATGTATTTTCAGTGACTTTGTGTGAGGAACATATCAAATGTGTGACATCTGGGGTGAACACAGAAGAGACGCACCACCACCAACAATAGGGAGGCTTACCAGATGACGTGGACCCGAGAGGGCATACGCCCAACTGGGTCAAATCAGGCTTGGGTGGTGGGTAATGATGGATGTTCCAGAGAAGTGATGAAAGTGGAAATCCGAGAGCAGACCGGATGCTGGTGGGTCCCTCAGGATAATGTTGGAAAGCAAATGGCCGTATAATATAATAAGGAGAAAAGCCACATAGTGTGATTCCGTAAAACAAGTACCAAATTTATTAAAAAAGGGATACACTCACATGAAGTTCTAAAATCAGCGCTGTAAAAAGTATGGCGGCAGTGGGGTCCTACCCGATGCGTTTCGTCCTCTTAGACATCGTCTGGGGGGTCCCCCCACTGCAGCCAGCAAGATATATATAGGTATTGTGATTCTATAGAGGGGAGGCCACTCTAAACTGTACATAATTACCACTTCCTGTTTTCTGGCAAAATGGCCGCTCGGCGTGCGTTCCATGCCTCTCTGTGAGGCCAGGTGCCGATCCCGGAAGTTAAACCAATGGGGTTAATAAAACCTCAATGAAGCAATCAAAATATTTCCATTATAATCTGTAGCCAGATACCATCATAAGTAAGTGTTGGATATGTGGCTATATAAATATATTAGCCGTAGAGGAGAAATGTGCTGTGAGTCGGCCATCAGAGGTGCGCGCGCGCACCATAATACATCATGGCCTGTGTAGGGCATAGAGAAAACAACGATGTGCGCGCGCAACATGCGCATGCGCACCCGTCAAGTGAACGTGACTAGAATGACAGGCCTTGCAGACAGCGGTCCGCCCCCCGTTTAGGAGAGACTCCGCCTTGGAGAGCGCACTCTACGAACAGGGAACGACCCATTGCCTTGCGAGACAAAATCACATGAGTTGGTGCAGTGGCCCCAAACCAACAAAGATTGTGGAGTCACTGTGGACATTTTGTGCTGGTCGCAAAAAAAGACAAGAGAAAATAAGAGATATTAGTGTGTATACCTATATTAAAAAATAAAGTAAATGTATGTTGCATGGAGAGATATATTATCTCTGCGAGTGAGGGGACAACATAAATATTGGATATGTATAAATAAAATCACTATATACAAATATCCAATGAATGTGCAAAACAGATACCAATAAGGGGAAAACCATGAATTAAAGTAATTAGTGTACAAATGTGTAGAGGACAGTGTAGTATCACTTTCTCCCACCCCGCATCCATTTAAAACCTTTTTTTTAACTATACATGAGTCTGCCATCTGTGTCTCTCGTCAGTGTCTCTTCCAGGATTGCGGACTAGTAATCCAACATTGCAGCCCATCCCTGCTGACAAACGGTCTCCTCGTTGTGATGTCACCTGGTCTTTATTTATTGTTTTGGATCCTGAGAGAACCCTTCTACTAGACAGCCAATAAGAAATGTCCACATCACTCAGGCAAGAATGTGGGTACCTGAAGGAGGACCCTTTCACTCTGCACTCTGAAAAAGAATATTTAGAATCTTATGCATCAAGGTTTGGGGCTTGGGAGGGCTAAAGCGGACCTTACATGTACATGGATAGTGGGTGTCCTGCAGAGCTGCAGAAAGAGCAACCAGCGGCTCTGCAAAATCAGCAGTGTCAACACCTTCCTGTACTGTGTATATATATATATATATATATATATATATATATATATATATATACACACACACACACACACACACATTATATATATATATATATATATATATATATATATATTGTAATACTGTAGCTGCTGACTTTTAAAATTAGGACACTTACCTGTCCAGGGAGCCTGCAATGTAAGCACCCCAGCCGATTTTTCCATCGGCTCTCGGGTGCTGCTGCCGCCATTGCTCCTACTGCACATGTGCGAAGCGCTCTGCTCTTTCTGAATGGCCTGGCGGCGGGGGAAGGAGGAGGGGGGCCGAACTTCTGGGTGATCATGCGCGGCGAGATCACCCAGAAGTGGGAGCAGGTACCTGCCAAAAACAGGTACCCGCTCCCCCTAAAAGGTGCCAAATGTGGCACCGGAGAGGAGGCAGATAAGCAGAGCTTCTACTTTTGCGTGGAACTCCGTTTTAAGACCCCTTTCACATTGGCCATTTTTCAGGTGCTTCTTTGCTAAAAATAGCGCCTGCAAAGTGCCTGATAAATGCCTCCCCTGCAGCCCCAGTGTGAGAGCCTGAGTGCTTTCACACTGGGGCAGTGCGCTTGCAGGTTGTTAGAAAAAGCCCTGCAAGCAGCATCTTTCGGGCGGTGTATACACTGCTCCAACACCGCCCCTGCCATTGGAATCAATGGGCACCGCTGTCGAAAAGCCTGCAAAGTGCTTCGGCAGCGGCAGTTTGCGGGTGCTGTTAACCCTTTAATCGGCCGTTAGCGGGGGTTAAAAGCACCCCGCTAGCGGCCGACAAGCGCCGCTATTACAGCGGCAAAGCCCCGCTAAAATTATGTGGAAGTAGCCTAAGTATCAGAGACCTGGGGCGCCTCGAGACAGACCCTGGGCACATGCTGGCTGCTGGCATGTTTTTTAGACTGGGTTCTAGTAAATAAATGGTTTGTTATATTTATTTTATACTATCTTATTTTTTATTTATATCCATTCTCGTTTTATGTTTCTCTTGTTTATGTTTTAGAATGGATTTGATGAGAAAAATATCCATTGTGGCATGTCTGCAATTTGTGACCATCTCTTTAGTCTTTGACCATCGAACTGTGCATATTTGCATATCTCTGACAGCTTTCTGTAGCATTACATTTACTGAATATTATGTGCTGCACTTTGGTGATGTCAGGGGCCACACTTGAAGTCCCCATATCAAATAAGTTGACTAACACTGTCCTAAGGTCGGCCATAGACAGTTCGAATCTCAGCTGGTTCCTGCTGAACTGGCCAGATTCTAACCATATATGGGTAGGCTGAATTACCAAGTTGATCGATCGATTAATTTGGGTGCAACCAGCCTGCCGGATTTTACATGCGATTATCGCTAACAGATTGTACTGTATAGCCGCTAGCAATAATCACTGTCCTCTCCCGGCATACCTTTGGGCTCGGCAGGAGGAATTCCCCAGTCAACACTGTCTGTGGTTGCAAGAAAGACGTAGTACATGGTAGTACAGAGTGAACAGTTTTCCAAAGCTGGTGATATTTTTAAATGCCCATAGCAGTTAAGAGGTCAAGTGACTAAAGTCTCATGTTGTTATTAACACATTAATGTATTAGCAGCCACACATCAATCTTCAGAAAGTCTATCCATAATCGGGACTGCTAGAAGCATTTGTCACTTCAAAACATGCATACAAAGTGTTTATATTGGAATATAAAATAACACTTTATTTTGCACATGATGTCAACAAAGGTGAATTAATGTGAAACCAAGAAAAAGATAAGAATGTATTAAGAAACTGTAGACATCACAGCAGGAAGTGGCATTATTAGAAAAATAAATGAAAACCTGATAATGCACAAACCTGTAGAACAATGTTGACATTTGTATTTAAATATGTGCATTTTGGATAAGATCATGATTGAGAGCCCTAGAGGACAGGGGGGGGGTGTCTTGGATGGGGTGTTTGATTAAAGGGGAAGGCTCCTAGTTTGTGCAGATGTAGCCAACAGAGTCTAAAGGTCACGATCGGATTTTCCGACGGGAAATGTTCGATGTCAGGCTGTTGGGGGAAAATCCGACCGTGTGTATGCTCCATCGGACAATTGTTGTCAGACTTTCCGCCAACAAATGTTGGCTAGCAGGTTTTCACATTTTCCGCCAACGTGTGTTGTCGAATTTTCCGATCGTGTGTACACAAGTCCATCGGACAAAAGTCCAAAGTACAAACATGCAAGCTCGGAAGCAAGGATGAGCCAGAAGTGGTCGGTCTTGTAAACTGAGGAACGTAATAGAGAATTAACATTCGTGACGTGGCAAATTATGAAATCTCGAAATGCAGCGCATATTCTCTTCTTCTTTAATGGGATAATAATGAAGCTGCTTTACTGGTGATACTGATGGAGTTATAGCAAACACATTTTCAAAGGCTTTTTTTTTTTCTAGTGATATCAAGAATAATTTTATTATGTTTTTTATTTTTTTATTTGGGCAAGTTACCATAACACCATTATCCCGCAGTTTTTAAGATCAAAGATACAACTATGTTGATGTCCCTTGTCAATTTTACATTGTATTTTTTAAAATGTAACTGCCTACTCCCAAAAATGTAATTTGAAGTAAAACACACAGCCAAGTATTATTCTACACAATTTTTTTATTATGCATTAAAAAGAGAAAACAAATAAAATTAGACATGCTATCTGCCAATAGAAATTAACCAAAAAGTGCATTCTATGCATCCAAAAATATAGAAAATATACCAAATCAAATCATTATTCAACCAAAAAAATAATGTCAAAGCAATAACTCCAAGGCTAATAATAAATAACACGTTATCTCCTCCGATTCCGCAATATGTCTGGTTGACGAACGGCCGTTCAGAAATGAACTGAAAAGCACGAAATGAAAAACGTGAACTGAAAAACGCTAAATGAAAAGCGCGAAAAGAAAAGCACGAATCAACACTCACCAAACTTCTACTAACACGAAATTAGCAGGAGGAGCCCAAAGGGTGGCGCTAAAGAGCTGAAGAACCACGTAGTACGTCTAGTATGTCACTACGTTCGTAACTGTTGGCCAACAATTGTGTGACCGTGTGTATGCAAGACAAGTTTGAGACAACGCCCTTCGGACAAAATTCCATGGTTTTGTTGTCGGAAAGTCCGATCATGTGTACGAAGCATTAGGCTGGCCATAGACGGTTCGAATCACAGCCGGTTCAGCAGGAACTGGCTGAGATTTGAACCATGTATTGGAAGGCTGAATGTACCCAAGTTGATCTATCGATCAACTTGGGCACAACCAGCCTGCCGGATTTTACATATGATTATCACTAGCAGATGGTATAGCTGCTAGCAAATCTCCCGGGGGGGGGGGGGGGGGGCGGGGGGGGGAGCTGTCACCGCCGGGAGAATACAATTACTTTGCGACAGGAATTCCCCTGTCAACACTGTCTGTGGTTCTTTCCATGGCTGCAGAAAAGAATAAGCTCCATGTATAGCCTGCCTAAGTAATACTGAGTGGCTGTATGAGCTGGAAACAATTTTAATTGTTAAAATACAGTGGGGAAATTTATCAAAACTGGAATGGACAGAATCTGGAGCAGCTCTACATGGCAACCAAACAAAAGATCTTGCTGCTCCAGGTGATACAGGAAGCCAATGATATCATGGGTGCCCGCCTCGGCTCGCCTCCGCATACGATCAACGCTGAAGAAATGGCTGCACTCCAAGATCCATCAAAATTCTTATTTAATAGACGAACATCCCAAGTGTTACAAACAGTTCAAATGGTAGACGCGTTTCACACAATAACAGGTGTGCTTATTTATTACCAATTATTATTCATTATGTTTTCTACATGGCAACTATGTTTAATTTTCAATGCATAACAGAAGGAGCTGAAGAAAAAAACGCATTAAACAATAATGGCCCTGAGTAATATATCTCATAAATTGAAAGGTCAGTGGTAAGTGCTTTGTTATGTTGGTGATTAGTGGTAAGTGCTTCCTTTTGCTGGTGGCCAGTGCTAAATAGACCTTTAAACAATAGTAGTAAGTGTTGAAGTGACCCAGTTCATAGGTTTTCAGCACAGCATTCCCTGGTTCTTTCATAGTCAATGCTGAATAGCCCCATTTGATGCTGGTCAGTGGTATATCGACCCGTTTGATTTGTACTACAAAACATCTCTCCCTTTCCTCATCTCCATCACATAGGCTGCATGTATTGTGTATTTCTCAGGGGTGAACTAGGCAGGTATTAGAACACCACTTGCAGCAGTGTCCAGGAAATTTTAGGCTCATTGAATTTGTGACAGAATAAAAAGGGATTTTTCTGTATTTTCAACATTTATAAAGAGATATGGAGAAAATGTGCTTAGTATAGGGGAGATATACTGATTAAATATATTTTTTTTTTATTATGCACATACAAACACATTAAAGTGTAACTTTAGGCTAGAAAATAAAAATGGGCACACATGCATAGCTTCAAACTGTCCCTGATTTGGAACTAATGCCGCATACACACGGTCGGACTTTTTGACAACAAAGGTCCGACGGTCTTTCCGACGGACTTTCGGCGGAGTCACGACGGACTTTCTAAGGACCGGACCTGCCTACACACGATCACACCAAAGTCCGACGGATTCTTACGTGATGACGTACGACCGGACTAAAATAAGGAAGTTGATAGCCAGTAGCCAATAGCTGCCCTAGCATTAGTTTTTGTTAGTCGGACTAGCATACAGACGAGTGGATTTTTTCGACCGGACTCGAGTCCGTCGGAAAGATTTGAAGCATGTTCCAAATCTAAAGTCCATCAGATTTTCGACCGAAAACGTCTGCCGCAGGTCTGATGAAGCCCACACACGATCGAATTGTCCGCCGGACTCGGTCCGTCAGACCAGTCGGGTCGAAAAGTCCGCTCGTGTGTACGCGGCATAAGTCCCTCTGTCCCTCTTTTTTCCTCATTTGTCCCTCATTTTGGTCTTATGTATATAATTGTATATACAATTTATTTTTTATCTTTCGAAAAGTGTTTCACAGTGCTAAACATTTCATCCATTTTCTAAATTGCTGCATTTGTAAACCTAAAAATCCAGTATAATGGAACAGTAGTGGTAAAAAAAAAAAAATACTTTTGGGTTTGACCAATCGTGGCCGGCGGGGAGATCTGGGACGGTGCATCGCTGGATTCAAGGTGAATATAGTTCTACTTTAAATAAGGTGGGCTACATGTAGTCTTATCAAAAATGATAAGCCTATGGTCATCATATTCAGCTGTGACTTTTCTCCAGAACATGGATGTATTGTTACTGCGATGTAACAATAAAGTATGAATAATATTTGGCATTGAGGTACATTTCCCTTATTTTCACCTGGTGAGTCTACTTTGTTTTTATTCAAATTCCTTTAACAGACCAAGCTGTCTAAAAAAAAAGTGGAAGTTAGAAAAACCAATTAAACGCTGTTGCTAGGGGTGCTTACAATGGTCTGCTTTTATTCATTTATGTAAAACTTTATCCCAAAAGGAAAAAACTGGTACTATAACTGCTTGAAAAGTGTTAGCTGGAGTTCAACTTTAAAGTGGAACCATTGGCATGCGCAGGGGGTGTGCCAGGTGTGCCTGGGCACACCCTAATCACTATGTGCGGTGCCAATTCCCCTACTGCCCGGGCTTCCCCCCTGTGTTTCCCACCCGTCGCCCTGCAGTGCTGCTGGCATCCCTCCTCTCCTCTCCCCCTGGCTACTGCGGGAGATGTATCAGGATGGAGAGTGGGGAAGGGGGCAAGTAAATATGTAATTTACCAGCCCCTTCCTTTTCTGAATGAACACAGTGAACAAAGTCACTCACTGTGTTCATTCACAACTGAAGCATAGCAAACCGGGTTTACTATGCCTCAGTTTGTGAATGAACAGGAAGTTGCTCTGCACAGAGCACTTCCAATTTATTCACTGTCCAATGCAGCTGAGGCTGCAGAGAAAGGCATGTGTGTTTGAGCTTTGGGGTGCACACCCTAATGTAATAGGCTGCGCACACCTATGAGTAGAACTAAAGTTCCACTGTCACAAACAGTGAGCAGGCAGACTCTTTATTGCAGAAAAGGCATGCAATGTCTGTTCTGCAATAAGATGCACCTACCTGCCTGCTTGCTGTCTTCTCTGGCATGTAAACTGAACTGCTCATGCACAGCTCAGCTTACACCGCCAGCCTGGTCTCTGAGTGCTGGGATGAATGTCTTCTGCGGATTCATAGGAGTGATGTCATCCCATGCCGGCCATTGAAGACCAGCACACAGCAGAAGATGCTGGTGAGGGCAGGAAGTGCAAAAGCGAAAGGTAAGTTTAGTTCTTCCTCTATCCACACCCTAAGTGCTTGTTCACACTGCCGCAGCTTTAAAGTCGTGCGACTTTGAATCCAACACCCCTGCGCGACTTTATCGCGGATTGCATATGTCTTCTTTAACAGTCAATGCAAGTCTTGTTGAAATCGCACCAAAGTAGCGCAGTAACCTTTTTCTAAGTCGGAGCGACTTGAGTCGCACCGATTCAAATGGTTCCATTGCTGTTAAAGGGGCGCGACTTCTCATGCGACTTTGTACCCTCAAGTCGCATGACAAGTCACGGCAGTGTGAACCTGGGGCTAAGACATGAAGAGTGTTACTGGCCATGTGAAAATAAAGATAAAAAAGCCTAAAGTAAGAAAACTAATGCAGTGACTACATTTAAACATTGATAAGGGGCCAAATAATAATTTATGGGTGGGGTTTAACACTGCTTTTATGAAAAACATTTTTAAGGAAAAAAATGCCAATGTTTAAAAAATAGTTATATTTTTAACTGCTACTACTAGTAACTCAAACCCTCAAATAGAGTTCATATTAACAAATAATATATCAGGAAGGCAAAGTGTACCAGGTGTGTTTAAACACAGACTTTGGTCACAGAGGTCACAAGTAAGCAGGTGAGCAGATAAACATGAGCACAATCTTATTTCTGAAAGCAAAGACATACCATAAACACTTATACTGAATCCATTCACCCCTGAATATTGATAGAATAATATTGGGACAGGAGCGTGGGGGGGGTGGCAGGAGCGACAGGGACTGGTCTTGTGATGGGAGGGTTGGTGGATTAAAGCCTCGTACACATGATCCGATTGTTGGCAGGGAATCGTATGGTGACAGATTGTTGGCCTAAAATCCAACTGTTGGTACGCTACTTCAGACAATTGTCCAATTTGTCCAACAAATTTTGGATGGCAGGCTAGTAAATTTTCGGCAGGCAACGGTCTGTTGTCAGATTTTCATATCGTCTGTACACAAGTCCATCACACAAAAGTCCAAAGTACAAACACGCATGCTCGGAATCAATGCTCACCAAACACGACATTAGCAGAAGGGTGGCGCTCAAGAGCTGAAATTCCAAGTAGTACATCACTATGTTCGTGTTTGTTGGCCGACAATTGTGGACCGTTTGTGTGCAAGACAAGTTCCTTGCACACGCCCTTCGGACAAAAGTCTGACGCTTTGTCTGCCGAAAATCCGATCGTGTGTATGAGGCTTTAGTGAGTATATGTCAGCTCTCTAATCACCTAGACAAAAACGAGCAGTTAACCTATGCAGTGCAGGCCCCACTGCATGGGGAAAAAAACATGTTTCCCAGATTTCTGCTTTAAGGTGACAATGTTAAGGTTTTACGACCACTTTAAAAATAAAAAAATACACTGTTCTATCGGGTTCTACTGGTCCTGTTTCAGGTTGAATGAAACCCAGCGCCATTTATCCCACTTCCTGTGAGACTAAGCCATCATAGACACCCCCTACAAGAGAACGATGCACTGCATGAGCACAGTTCTCTGCATTATGCGTTACCATTTCACTGTCCCTGATAGATTTTTTTCATTTGGTTTTGTATAAAAATCACGTTCTATTTATAGCCAAAACATTTTGGGTAGACTGAGCATTTCTTTTGCTTGTTTTCTTTTCATTATGAATCCCCATTGTAGTCTACTAGACTAGAAATGTTTTCTGGCTCCCCATGTGGCACCCAACCTTCAGACTGTGCCTCTGAGCACTACACAATGTGGATAGCTCTGCCCTGGTATATGCTAATAACTGCAATTATTGCAGTATGTAGTACAAACAATGAAGAAAAGCATCTACATATAACATTTAATCGTTTTTTTTAAAATAAAAAGTACAAGAAAAAAAAAGTGCATTCACCTGTGGTAAATAACGAAATATTTGCTGGGCTGGAATAAGAAAAGTGTTGATCAATTGTTATGGAAACTTCATTTTGTTTTTTGATCCTGACACCTTTGTAGAATATAACTGCACGTCACAGCTCAATTCACTAAACCTTATGAGGCAGGTATCATGTCCACCATCTTGATGTACTGTATATACTGTATTTTTATGGTTTTTGATTGCTTGACCCCAAGGAAAACAAGACAGGTGTTCCGCCAGGTTAGGCGACCCGTCAAAACTTGTAACGAAACTGACGTTCGGTCATGGCCATCTTGGTACACCCCGCAGCCCACACGCAGTGAGCATACAGTCTGAAGTTGCCAAGCAGATATCTTTTTACACTCACCGAAGTCTTCCATTTCACACTTATTTTTACCAGTAAACTGACCTTATATAGTGAAATACAGTATTTAGAACTCCGTGATACTGTTTTGATGTTAAATTTTAAAAGCAGTGGCAAGCCTGCTGGTGTCACACATTTGCTAATCTGACAGAAGACCGCTGCTTGTATAATTCAACATCCAAACAGTGTCTCACGGGCGGGGGGGGGGTCCAAGATGGCGACGTGAGTGGCTGCTTTTTCACAGAGCTCCGCCATCCACCGCCATTAATTCAGATACCAGGGGCTTCTCCGGACACCCGAGCACCCGCAGATCGGGCCCAAACTACGGGCAACCTGTGGCAGCACATGCCGATACCGGACCCACCAGGATTCCGCCGTTTGATCCACTCCGCCATCCACTAGCCCCACGTGAAGCCCCGTGACGCTCCCTGCCTGCACGAGGCCCTGCAGGGGGGAGAGGGACACCTGAATGAGGCCCTGGGAAGTCTTAATGTCCTTTGCCCAGGGGAAGGCAGCCCTCCCCACATAGGCCAAGTCTATCCTTGAGAAGGAGCGGTGGGACGTGGAGTGGCAGGTGTAGGCCCGGGTCTGAGGGTGCCGGAAAAGAGGCAGAGCAGTTTATCGCAAGCCAAATTGTGAATCCCTACACACTCCACTATGGAGTAACCCCACACTACCCCATCTGAATGACATTCCGGACCCATCATACTGGGCTGGGCAGGGGATAACCACCCTGAAACATGTTATAAGAGATGGGAAACGTATGCCCTTCACGGAACTGAAACGCACATTATCTTTTCCCATCACCTCAGAATTCAGATTCTGGCAACTAAGACATGCCATGAAGGCCCAGTTCCCGGAGGCATTGACACTCGAGTCTGACTCTATTGAAAGCCTGCTCATATTGAGAGTAATGGGAAAACCCCTCTTCACTCTCTACCTATACCTGACGGTAGCCTATGACACCAAACCCACGCGTACATTCGACAAATGGAGGGAGGACATTCCAGCCCTGGGAGAAGACGAATGGAAGGACTGTATATCAACCTTTATCCCATCCATGATAGCGGCCAAGGATAGATTTATCCAGTTGAAGTTCATCCACAGGGCGTACTACACCCCACACAGAATGGCCAACATATACCCGAACTTAGACCCTTCATGCCTCAGAAGCAACACGGAAATAGGCACATTCTGGCATATGGTATGGGCCTGCCCTAAAATCCAGGCATACTGGGAACACGTAGCAGGGAAACTGAGCAAACTGCTAGGGACTCTGGTACCAAGGGAACCAATGGTGCTCCTGCTGAGCTACTTGGGGGAGGTTGAGGGGGACAGGTATGCTAAACTCTGCATTACTTTCTCACTATTCTACACCAGGAGGGAGATAATGATACACTGGAAGTCAGCCGAAACCCCCACACTGAAATACTGGCAAAAGGCGGTTGATTCAGTACTACCCCTGTACAAACTCACCTACGAGAACAGACAGTGCCCGGCTAAATTTCATAAGGTGTGGTCTGCATGGGTGGATGCGAGTGGGTGAGGGGCCGGAGAGGAGGGGGACCAAGTGATGGATTCCCCCCTTATCCAGTTGGGGGGTTAAACACCCCCCCGCACCGGGTGACACCCGACCATACCAAATAAAAACTATTTTAAATGCACTGGCCACTGGCTATGTAACTGACGACTCCACCGCCCCCCCCCCCCCCCCCCCCCCAGGGGGGAGAAATTGAGTACCCTAATGGTATTGTGGACCGGGCCTAGACAGGAATATACTTGGGAATTATCGGCTGAGAAATGGCAGATGCTATTCATGGATTTGTAGGATGCTAACATCTGAATATGGATATTTCAAACTGATACTGTAACTAAGAAATATTTGATTGTCAGAAGCTGACTGTATTGTAATATCGATTTTGTTAAATAAAAACTTTTCTGTTAAAAAAAAAAAAAACAGTGTCATGGACTTCTAAATATTGTATTTCAGGATATAAGCTCAGTTTACTCGTAAAAATAAGTGTGAAATGCAAGACTGTAGGCTTACTGCGGCCGTGTGCGGGTGTATCAAGATGGCCGCGACGGGCCATCACTTCCGTTACAAGATTTTTCTGTTCACACGGTCGGAATTTCCGACAACAACAATCAACAACAAACCCTCCGGCTTTCACACTGAGACTGCAGGGGAGGTGTTTTTTAGGCTCTTTACAGGCGCTATTTTTAGCCCAAAAGCACCTGAAAAACATGTGAAAGGGGTCTTTAGGTCCACAGCTTGTGGACTTTGTCCTTTGCTAAGCAAACAGCAGAAGTACACACACTTTTATGCCCCGTACACACGATTGGACATTGATCAGACATTCCGACAAAAAAAACATGGATTTTTTCCGACGGATGTTGGCTCAAACTTGTCTTGCATACACACGGTCACACAAATCTTGGCAGAAATTCCGAGAACGCGGTGACGTACAACACTTACGTGGAGCCGAGAAAAATTAAGTTCAATAGCCAGTGCGGCTCTTCTGCTTGATTATTATTATTATTATACAGGATTTATATAGTGCCAACAATTTATGCAGCGCTTTGATTCTGAGCATGCGTGGCACTTTGTGCGTCGAAATTGTGTACACACGATCGGAATTTACGTGAACGGATTTTGTAGTCGGAAAATTTGAGAACCAGACCTCAAATTTTGTGCGACGTAAATTCCCATGGAAACTGTCCGATGGAGCCTACACACGGTCGAAATTTCCGACAACAAGCTCCATTCGTACATTTTATGCGTGTACGCGGCATTAGGTGGTTCAGGCTAAAAATATAGAATATACAGTGTGTGTAGGCTATTGTATTTCATGGTTATTAATTTCATTCATGCTATATTTCTAGCTCTAATGGAGGAGGATTCAGTAAGGCTGCTTTCACATTGGGGTGTCGGCGGCGGTGAATCGCCGCTATTTTTGCGGCGCTTTACCGTTGTTTTTGTGGAGGTTTTCGGCTGCCAGCGGGCCGCTTTTAATTAGGGTTAAAGCGACCCGCAAAGCGCCACTGTATACACCGCTCCAAAGATGCTGCTTGCAGGAGAAACTGAAACACATGACTGAAAAGTCATGTGTGATGGATTTTGAGCCAAACCCAGAGAGTCTATATGAAATTTGAACCACTCATGCTGTAATAATTATACGGTGGTCTGTTATCAATTTACTGGTAAGATGCTCACATACCATTGAATTTCATCAAAGCTCTTGGGGGAATTGGCTTTCAGTTCATCTTCCCACTAAAAAATGTTTAAGGACAGACATTACATATTGTAAAGTGTATAGCAATGATGTGATCACTTTTTTACAGTTTCAGCAGACTATTAGGCCTCATGTACACTGCTGCTGGTAAACGGACGTTTAGGAGCAGTTGGGCGTTTTTTTTAGCTGCTCCTGAACTCTCCTCTATGTTATCTTATCAGTACATGTACACAGGGTCCTTTATAGTTGTTTCTAAGCAGTTGAGTTTAGAAGCATTTTTCAAGCTGGTTAGCTGGTTTTCCAGCATGCTTGTCCAACAGAAGTTGGATCTTCTGTCCGACCGGCGGCTACCATACACACGGGCCGAATGCTGGCCGTTTTTTTTTTTTTTTTTTGAACCACCTGATGTCACCCAATATTTAGTCCGTGTGTACTAGGCTTCAGATACTAGTTATTTTACATCAGAATAAAGCTACAGAAGTAAGACCCCATGACTTAGGGAGTCTGAGCAAGGATTTCCTATCTAACCACTCTGTCCTGTTATAACTAGACTTATACTGTATGTATATATATTAGCATTGGCCTTGGCTCAGAACCTGTTGAGGGCTCTGAAAGCAGAACTCAAAGACTTTGTACTGGAATCAGCCATCACCCAATTTGTTTTTTTTGCACCACAAATTTCTGTGGTGCATTTGCACAAGAGGACATTGATGGCACCTGGCAGGTGATGTATTGATTTAAGGATGCTCTGTGCATCAGAAAAATGCCTCATCCACCAGAGGGAGGAAATGTCCATTTAGGACTGTTGAAGACTGGTCCACAGTCTGCTTAGAGACTATAACCTTATAGACTTTAAAGTGGTTGTAAAGTTAGAAGGTTTTTATCTTAATGCATTTTATACATTAAGATAAAAAGCCTTCTGTGTTCAGCAGTCCCCCTCAGCCCCCCTAATACTTACCTGAGCCCGATCTCTATCCAACGATGTTGCAGGAGTGGCTCGGCTGCCTGGGACTCCCCTCCTCATTGGCTAAGACAGCAGCGTGGTGCCATCGACTCCCACTTCTGTCAATCAAAGTCCGTAAGCCAATGAGGAGAGAAAGGGGTGTCTGAATGGACACAGGGAACTGTGGCTTGGCTCGGGTGCCACCATAGCAAGCTACTTGCTGTGGGGGCACTCAACAGGAGGGAGGAGCCAGAAGCACCGAAGAGGGACCAGAGAAGGAGGATCTGGGCTGCTCTGTGCAAAACCACTGCACAGAGGAGGTATGTATGGCATGTTTGTTATTTTTAACTAAAAAAAACAAGACTTTATAATCACTTTAAGGAACACATGGATGTTTGAGAAGATTTGCCCTTCCCAAAGCCTCCATTTTGTGTCTTTGTCCTTTAATAAAGCTTCAGGCCTATGAAGTTAAAGTGTTACTAAACCCAGGACCCTGCATTCACTATATCTAGTCTCCCACAGTACAGAGAACGTGGAAATTTTATTTTACCTTTTCTCATCAGCAGTATATAGCAGTCTTGTGACTTCTATCAATGTCTGGTTAAAGCTTGCAGGAGGAGTTTTCATTCTCCCCTGATTGTCCTATGAGGCTGCAGGACCCCTGACCCCCTGTCTGGACAGTACTGATTGACCCTGTGCTGATCACATGCACCCTCCCAAGAAAAAAAAAACTTCTAGCAATACACACCAAACTGAGCATATGCAGCATTTTCCAAAGGCTCTGTTCTATCAGTAGATATATTGGGGACTATGGAAGAAGGGGAGGATCAGAGAAGACAGGATCAAACAGTCTTTTTACACAATGCAGAGGATTAACCCCTTAGGTTTCACAGTGAGTATAACAAGCATGCTTTACTGCATATACAGACTGATTTTACTGTTGTGGGTTTAGTAACACTTTAAATAGACATGCCAGCAGGAACGTCGGGTGGAAGATGGAGAAGCAGTGCTGAGAAAGTATGTTGGTGGCCCTTGAGGGATCCCTGCTGAAGAGGGGTCTTACCTTGGGCTGGAGCTCGGGAGGCTGGCCTGGAAGGATTCCACTACTGGAGGCAGTTGGAGGGACCCTAACTGGAGAGGCTGCATAGAGCAAAGGATCGGCACAGTGCAGGGACAGACAAAGGAGAGACTGACAGCTGTAGCAGTGCTCTCTTGAAGACAGGGGTGGGCCAGATCTTCATCCAACCTTGCCCTGGGGAGTCTCCATGTGTATGTCAGTCATAAGGAGTGGGAAGAGGAAGCAGCCAGGTGGGCTGGAGGCAGCTAGGCGGGCCTGCATTTCTGTAAGCAGTAGAACTGGGATCAGTGTCTACAGAGAGGCAGAAGGTGGTACGAGATGCTGTTCACTCCATATCTGTGCTACTTTTTCCAAAGGAACTGAGAGTTCCTAGCCTGTAATGGGCTGTTGCTGAGACTGTTAGTTCCCCCAGGAGTGAGCCAGCAGAAGCTGTACAAAAAGGGAACAAAGTTTGTGCAGGAGGAAGGAAGAAGAGGAATATGTAAATAGGGAGGAAGTTGTCCCTGGTTCTGTTTATTGAACATTTGCAAGTTAGGCATCCCATAATCCCCTAACACATCCAAGTTATCATCCCCTAATAAAACAACAAAAAACAAGCCAAATAACTGCTTTCTGCATCTGGATGAAAGAAGGAAATGCTGTGTGACTGGCTGTGTAGCAGTGGGGTATCCTGACATCAGCGACTCCTACAGGGGTAGTGCTACATAGAAAAACTGCCTTATTTTGTCACATTGCTCCAGACAGAGGCCTGCACTCTACATTCCCAACTTGAGGCTTGCTAATGGAAATAAACTCCAATCTGGTTGGCATTTCATCACTTTACTGCATACAATAAACTCTCTACAATTTAGCATAACATCATATCCAACATAATGACAGAGCCTCGTGGTGCAAAACATCAGTGTCATGACATCCTGACAGTAGTCATTGATGTTGTAGAGCACCATATACTTAGTTGCAGCCATCTTCCCACACTCTTCTAGTAGGCACCACTGAGTTGGATCAGCTTACCCTAGTGATTCCCAGTCTTAGGTCCTGAGGCCCTGCTGTACCAAGCCACAAACCGACATTTGAGGGCCAGTGGTGCCAAGGTCTCTTCACAGTCATCCGACCCTGTATCAAAGCGTTTAACTTTCCAGTCCTGGCCAGCTGGACACTCTTACTCTGTTCCTTTGGGAAGCCATACAGGGGTGTCCTGCTCCTATACCCCAACTCTCATTGGCCCCACCCACAGCTGGCATTTTTATGGGCACTAACTCCACCCATTACATCACTTCGAGGGGGGCAAAATTTAAGGGGCACTAACACCTGTCAACAGGCTCATGCACACAGCTGTCTAGGGCCAAATCCCTGTGTCCCCTGTGTAGTTACATAGTTAGTCAGGTTGAAAAAAAAGACACAAGTCCATCCAGTTCAACCTTAAAAACAATAAATAAATAAAAAATATTGTACAATCCAATATACCCAATTGTATACCCTCAGTTGATCCAGAGGAAGGCAAAAAACCCCAGCAGAGCATGCTCCAATTTGCTACAGCAGGGGAAAAAATTCCTTCCTGATCCCCCAAGAGGCAATCGGATTTTCCCTGGATCAACTTTACCTATAAATGTTAGTACCCAGTTATATTATGTACATTTAGGAAATTATCCAGGCCTTTCTTAAAGCAATCTACTGAGCTGGCCAGAACCACCTCTGTCTGGAGTCTATTCCACATTTTCACAGCTCTTACTGTGAAGAAACCTTTGTGTATTTGGAGATGAAATCTCTTTTCCTCTAGACGTAAAGAGTGCCCCCGTGTCCTCTGGGTTGTCCGTAAAGAGAATAACTCAACACCAAGATCACTATATGGACCCCTTATATATTTGAACATGTTGATCATATCCTCCCTTATTCTCCTCTTCTCAAGAGTGAATAAATTCAGTTCCTCTAATCTTTCCTCATAGCTGAGCTCCTCCATGCCTCTTATTAGTTTGGTTGCCCTTCTCTGCACTTTCTCCAGTTCCCCAATATCCTTTTTGAGAACTGGTGCCCAAAACTGAACTGCATATTCCAGATGAGGTCTTACTAATGATTTGTAGAGGGGCAAAATTATATCTCTCTCTCTAGAGTCCATACCTCTCTTAATACAAGAAAGGACTTTGTTCGCTTTGGAAACCGCAGCTTGGCATTGCATGCTATTATTGAGCTTATGATCTACCAAAACCCCCAGATCCTTCACCACGGATTCCCCCAGTTGTACTCCCCCTAGCATGTATGATGCATGCATATTCTTAGCCCCCAAGTGCATAACTTTACATTTATCAACATTAAACCTCATCTGCCACATAGTCGCCCAGACAGTGCATTGAGGTCGGCTTGTAAATTGGAGACATCCTGTAAGGACGTTATTCCACTGTATAGCTTGGTGTCATCTGCAAAGACAGAAATGTTACTTTTGATCCCAGTTCCTATATCATTTATAAAGATATTAAAAAGTAAGGGTCCCAGCACTGAACCTTGGGGTACACCACTGATAACCTTAGACCATTCAGAGTAAGAATCATTAACCGCTACTCTCTGAATTCTGTCTTTTAGCCAGTTTTCTATCCACTTACAAACTGATATTTCCAAGCCTGTAGACTTTACCTTACACATGAGCCGTGTGTGGGGAACTGTGTTGAAAGCTTTTGCAAAATCCAAGTATACCACATCCACAGCCACCCCTCTGTCCAAGGTTTTACTTACCTCTTTATAAAAAGAAATCAGGTTTGTCTGACAACTTCTGTCTTTCATGAATCCATGCTGTCTGTTGCTTAAAATGTTTTTTTTAGCACCTTCCCCACCATTACACACCCCAAAACCAGCAGGATAGGAATTTATAGTGTATATATATATATATATAGATATAGATATATATCTCTCTCTCTCTCTATATATATATATTTTTTTTAGATGTTCACGTCTCTGGCTGGGTTCACACTTGTGCGATGCGTGAACCAGCGTGATTCCTGTGCGGGTTCTCACATCGCACCTACATTGACATCTGCGCACCACTGCGGGTGTCAATGTAAAGTTAATGACACCCCCAGATCATTTCACAGATCGCAGTGCGAACTATGTAATGGTGCAGGAATCGGATCGCATGAGTGTTCACACCCATGCGATCCGATTCCAGTGCGGACCAAATAAAGGGTCCTGTACCATTTTGGTGCAAATGCAATATGATTTAGGGCCAGTTCCCACTGCTGCGGTGTCCGAGATCGGATGTGATTCGCACCGCACTGCAGTGCAAAATCACATCCGATCTCTGTGCGATGCGATTTCAGCCATACAGATAGTATCCCAGCACTGAACCTTGGGGTACACCACTGATAACCTTAGACCATTCAGAGTAAGAATCATTAACCGCTACTCTCTGAATTCTGTCTTTTAGCCAGTTTTCTATCCACTTACAAACTGATATTTCCAAGCCTGTAGACTTTACCTTACACATGAGCCGTGTGTGGGGAACTGTGTTGAAAGCTTTTGCAAAATCCAAGTATACCACATCCACAGCCACCCCTCTGTCCAAGGTTTTACTTACCTCTTTATAAAAAGAAATCAGGTTTGTCTGACAACTTCTGTCTTTCATGAATCCATGCTGTCTGTTGCTTAAAATGTTTTTTTTCCAGCAAGAACTTGTCTATGTGGTCTTTTATTAAACGCTCCAGTATCCTCCCGACTATAGAAGTTAAACTAACAGGTCTATAGTTACTTAGTAATGACTTTGATCCCTTTTTAAATATAGGCACCACGTTTGCCCTGCGCCAATCCAGTGGCACTGTTCCCGTCATTAATGAGTCCCTAAAAATTAGATACAATGGCTTTGAAACTACAGAGCTCAATTATTTTAGGATCCGTGGGTGGATGCCATCAGGTCCAGGTGCTTTATCCACCTTTATTCTGTCTAAATAATTCTGGACCATATCACTTTTGAGCCATTGTGGATCATTCGGGGCTGTGTCACTACCACCCCCATTATGGACATGAGCTCCCCCATGCTCCTTTGTATACACAGAGCTGAAAAAAAGTATTTAATAAATTTGCCTTCTCTTTGTCCCTAGTCACCCACTCTAGATTATTTTGTAAAGGGCCTACATGCTCAGACCTGGCCTTTTTACTATTAATATATTTGAAGATTTTTTGGGGGTTTGTCCTACTATCTTTTGCAATCTGTCGCTCGTTTTGAATTTTTGCATCCTTGATTTCCTTTTTACCTGTTCTGTTAAATTCTTTGTAACATTTAAAAACACTAGTGTTCCTTCATTTTTATATTTTTTAAAAGCTCTTTTCTTATTGTTTATAGCTTCTTTAACTTTGGCCGTGAGCCACATTGGTTTTGTTTTTAGTCTTTTAAACTTGTTACCCATGGGAATATACTTTGCAGTGAGGTCCCAAACAGTCTTTTTGAAGAATTCCCATTTCTGTTGTGTGTTTATCAATGCAAATATTCCCTCCCAGTCTAAATCCCGGAGAGCAGCCCTCATCCTTAGAAAATTTGCTGTCTTGAAGTTAAGTGTTTTTATCTTTCCCGTATGTATTTCTTGTTTACAGCTAACATCAAATGAAATCATGTTATGATCACTGCTACCCCAGGTGTTCCTTAATCTGGACATTAGTAATAAGCTCTGCATGGTTTGAGATTACCAGGTCCAACAGAGCTTCATTCCTAGTTGGGGCCTCAATAAACTGGACCATAAAATTGTCCTGTAATAGGTTTATAAATTTTTGCCCTTTAACTGTCCCAGTAGTGCCATTACTCCAGTCAATTTCTAGGTAGTTAAAATCCCCCATTATTATCACTGTCCCAGCCCTTGCAGCCCTTTCTATCTGTGCAAGGAGCTGAGTCTCCACCTCCTCGTTAACATTGGGGGGTCTATAACAAACTCCAATGATTAACTTTGAACTACACACATCTATATGCAGTTCCACCCATAATGCTTCAGACTCACACTCTCCTTCAACCAGTTCCTCTTTCACACTTGCTTTGAGATCACTTCTCACAGAGACATACCCCGCCACCTTTCCTTTTTACCCTGTCTCTCCGAAAGAGTGCATAGCCAGGAATATTAATAGCCCAGTCATGTGAGAATTGAAGCCAAGTTTCAGCAATACCGATTACATCATAGCTCTCCTCATGCACCAGAGCTTCCAACTAGCCTATTTTGCTTGGCAGACTTCTGGCATTGGTGTACAAACACTTTAATGCATTATTACATTTTGCTCTGGTGTTTTTCATATCATTTTTAGTAGTACAAATGGCACTATAGTTTGCAATGGCTGTTTGCAACATGGGAAATTTCTTGTCACCTGCTATAACCCTCCCCCCCATTCCACCCTCCATTAATGTCTGACCCCTAACTGACCTGTCTGCCCGATGTAAATCTAGTTCACCCTCCCCACTCAATCCTAGTTTAAATACTCCTCCAGCCTTCCCCTAAACCTCTCCCCCAGCACAGCAGACCCCCTTCCATTCAAGTGCAAACCATCTTTAGCATATAGTTTGCACCCCAATGAAAAGTCAGCCCAGTGCTCTAGAAACCCAAATCCCTCCTCCCTACACCAGGTCTTTAGCCATGCATTCAGCTCTCTAATCACCCCCTGCCTTTCCTGTGTTGCGCATGGCACAGGTAATATTTCAGAGAACATCACCTTGGAGGTCCTTCCCTTCAACTTGCAGCCTAGTTCTTTAAATTGATTCTTAAGGAGCCTCCACCTTCCATGTATACTGTCATTGGTTCCAACGTGGACCAAGACAGCTGGGTCATGCCCAGCCCCTCCCAGTAATTTATCCACCTGGTCCACCACATGCCGAACCCTAGCACCAGGAAGACAGCAAACCATTCGGTTGAGGCGATCCTGGCGACAAATTATTCTATCAGTCCTTCTGATTATAGAATCCCCTAAACCATCAACTGTCTAGGCCTACCTGTATTCCCCTCACCACCTCTACTAGATGGGCTGCTCTCCTGGCTGTTAGGGGTAGCAGTGACATCTGGGGCCGCCACCTCTGTGTTTGCCACCTCCACATCTTCACCCAACTCAGCAAATTTGTTTTGATGCACAAATACAGGACTGTCCTTCCTTTTCTGCAAGCCTCTTCCACTCCCTCTTACTACATTAACCCATCTTCCTATCTGATAATCCTGACTTTCCCCTCCACATCAACCCTACTGACCACCTGCTCGGCGAGCAGAGGACCCCTTTCAAGGTTGTCCTTTCTGCCCAGTGTTGCAACTTGCTCCTCCAGATCTCTAATGCGAGCTTCCAGAAGGGCAACCTGCTCACATCTGTCACAGCGGTATCCATCCTGGAGCTGTTGCACTAATTTTGCATACATGTGGCACACTGTGCACTGAGCAAAACCTTCAACCCTGCTAGCACTCATTTCCCAGTTACAATACAGTTACTTAAGCCCGGGTTCACACCTATGCGAATTAGATGCGGCTTACACCGCATCTAATTCGCAGGACATTTTAAAATACATTCATATGAATGCATCTGGTTCACATATGTGCATTGCATTTGCACTGCACATTGCACAAAAAACGTGTGCGTTTTCTGGGCATTGCGGTGCGAATTACGAGCCCCTTATCTTCTATGGGAACGCATCTGCTTAGCAGATGCATTGCGTTCTGAACATGGATTTTCTACTTCTCCTCACTACACCTCCCCCTCTCCCCCCCCTCTCCCTGCTCACTGATTCTGAGCTAAAACGCAGTGATTCCTTTGAACAGGAGATTTTTTCTCCCCAGTGAAACCTGAGCTTCAGTTCGCACCGCACATGTGTGAAACCGGGCTAAAGGTAATTTAAGATGTTACTTACAGGTTAGAAGACTCCTGTTTTAACTTCTGTTTTCAACTCCTGGTTATTAACTCTCCACTTTAGTTCAAAAATTCCACTTGTGTTCACAAAATCCACATGCAAGCCACCAGTAGGGAGCAAGCTCCTAAGCCTCGGTTCACACCAGAGGCGGCACGACTTGCAGGTCGCCTCACCGAGGCGACCTGCACACGACTGCCCGGGCGACTTGCAAAACGACTTCTGTATAGAAGTCTATGCAAGTCGCCCCAAGTCGCCCCCAAAGTCATACAGGAACCTTTTTCTAAGTCGGAGCGACTTGCGTCGCTCCCCTTAGAACGGTTCCATTGTACTGAACGGGACGCTACTTGTCAGGCGACCTAGGTCGCCTGACAAGTCGTCCCAGTGTGAACCGAGCCTAAGGGAGTTTTTAAAGATACTTTTATACACCTGGGAACAATTACCACCCCCCTTAATTAGCAGGAAGAAAAAAAAAAGGCTGTTTAAAAAGTGTGAGGGAAACAAAAAAAAAAAAAAACTTTTGACCCTTGACCCACTTTTTTGTCTGATGTGTACAGCTCTATACAAAGGTGTCCTTTTATGAAACTGAGATCAGCAGCGATCCCGAGTCTCACCGCTGATCTCAGCGCTTTACCAGTTTATGAAACTGAGATAATCAGCGGAGAACATGTTCTCCGCTGATTATCTCAGCACAGTGAGAATTTGTAACTGACTTCACAGAAACGGCCAGTTTATGAAGGTGCGATCTCAGCACCTCACTGGCGATCTGTGACAGAATTCTCACTTTCTGATTCACCATTTCAGAAGTGGAGAATCAGAGTGAGAAGCCTGAAACTGGCTGATATTCTGGAGAAAGCAAGAAGTCTTTTGACTTCTTTCTTTCACCAAACAGTCAGAGCACACCTTCCCCACCATTACACACCCCAAAACCAGCAGGATAGGAATTTATAGTGTATATATATATATATATAGATATAGATATATATCTCTCTCTCTCTCTATATATATATATTTTTTTTAGATGTTCACGTCTCTGGCTGGGTTCACACTTGTGCGATGCGTGAACCAGCGTGATTCCTGTGCGGGTTCTCACATCGCACCTACATTGACATCTGCGCACCACTGCGGGTGTCAATGTAAAGTTAATGACACCCCCAGATCATTTCACAGATCGCAGTGCGAACTATGTAATGGTGCAGGAATCGGATCGCATGAGTGTTCACACCCATGCGATCCGATTCCAGTGCGGACCAAATAAAGGGTCCTGTACCATTTTGGTGCAAATGCAATATGATTTAGGGCCAGTTCCCACTGCTGCGGTGTCCGAGATCGGATGTGATTCGCACCGCACTGCAGTGCAAAATCACATCCGATCTCTGTGCGATGCGATTTCAGCCATACAGATAGTATTGCTAAATTTGCATTGCCCTCGGACCAAACTCTTACAGGACCCTTTTTTTGGTCCACAGCAGAATCGGATCGCATGGGTGTTCACACCCATGCGATTCGATTACTGTCCGAGTTTGCAGATCGCACTGCGTTATGCGAACTGATTTGGGGGTGTTGTTAACTTTTAGGTCCAGTTCACACTTGTGCGATGCCGGACATCGTACAGGCATCGCATGTTATTCGCAGCACACTGCCATTCACATTACATGCGATGTCTGTGCGGTGCGATATCAGCTGTACAGATAGTATGGCTGATATCGCACCGCATTCGGTGCAAACACGCACAGGACCCTTTTTTCTGTTCGGACCAGAATCGGATCGCATGTGTGTTCACACATATGCGATCCGATTCATGTCCGAACTGTCAGTTCGCAGTGCGATATGCAAGCTGATCTGGGGGTGTCCTTAACAATGTATTGACACTCCCCAGCGATTCGCATATGACAGTGTGAAAAGACATGCGAGTCGGTGCGATGCGGGAACCCGCAGTGGATTCGCAGTGTTCTCGCATCGCACCAGTTTATCAATTTTTATGTTTATCTATAATGAAATATATTTTATTTGAATTTATTAATAAATATTTATACTTGTATACTTTATTAAAATTATTTTTTTAATGATTATAAATGTATTTTGCATTTATATGAATGGTGTATAGCTGCATTACATATGTGCGTTACATTCATTTACTATACACCATTCACATTTAAATAGGGACATGTATGATCTTTAAATATCTTATTAATATTTTGGGGAATAATGTGTGCTGATTTGTGTTAAACTTTTGTATTTTATGGTTCCTCATACTGTAATCCCGCTATATCACGCGAGATTATAGTGAGAGGAGCCATTCTCAGGAGTTCCCGGCGTTTGTAGATCGCTCCTCAACTCAACATGAGAAGCGATCTACGCACTTTCATAAACAGGCACTCAGAGGAGAGCGATCTCCTCTGAGAATGCCTGAGAACTGAAAAGCGGTATTTTACCGCACTTTTATAAAAGGACACCAAAATGTAGTATTTTACTACCATAAGTATAATGCTACACCAAACATTTCAGCCAATCTCTATATTACTGTATTTTTTATTTTGACAATTTTTGAGTCAATATAAAAGAAAATAAAGGAGGTCAAAAAGTCATTTACAGGATATTAGCTCTTTGTGCTCTTTGTAGCCAGGGCCATGGCAGGGATGTGTCCTTTGCCTACATAATATGTGCTAAAAGGTGTCCCTCTTTATTTCCCCACCTGGGAGCCACAGATGCTGTGTACAGCCATTCCATCAGTGGCGGCCACTCATAACAGGCGCAGGGGCACTGACCCCCTAATCCATGTGCCTGGCCCCTAATCTCCATGCAGGGTGCCAGACGCATGGATTTCAATGGTTTTTTTCTAAGCACATGATTAGAGCCTGGGGCTCTAATTGGCTTCAAAAAGGGTGGGCTTGGGGCGCAAATTAATATTCGCTAATGTCTTCCTGCTTCTCCTTCCGGACAATCAGGAAGCGGGTCCTGAGACCCGATTGGCCGGGAGTCCTAAGACCCGATTGGCCAGGAGGAGAAGCGACCGCCGGGACTTAGGAGGAGATGCAGGGGGGAAGCCGCTGAAGCCGTGACCTGGATGGGGTAAGGGGTATCGAGCAGGGGGTCGGGGGGTGGTGGTGGGTGGGTTAGTAGTGAGGGGGCCAGGTTTGTTTGACGCCCCCTCACCCCAAATAAATCAAGCACCAACCACCACTGCATCCCATATACATGACTGGCTGTACGTGGCTGTATATGAGTATACACTGGTACATCTGTAAGCCTGCACATGCATTCAGACATAAAACCCAAGCACAGACTCTCTGTCAAATTTTAGTGTGTTCTCTCTAGACTTCCCCTGATTTGCTATTCCACTGCGCACACAGGAAACAGGTATAATCTGCCCACTGAGGACACATTCAGGAATAAAATAACTGAAGGTTGTTCTTTCTATTCTCTATTCTACTAAAACTGTTTTTGTTTTGTTTTTTGCTATTAATGTCCATGTTGGGGAGCTAATCACATGTAGCACCAGGGGCCTAATGGTGACCTCCAGAGTTGGGGACAGCCGACATCCTTCTGTGTAGAGTGGGTTACAAGGCATGGTGAATGTAATGCAAGATAAAATAGTGGGCGCCGGATACTTTTTGAATGCAAAGAGATTTATTGTTAAAGTAGCAGAATATCGGTAATGACTGCTGGACAATGAACTCTGGTATGCGAGATTTTATTCCATCTTTCTGGCCAGAAAAGAATGGAAGCTCCTGACCCGACTAGCGTCTACATGCCAAGAGTGTCAGATACAGTGAATACAGTGTAGATATAATTTTTAGCATATTACGTCACAAGCGAACGGGCGGTACACTTCTTTATACCAGACATTCTAACCTTTTAAAAATCAACATATGCATCCTAAAATCAGACAAGTTCTGCAAAAAATATATATTTTTAGCTTTTTTTACTAAACTTTCGTTTCTCTGCAGTGTGCTCTTGGAGGTTCCTTCATCTGTCTTAAATGATGTCAGCAAGCAAGCTTTTTGCACAGAAAGAGGAATGTAGCAAATTGATGGGGAAGTCACAAATAGCTTCAACATAAAATACAAGAAATATGATTCTTAGCTGAAATTCTAAATCAGTCTTACTACACACATAACTATGGCCATATAAACTGACCCCTGTTCCTAGTTCATTGTCTCTTGAACAGAACTGGGGGAGAGAGGGTTAGGGCCAGGACACCCAGGATACCCTTAAGTAGAGGCAATGATAATGTATTCAACTATTGGCAACACAAACAGTTCTCCACTTACTCCACAATCACTCACTGTGGGTCTTCTCTCAATAAACTCCCAGTCTTTCACTAGACTTTGGATCCAATAGCCACTAGATCCCCTGAGCTCTTCCACTTGTAGCACTCAGTATCTTCCTCAAGCGTCACCCCCGCTTCCCTGCTGGGACCCTGACTTGGCACTCACAGATACTCTTCAAGTGTCACTCCTGGCTTGGCACCCATTGATGCTCCGCAAGCGTCACCTCTGCTGTCCCACTGGGTCCCTGGCTTGGCACTCGCTGAAGTTTTCCCATTTCGTCACCGTCCCCAGTTGCTGAGAAGACTGCTCAGGTACTGGCTTCAGCTTACTCACAGTGGGTTTCGGTAACAAGGTGGATGGTCCCTTAGTGGTGACAACTTCCCTTTCTACCTCCGACCACAGATGGTTGCCCATCTGGCTGAACAAGCCAGTAGTCCCAACCCTACACTGTTCTCCTCCTTCTGGATAGGCCCTCAGACAGCCTAGCAGGCAGATGTCCCCAAGATAGGCCTCAGACTTACGGCCCAGCAGCCCGGGGCAGCATAACACACATCCACCCAGACAGCCATCCAGGTGGCACAGAACCCCAATCACCCAACTCCACCCAAATAAATAGGCTCTCCCAGCAGGCCATGGGGCTTAAAGAAACCCCTACCAATTGGCTGAGACACCCCATTCAGTCATAATCTGTCCTTGCTATGCCCTTGTCTTATCCAATGTCACCAGCTACCATGCCACCTAGTGACAGACGAGAGAAGTGTAACAATTCCAGAATTAGGGGGAAATCAATTGATCTCCTAACAATTGGCCAAGGCAACTATCGTTTGACAAATAAATTTGATAGCAACCCTGTCTAAACATCAGGGTGCTACATCCATAATCACAAGTCTTCCTAACAGAACTCCTTAAAGGTTCTAACCTCAGGGGTCTAGGTTTATGAGCAGGCAGGACAAAGGCATGTACATGCAGTACAGTTTATACATTATTCTGTATAGAAAATTTTACATCAATTGCTTCACAGCAGAGATCACATTAAAAATACAATTGACCGAGGGCAAGAGGCAGAGCCTAGCGGAGCAGACATGCATTGTTAGAGCTCCGCACCGCTGAGGAGAGAAGAGAAGGAAAAAGCGGAGCCTGCAGGCTCAAAAGGTATCCATTTGAACCTTTTTGCCCCTGGGAACAAACTGTGAAAGTTTGGGCAGGAAATATGGTACTGGGAGGAAACTGGCAGAAATAAAAATCACCTCACAAAGAGCTCACAGGCACTCACTGCAGCTGAAGCAGCTCCAGTCACCTCACAAGATACAGCATCAGGGCGCTCTCACAGACAGAAAATGTCACAGCAAGACTCTCCATTTGAGTCAGATACAGAACAAATCCTCTCACAAACTTCTCCACAAGCCTCCTCAGCATCCCCAGTAATATTATTACAATTTGAAAAGATGCTTCATAAGGCTTTAAAACAAACCTCAGACCAAATAACAAAAAGCCTAACCAAAGAAATAAGAGAGCTGGGAAACCGCACCGCAGCCTTAGAAATAAAAATGGATGAAATTGAAATTACAACCCAAGAAAATATAACAGAATTGGAACAATTAAAAAAAGAGAATTTAATACTTCAAACTAAGCTCGAAGATTACGAAAATAGAGCCAGACGTTCAAACTTACGCATTAGGGGAATACCTGAAACTGTGACAGACCTGCAATCTACTATTACTGCTCTATTACAAGAACTAAAGCCAGATATCCCTATTGAACGTTTAGAACTGGACAGAGTACACAGAGCCCTCACAGCCAAAAAGAAAGATGGACCCCCACGTGATATAATCACAAAATTTCATTATTACAGAACGAAAGAACAAATACTAATTGCTGCAAGAGAAAAAAAGGAACTTAATTTTCAAGGACACAATTATCAAATTTTTGCTGACCTATCCCAACTTACTATTACTAAAAGACGATCCATGAAACCCCAACTAATGGAACTGCAATGCCACAACATTATGTATCAATGGGGCTTCCCCTTTTCAGTCAGATTTAACTACCAAGGTACAATTTACAGAAGCAGATCAGCAGATGAACTACAACAAACCCTTTTAAAATTAAATCTGACAGAACCCACAAGCAGCAACACTCCCACACGCAGAAGAATGGCATCATCTTCACCTTCAGGCAGCACCCAGAAAATTTCAGAACAAAATGGGAATCATCATTCTCACAAAAGAGGCCGTTATGCCACATCATCCATGGACCAAGAAGATTCAATGGACTGACATCCTAATTCCTGATATCTCTTCATTTATTATACTAAGAGATGGTTCTCTATAAAAAACCTATATTTATAACTGAATGTAACTGCATTCTGATAGTCACACACTGTGTGGGATCATGTTACATTCCAGTTATATTTCTTATTACTTCTGATTCATATAGCCTTAGAATATATAAGTGAAATAAGGAAATTCTTGTTCAGTTATATATTATCAGGTAATAACAATAGATTTATTACTTTTTAGGACAAATATTTTCAATAATCCAGAAGTAATGGAAGCTTTTTCTTTCTTTTCTTAAAACAAATATATTATTACCTAACTAGTTCCTAGAATTATGTTTTTGTTTATTCTAATCTGAAGCAATACAACCTCAATTTTATGAGTTAACATATCTAAACAGTTACGTATGAATAAAATATGTAATTGTTTACTCTAAAAGGGTTAAAATCCCAAAATAATTCAAACTATCTTCATCAATACTAAAGTTATTAACAGTACCTTTCTAACTGAATTATTTAGCCTAGGGAAAGCCTAACCATATACAACCACCCTGGAATAAATAATTTCTACAAAAACTATATTCTGCACTCCAATTAATGAAACATCATTTTGATGTCTTTTGACATAGCACTTCTCTCCTGTAAGCGGAAGATCCGTGTACCCCCATTAGCCCTCCTCATTCTCCCAACCATATTATGTGGGAGTGTGACGAAGGCACTTATTCCCCTGAGAGAGATATTTATTCTCTTTCACGGGTAAATTGTGATTACTTGCAAAAAATAATTTATACAATGTATCATCTAATCTCATATGTTTTTTGTTTACTCTTTACTCCAGAATTCACTGGTTTCTTTTCTATCTATTCATCTCTTCAGTCCACACAGGTTGATCTGCGCAGTCAGCTCTGCATAACAAAAAGTAAGTCAAAACTATTTGATCTATTGCCATGGCACCACTGAATATACTTTCCCTGAATGTTCAGGGAATAAATGTCCCTCAAAAAAGGACCAAAGCCTTCCGTACTTTCCATAACAAGAAGGCTCACATAGTATGCCTCCAAGAAACACACTTCACCAAAGATTCTACTCCAAAATATATTTCTCCTTTTTAGCAACAAATTTACACGGCTTCTGCCTGTACCAAGCAAAGGGGAACTCTAATTGCATTTCACCGATCCACACCATTCACCTTATCATCAGAAATTAAAGACCCAGAAGGTAGATACCTGATACTCATGGGTTATATAATGGATACAGCAATCACAGTGATTTCCTACTACGCTCCTAACAAACAACCTACACCATTCCTCTCACATATATTACAAGTGATTAATACACACAAAATAGGAACAGTGATAATGTGTGGGGATTCGAACCAGGTCCTCCTCCCATTTCTAGATAAATCACCTTTTACACCATCCAAAATAACCTCTAGATTACCTTTTTCTCAACTTCTTTCCAAATACAATCTGGTAGATTCATGGAGAGAAAGTAACCCAATGAAAAAGAAATTCACTTATTTCTCGCACCCTCATCAAACCTTCACCAGAATAGATCATATTTTTCTAACAATAGGAATGATACCAGCAATTATTGCATCAGATATAATTCCGATTCCGTGGTCTGACCATAATGCAGTATACACTACTATAGCCTCAGCCATACCAAAAGCGCATGACCCAACGTGGTACTTACCGGACATAATGCTCAAACACCCACTACATCAGATGGCCATTGAACAAGCTTTAAAGGAATACATATCAATTAATAATACAACAGACATCTCCCCAATAACACTGTGGGAAGCTCATAAGCCTGTCTTGCGTGGTACAATACAAAGACAAATGGCACTATTTAAACGGGAACGCAAAAATCTAGCAAAAAAACTAGAACTCAATTTTAATGCAGCCTACATATCATTTCAAGATAATCCATCTCAGAGTACAAAATCTCATCTGGAAAAATCTAGATTGGAATACGATCTATTTCTCACTGAGTCAGTTGATAAATCCCTCAAACGCTCCAAACACAATTTCTACATGAATACAAACAAACCAGGTACATATTTGGCTCGGGCATTAAATTCAACTAACAAATCTTTCAAACCAATACGTTTGAAATTATCAAAAAATGTTTACACTTGTAATCCAGTTAAAATAGCCCATAAATTTCACTCACATCTCGCAACTTTATACAAGACAAACAATGGATTTAATCCTACAGAGGCTGAATCCTTCTTCTCAAAAATAACCTTACCTGAGTTATCTCAGAATCAAAAAAGCAGTTTGGATGAGCCTATAACTATAGATGAAGTTGCTAACGCCATAAAAGACCTAAAACTTAACAAAAGACCAGGCCCAGACGGCTACTCGGCTTTATACTATAAAACATTCTCAGAAATACTCTCTCCCATTCTCACTGAAACTTTTAACAAACTTCTAGATGGACATTCTTTTCGGCAAGAAACACTAATGGCAATTGTTTGTATGATCCCAAAACCCCTTTCTGATGATACTTCCTGTGTGAATTATCGGCCTATCTCTCTGTTAAACCTTGATATTAAATTATTAGCAAAAATAATAGCAAAACGCCTCAATAGCATTATAGGAAAATTAATACATAGAGATCAAGTAGGCTTCATGCCAAATAGACAGGCAGGCGATAATATACGCAGGGCAGTGTTATTGGCACATATTGCTAAAAAACGGAAAATCCCTTTATGTTTTCTATCTCTCGATATTAAGAGGGCATTTGACACAGTATCCTGGCAATATATGCAATATTCATTACAAAAATGGGGTTTTGGACCCCACTTTTTAACATGGATCAAAGCATTATATAATAAACCCAAAGCCTATATAAAATATGCTGGATACAAATCTGAAGCCTTTAATATCGAAATAGGTACCCGACAGGGTTGCCCATTATCTCCCTTATTATTTGCCCTTATACTCGAACCCATGGCCCAATACATCAGAACAAACCAAACTATAACTGGCATTGAAGTAGGAGGTATTACACACAAATTATGTATATTTGCAGACGATATATTACTTTTTCTATCATCACCACAGGTCTCTGGTCCTAACTTAATACCAGCTCTTGATGGGTTTGCAGCCCTATCCGGCCTTATGATTAATCCTAAGAAATGCCTAGTGCTTAATATTTCACTCACAAACATGGAATTGATCCCGGCTAGGGCTGCACTCCCATTCACATGGGCAGAAAAATCAATCCCATATCTTGGAATTCATTTAACAGCATCTCATTCTGACTTATTCTCAACCAATTATCCTCCTGTATTAAGACAGATCACAAATCTAATAAAACAATGGTCGCAACTTCCTTTATCCTGGATAGGGAAGATTAATGCAATCAAAATGACTATTCTACCCAAATTGCTTTATCTATTCAGAGTCCTCCCTATTCCAATTCCTTCCTATTTTTTGAGAATAGTACAAAAAAGAGCAACTTCGTTTATATGGGGCTCTTCTAAACCACGTATACCTATACACACACTACATCTTCCCAAAAATAAAGGAGGCCTGGGATACCCTAATTTTACTAACTACTACAGAGCAGCACATTTGGCCAGTCTGTCCAAATACCATGCAAAACAGGAAATCCCATTATGGGTATTTATAGAGGCTTCAGAAAATGACCCTCTATTAATATCAAATTTATTATGGCTTGATCCTAAAGACCGCTTTAAAATTCATAATCCCATAACTAAACACTTCTTATCTCTCTGGGATAAACTAAAAACCAAATATCAGTTACAATCTCCACACAATCCTCTCCTTTCTTTTATCAGAAATCCGGCCTTTTATCCGGCATGGATCTACCCAAATTCTTTTAAGGCTTGGACAACATCAGGCATTCAGACACTAAATGACTTCATAGCATCTAAATCATTCCTTTTATTCCCATCGCTTAGAGAAAAATATGATCTACCAAACTCTGAGATATTTAGATATCTCCAAATCAAAAATTTCTATACACCATTCCTAAAGGGGGATACACCATTATCCCAATTATCCATTTTTGAATCAATCTGTACAAAAGATCCATTTGCTAAAGGTACAATTTCATCACTTTATAATCAATTATATGGAGTAGCAAATCTTAATAGACCCTCTTACGTTCAGAGGTGGGAGGAGGACCTGGGACGAACTTTAGAAGACACGGACTGGTCTAACATATGGCTCACATCTAAGTCATCTTCACCCAACATCTTAGCACTGGAGACAAATTATAAAGTCCTAACTCGCTGGTACCTTGTACCCGCTAGAGTGGCAAAATATTCACCTAATACCTCAGCTCTTTGTTTTCGAGGATGCCCAGAAATAGGCACATATTTACACATATGGTGGACGTGCCCAGTAATCCAAACCTTCTGGAAGGAAGTCTTCGTGATTGCATCTAAAATATTTAAAAAAATAATACAACCAGATCCATATTTAACTTTACTTAATCTAAAACCGGAATGGTTAACACTCTCTCAATTCAAACTTATGATCCAACTAATAACGGCTGCAAAACAAACAGTGGCCAAGGCATGGAAATCTCCTACATTGGTACTAGCAGAAACAATTCATAGAATGAATAATACAATGTCCCATGCTAAGATGGTAGCCATCGATCAAAATCAAATTCCAAAATTTGAAAAACTTTGGCATCCTTGGATAAAACAACAGTTCCTGTCAAACTTCAATGACTCTGTCCTGTTGCCATGGTAACAGATTAAATGACTTACAGAGACACCCATTCTAAGGCTTCAAAGAGAACTAAAAAGAATAATAAACTGACGAGCGGGACAACCTTGTGGACCATACCTCTACCTTTCAACCCTTTTTCTTCTTTCTCTTTCCTTTTCTCCACCTTACAATTAAAGCTCATTATCAGAATTTATTTGACCTATATACACTCTACTTGTAAACAATATGTATAGTAGGTATAAATCATTTAAATACCTACAAAAGTAACTAAAGAAATTATATATATCTTTAATTTAGGTTTACGTGAACCCAATGTTTAATATTTGAAATTTCATGATATTTACCTATATAAACCCTACTGTAAAACAATTAGCTTACTTTATAGATCCTTGTAAACTTACTTTATGTATCTTTATAACATTGTATACTCAATAAACTTCTTTTGACAAGGAAAAATACAATTGACCATTGTGTCCTTTTAAAAGCCAAAGAAAATGATTCCTTTTTGCCATAAATATCTGGAACACAGTGTACCACACAGCTCTTAGGAAACAAAGCAAGCAAAGATAATAATTACAATTTTACACAACACAGATAAGTACCCAGATTAAAAAAAAAGAACTGAAAACACACTTTTATTTCAAGGTGTTTATATGCCAGTGACAGATTTGTGTGTGTGTAGTTCCATGCGCTTTAGTATTTACTTATATGAATCGCCTTATTATTAGGGTTTACTTATTGATTTCTTGAAATGTACCTATTTATTGTTGAATTGTTGATATTTATTTATATAATGTATTAGTGTATTTTTAAATGATTATTGACATTTACATAATTTCTGTTTTCTCTGCGATCCAACCTAGGCTGACCCAAGGAATATATGTGCTCCCCAATTGGGTGCTGTAAGCATGTTCAGGTAAACCGGTCAATAGAGAACCATGGAAGGTGCTATTGCTGCTCTCTTTTAACAGCCTTTGTACTAAAGTTATCATGTAGGTTGCAATGGTTGACTTCCTTCAGAAAATAGAAAATGCTAGAATTTCTAGAATTGCTAGAATTGCTAGAATTTCTCTGTGCCTCCCAAATTCCAGCCCATGATGCAGTAAAACTCACACAGGCTGTGTTTTTTTTTTTTTTTTTTTGTATTGGAGCGCAGAACAGACGTATGAATGGATGAACTGATTTCTGGGATACATCCATGTTTACTGTGGTCTTCCTGGGGGTAAGTTATGCATGGCTGCATTCATGTAACGCAGATTTAGGACTTCTTGGGGGCCACTCAATATCCCATTGCTATGTTAACGTAAGAGTATATTTTAATGTATTTGTTAGACACCACTATATTTCATTCCTGACTAAGAAAGGATTACATTTTATTAGATCAGCAATTATATGGTTAAATGACAGTTATTTATAAGCTGAACATATAGAGATCACATTCCTCATATGCGTGATGTTGTTGGGTCTATAGTGAATTGTTTAGCCCACAGGCTGAATGAGAGACATGAAAGAGATTCCTCAATCCAAGCTCAACAGCATAGATGGAGAAATCTTTGTTGCCTGCTATTGTATTCAAGCAGCTGTGACACTCACAGCTGATTAAAGGAGAAGCCCAGCCTGTGCTTGTTTGGCTGGGCTTCTCCTTTGGATCACAGGAGTGCAATCCGTTTTGCACTCCTGTGACCCGTTTTCATCAGAGAGCGGTCTGAAGTACCCTCTCTGCTGACGTCACCAAGATCAGTCCAGGCACTGCGTCATCCCGACTTAGGAAGTCTGGATCCACCAAGTGCCTGGACTGATGGCAGTCTCAGCCTCTCAGCCAGCTGCTGAGACAGCCGCTGCCCGCCCCTCCATAGCTCAGCGCTCCAATGAGCAGGAGCAGAGCAGGAGAGCTGCTGATTGACAGGCAGGAGCTTTCCGCTTGGGGAGGTGAGAGAACCGAGCCATCTGTGATGTTCGGTGGCTTGGTTCTCAGTGAAGAGGCGGCGGGAGACAGATACAACATTGGAACAATGCTGCATCTACCTAGGTAAGTATAAAACTGCAAAAAACGCCAAACTCATACTTCTTTAAATACCCAAACACTTATGCAGCGTACACACGGTCGGACTTTTCGACCGGACTGGTCCGACGGACCGAGTCTGGAGGACAATCCGATCATGTGTGGGCTTCATCGGACCTTCAGCTGACTTTTCCAGTCAAAAGTCTGACGGACTTTAGATTTGGAACATGCTTCAAATCTTGACGTCGTAACTCCGCCGGACCCAGAAATCCGCTCGTCTGTATGCTAGTCCGATGGACAATAACCCACGCTAGGGCAGCTATTGGCTACTGGCTATCAACTTCCTTATTTTAGTCCGGTGTACGTCATCACGTACAAATCCGTCGGACTTTGGTGTGATCGTGTGTAGGCAAGTCCGTTCGTTAAAAAGTCAGTCGGAAGTCCGTTGAAAGTCCGTCGGACCAGTCCGGTCGAAAAGTCTGCGTGTACGTGACTTGACTGTAACTAATAAGATGCAGTCATTGTTTGGCTGACAATTTTCTTCTCAGCTCCTTCGTTTTTGTACACCAAGTTTGATGAGCCAGGTGGAGTGATGGGGCCACCCATGACTCAAATTTCAGCCGATTCCTGCTAAATTTGGCCAGCATAAGTAATAATCCATGCCATATAGGAAGAGTTTTAGATATTAAATTGTTTATTGTTAAATTCTCAGTACATGTCTGTTGCATATTTACTCTGCATGTGCGTACTATCAAGAAATCTACTTGTTTCCCATCAAGGGTTTAAATTATTTGTGAAATGGTTCTTAATCGGAAATGGTTGTGGGCATGTGCTAGGAGTATGTATGTATATGGTTGTGTTGAAAAAAAACGTTTTATTGCTGTTGTAAAGCGAATCCTGATAAATTTTGTAGTATGTATACAATGGCAATAAAGTACATTATCTTATCATACGCAGAATTTCCCGGAAAAGTGAAATTGTGTAAAAACTGAAAAAACAGAGACTTTGATCAAAGTCACTACGCAACTGTTTAAAATGATTTAATACTATCTTACACCCAATGGTCAGGGTTTGCATTGTAGGAGTCATAAAGGTCCCACTTTGAATGTTCGACTGAACTACCCTACTGAGAGAACAATGATGGTGACATCAAGGGTAACATTTGTGATAGTTGAAAGAATGAGCTTTGCCTTCAATGACACCATTTAAACAGTTGTTTGTTTAGTTAAAAGTAATCACATGTATTTTTACATACAACTAGAATAAGTACACAAAGCCAGGTACACACTAAAGTTTTATTTCATGCAATCCAGCGGCTTGCACGAAAAAAAACTGACAGCTCCATGTACTAACCATGCAAGGTTTAGTCAAGCGATCTCCCCCACTGAGCTGTTGTGTTCTGACGGGGGGGGGGGGGGGGGGGCTGCTGGGAAATGTAGTTTGCACTTGTTGTCATGTGTGTAATTTTGAACATGCACCCACAGAGGTGCACAAAAAAGGATGTTATTGAAGTAAGGTGCACAGAGGTTCTACTATAGAGGAAATTTGATCGTACGTTACAGTTTGTATTATCAGCATGTAGTTCTACTTTAGGGCTCATTCAGATGGGCGATGATGCATGCAGACAGTGCGCGTTCTGATCCGTGCACCCTCTCTTGCTTGCATGTCAGATTTTGCATGTTTGTGCAGCCACTGCATATGCATCCTCTTCTATAGGCTGCTGCATGCAGCTCTGAGATGGATGCAGATACAGAAGACAAGCAGCTCAGCATGCAGGATGGGTCTCATCTTCTGAATCTTCTGTGCTGAAGAGTGTCTCCGGAGGGCTGTGTGAAAGCTGCTACTGAAAATTACAAGAAGGGTTCTCTGCCAATAAATCAAGGTATGTGTGGCTGCTATCAAGAGAAAGATCTATTGCAAGTGTTATTGATCTGCTGCATTGCTGCTATCACAGGACCACCAATTAGTACTACTGTACATTCTATACACCTATAGAATTTCATTGGAAAGTGTCCGTTTTCAGAACGTTCATTTGATTTTTTAATGGTTAGTGGAGATAAAATTAACATTAATTTTTGGACTATAGTAATGAAAACATTTGATGGAGCAGGGTGGAGAATTTTCTCGAACTAACAAAATTTTATCTGTAAATGTTTTTTTCCTGTTGTACATAGTAGTTACATAGTTACATAGTTAGTAAGGTTGAATAAAGACACCAGTCCATCCAGTTCAACCTGAGTGAGTGTGGGTGTGGGTCTATACCCTATCCCTGTACATTGTGTCTCATCAATATGGTCATCTATTATATTATTATTTAATTAAGTTACCCATATAGCGCCGTCAATTTTTATGCAGAGCTCCACACATACATTGCACACTCACATCAGTCCTTACCCTCAAGGAGCCCACAATCCAAGATCCCCAACTTACATTCATATACTAGGGCCAATTTTGGACAAAAGCCAATTAACTGACCAGCATGTCTTTGGAAAAAAAAATGTTTAATGGGTCTGAGATTCCGTTCAAATAACAGGTTGGGATGAAATGTTAAAGTGGCTCTAAAGGCAAGACATTTTTTAAGAGGATCTTCAGTGGCCCCGCAAATACTGTAGCTGCTGACTTTAAAGTGATTGTAAAGGCTTGTTTTTTCCAATAAAAATAATAAACATGTTATACTTACCTGCTCTTTTGCAGTGGATTTGTACAGAGCAGCCCAGATCCTCCTCTTCTCGAGTCCCTCTTCGGCTTTTCTGGCCCCTCCCTCCTGTTAAGTCCTGTGGCCCGGCCCTGCCCCCTCTCTCTCCTGATTGGCTGACTGAATTTGATTGATAGCAGCGGGAGCCAATGGCGCAGCTGCTGTGTCTCAGCCAATCAGGAGGGGGAGTATCGACCGGGCGAGACCCTCGTGGACATCACTGGAGAGAGATGGGGCTCAGGTAAGTATTAAGGGGTGCTGGGGCGGCTGTTGCACACAGAAGGCTTTTTATCTTAATGCATAGAATGCATTAAGATAAAGAACCTTCTGCCTTTACAATCCCTTTAATGCAAGGACACTTACCAGTCCAGGGATACAGATCCATTCTTTCTCGAAACGTTTTTTTTACTGCTCTTTGAGTTCCTGGAACCATCATATTTACTATGTGAAGTCGGCTGTGAGTCCTAACGAATTCACAGCCAGGTTCCTACTGTGCATGCTGCACGAGCCACATTCCACATTGTGAATGGTCCCACAGCTTTCAGGGACCTGTGACGTGTCCCAGAAAGCTGCAGGGAAAGAGAGCTGAACTTCCACTTGAATTGCCTAGGCAATCCAAGCGAAAGTGGGAGCTGGTACCTGTCCAAAAAAATTGTGTCCAAAAGTGTTATTGGGGGGGGGGGGGGGGGTGTAAAAGCAGAATTTCCCCTTTTGGCTGAAGTTCTGCTTAAATGCATTCTGTATTAAGGTAAAAATGCCCCAGTAGTTCTTTTCCCAACCTCCCCTTATACTTATCTGAGTCCTAACTCAATCCAGCGATGTACCCATCTGCAGCAACACTGGTCTCAGAATTGTGTGTCTTTGGATGCACATAGCAGGGCTTGGGAGCACACCCGCACGTGTGCCCTCAAAGCAAGTGGCTTGCACAGAAGAGGAGGTGCCGAGAGCGCCAGCAATTGACCTCAAAAGAGTAGATTCAGGGCCGCGTTTAAATGCGACCGTGTGTATGCTCCATCGGTCTTTTGCTGGCGGAATTCCAGCCAGCAAAAGATTGAGAGCATGTTCTCTATTTTTCGGTCGGGAAAAGTTCCTATCCGAAAATGCGATCATCTATATGCAATCTGGACGTGCAAAAAATCACGTATGCTCGGAAACAATTCGACGCATGCTCGGAAGCATTGAACTTCATTTCCTCGGCTCGTCGTAGTGTTGTACGTCACCGCATTCTTGACGGTCGAAAGTTCAGAGAACTTTTGTGTGACCGTGTGTATGCAAGGCAAGCTTGAGTGGAATTCCGTCTGAAAAAACAACCAAGTTTTTTCTGACGGAAAATTCCGATCGTGTTTACGCGGCATTACAGTGTTTTATTATGAGCTTTTAAAATTGTCTGTAAAAGTGCATACAAAAATCTTTTTTTTCTGTGCATTCACTCTTGTCAGGCGTTTATTAAAGACAGTTCCTAAAGCTTGTCCTATCTGCTAAAGCAGTGGTGGTTTCTTTTTATTTTCTTGAAGCACGTGGCTTAAAAAAAGGGTGGGCTTGGGGCGCAGAGCACTGTCAAAATCTGTTTTATCTGGCTCACTTGTATTATTGTTCTTGTATGGTGTCAGTTCAGTAATGCACAGTTCCAGCTCGCTGGTTGATCATCTATCCATGTGTGACACTTGTGTGACAATAGCGAATTAATATTCGCTGCTGTCTTCCTGCTTCTCCTCCTGGCCAATCAGGAAGCAGGTCCTGAGACCCAATTGGCCAGGGAGTCTCAAGACCCAATTTCTGTTCGACTGGGAGGAGAAGCAACGGCCCCGAAGCGAGGAGCGAGATCCCTGTCATCTGCCTCCTAAGGTAAGGAGGACTCTGTCTGTCTGTCTCCCACGCGGGGGGGGGGGGGGGGGGGGGGGTGTTGATTGCTGCCTTCACGCCCGTCTCCTGGGGGTAGAGGTGGCGTTGGTTTGCCCCCCACCACCACCACCACCACCAAAATTTTGAGCACCATCTGCCACTGTGCTAAAGGATTCTTTTCTCTGTGCAGTCACTTTTAGAATTCATACACCTCTGCCAGACAGAAGTAAAGAAACACAATGGTGTCACCATGTTGTCACCATGCCTCCCAAGATTTTGAGACGGGAACGAGGGACACATACTAGCAAACGTATGTAGGCATAGGACACACTCCCTGCCACACCACTCTTAAAGGAGAATTATACAAAAAAAAAATAAGTTAAACCCACAAGTGATTTTTTTTTACCATTATTATTCCTTTATACTGGCTTTTGCCACTTACAAATGCAGCAATTTAGAAATTGGATGAAAGGTTTAGTATGTGAAACACTTTTTAAAGATGAATAGTGCATTTTTTATACAACTATATAGATCAGACCAAAATTAGGGACACATAAGGAGGAAAGAGGGACAGAGGGACTTTGTTCTAAATCAGGAACAGTCCCTTGAAATCAGGGACAGTTGGGAGCTGTGGTGTCACCTCTCTTGCTGATGGGACAATAAAGGAACTACTACATAATGATTGATAGGCCATTAACTCTGGTCTGTCTTTCCTCCTGTCCGTATGTTTCCTGTCAGCACATGTGCTTGTAGTAGTGCTGCCCCTTCCTGTCCTGGTTTGAGTGTGGCTGAACAAGGGATGACACAGGCTGTTATCAGATACATTAAAGCCACGTACACACAGGTAGAATGTCAGAAGTCATTTGCAGGGTTAAAAAAAAAAACCTCCGACATTCTGCCCGTGTGTATGTCGGTCCGTCTGACTTCTGTCGGATGTGAATGCTGGAAAACCAGCAGTCGACCGACTCCCGATCAGCGCTCTCAGCCAATAGCAGAGAGCGCTGATCGGAGTGTTCTGACGGGGGGGGGGGCGTCCCTAGGGTTGCCACCTCGAAGCCAAGCTCGAACACTTTAGCGGTCTGGGACACCTTTGGGCCCCCCAAGGAGAGTAGTAATGCGGTGAGCATAGCGTGCTACAGCAAACAGTGGGTGTGGCTGTTGTGGAAATTTTACGAAGATGTATTTTAATATGTATTGTCATAAGTGTCTCCCAGTGTTAATGCTCCTACAACCCGCTCTAAAGAGCTGACTGGGGCAGACTGATGTTGGTTGAGTTCCGTTTGGTAGTGGAAAGCTTCTTGGGGATGTAGAGAAGTGTTTGCGAAGTGGGGATATGTCCGCCAGCGAAGGGCCCCTGTGCGATGCACAGAACAATCGTCTGGGGGGGATGTGTTCGCTCTGCAAAGACATTATCGGTTTAGTGGATGTGCGCTTGTGTCACCCCTGTATGCCTGATCAACATATTTGTGGTGCCATGAGCATACACCTGCAGATAATCTCTCGTCCACAGAGACAGTAGTATAGTCCGGGTATGCTTTGTTCTCTGAACAACGCACAATAAAGATTCACGAACAAACCATAAGAACGGGATTCTTTGAATCATTGTGGTCGGGAGACGTGTTCATGATCTCAGGCTTCCTGTGATACAGAGACAGGGGGCTGGAGATTGTACATGCTGCCCCCACCCAGACGCGCCCATAAGACTCCCCTAGTCACTGTTGTATTGGTTGTTGTATAAATTCATTTCTCTTGTATTGACATTCAAATCCTGTGTTGTCACATCCTGTGTTGTCATATCCTTATTTGGTCATATCCTGTGAGGTCACATCCTGTGTAGGAGGTGATTGGCTGTTGGAGGCAGGGTTTCCAGTTTGTGGCTTTCTGTTTGTGTGTGAATAAAAGAACCAATGAATTGCTCGGTAGGGCAGTCATGCTGAGATGAGGATGTAAGCTGTCTGTTTACTGGGGAAAGGGGGAGACATGGATTATTTAACCACTAGGCGTCCACGCTATAGCTGAAAGACGGCTACAGCGTGGACGCCAATTGCCGGGAGGGCGTCCCTGGACGTCTTCCTGTTTACTTCCGCGATGCCCGCGCCTGCGCATCTGGGAAATTCTGTTATGGCCGTGTCCCTTGGACACAGCCAGTCACAGATCGCTGTAAATGGCCAATCACAGTGGCCGTTTATAGCGTGATCGGAGCTTCCAATGGGAGATGATCTCATATGTAAACATCATCATATGTATGAGATCATCTCTCATTGCTGGCTCTCCCTCCTCACACTAACGGCTGCAGCGGTGAGTGTCAGAAAAAAAAAAGGAAAATAAAGTGACCACAGTACCTGTTAGTGCCATCTGTCCCCACTACCATCCATCCATGCCATCTGTCCCCACTGCCATCTGTCAGTGCTATCTGTCTCCACTGCCATCTGTCCGTGCCATCTGTCCCCACTGCCATCTGTCCGTGCCATCTGTGCCATCTGTGCCACATATTAGCGCCATCTGTCATCAGTGCCACATATTAGTGTCATCAGTGTCACATGTCATTAATGCCATCTGTCATCAGTGCCACGTATCAGTGCCACTTATTAGTGCCATCTGTCATCAGTGCCGCATGTCATCAGTGTCACGTATTAGGGCCATCTGTCATCAGTGCCACATATTAGTGCCATCTGTCATCAGTGTTGCGTGTCATCAGTGCCACGAATCAGTGCCATCTGTCATCAGTGCCACGTTTCATTGTCCTGGTGCACCAGGGCCTTCAAAAGTGTAATGCCCTGTACACGCGGTCGGATTTTCCGATGGAAAATGTGTTATAGGACCTTGTTGTTGGAAATTCCGACCGTGTGTAGGCTCCATCGCACATCCGTCGGAAAAAATCCTAGGATTTTGTTGTCGGAATGTCCGACCGTGTGTACGGGGCATAATAGGTAGTCAACAAGTTAGATGTGTAATTTATGCTCCTAAAACACGTGATGATGCTCCCTGCATGTTGGACCTCTGTATGCGGCCAGGCTGTGAAAAAGTCCCACACATGTGGTATTGTAATACTCAGGAGGAGTAGCAGAATGTATTTTGGGGTGTCATTTGTGGTATACACATGCCATGTGAGAGAAATAACCTCTTACAATGTCAATTTTGTGGAAAAAAAATCTTTATTTTGCAAAGAATTGTGGGAAAAAATTACAACATCAAAAACCTCACCATGCCTCTTACTAAATACCTTGTTTTGTCTACTTTCAAAAAAGGGGTCATTTGGGGGGGTTATTTGTACTTTCCTGGGTTGTTCGGGTCACAAGAAATGAGATAGACCATCAGTACATCAGGTGTGATTAATTTTTTCTGATTTGCACCATAGCTTGTAGACTCTCTAACTTTCACAGAGACCAAATAATATCCACTAATTTGGGTTATTTTTTACCAAAGATATGTAACAGTATAAATTGTGGCCAAAATTTATGAAGAAAAATTAATAATTTGCAAAATTTTTTCACATAAACTAAGAAAAATGTGTTTTTTTTTTTCAAAATTTTCGGTCTTTTTTCATTTATAGTGCAAAAAATAAAAAACCCTAAGAGGTGATCAAATACCACCGAAAGAAAGCTCTATTTGTGTGAAAAAAAGGACAAAAAATTCATTTGGGTACAGTATTACATGACTGAGTAATTGTCATTCAAAGTGTGAGAGCTGAAAATTGGTCTGGTCAGGAGGTGGGTTTAAGTGGCCAGTTGTGAAGTGGTTAAAGATGCATTATACCATTAGACTGAATGTGTGCTTATTAGCGCAAAAGAGGATAGTGGGTCTTTCTACAACAGTGACCAAATCCCCCCCCCCCCCAGATTTGTGTGACCATCTTGGTTACTTGGGGAGCCACAGCCCGGTTTGAATAATATGTCCGGGTTTCAGTCCGCCTGAGACCCGGACACAAAATTCAAAACCCAGACTGTCTGGGCGAATCCCGAACAGGTGGCAACCCTAATGGCATGTGCTATATCACTTGTTTACTATTTATATGACTATTGTAAGTGCTTACACCTTTATTTATTGACAATATATATTTAGCAGTGATTTTTTTTCACTTTTTAAAGGGGCAGCTACACTAATTTTTTTTCACATCTAGGGTGTCATCACCAGTTATATTATTGATAATGTGTTTCTCACCAGAACAGTTTGCATTCAAAATTCTTCATTACATGATGGCAAAATTGTTTGTTCTCACGACCGCGTGTTCGTTTTTCAAAAATGCGTTCAAGCGTTTTTTTTTTTTGACTGGTGTATGGTTAGTATTATGGAGGTCATACGTGGTCAAACTCCGAATGAATTTTTTTTTTCAAAATTCGTAGCTCGCGATTTCCGTTGGAATTTTCGCACTATTAGTGGGCTACAGCAAGGGACAATCTTTGTGCGGTCATCGAATTTAAGTGATCAGGCTTGTTGGAGTTTTGTGTCACCGTTTATTATGAGCCTCCCCGCCTCAAACCAGGAACACGTGTGTGCTATGGGGCCCCCCTTCTCCTCAGCAGTTGTTGTAGTCCCCCACCCCCACCGCACTCAGCTGACCCTATGAATGGATATCAGACTGTGTCAGCTGCTGGGCGGTACAGTGGGGCGGGGGGAGGGGCTCCTGTGTGAGGAAAGCCAGTGACCTTCTCCACACAATTCACGGTTTATTTATGCTGAAGCAGCTGAGGCTGGGAATCACGTGTAGTGTGTACGGAGACCGGGCACTGAGGTAAGGACTGCTCTAGTGTGGGGATAGGAGGACAGTGATAGACCCCGAGTCCAGTCTTATTATACACCCCGAGCATCGAGGTCACCTCTTTGTTCTCCTACATTACATATTGGTAATGGCGGGTCAATAAGGTGAACAGGTCCTCCTGTCCGTCCGTCTGGCTGTCCCTCAGCAGTGAATGGCCGTGTGTTGCTGTATTTCTGGACTGCACTGCTCCTATATATTATTACAAACGCTTTGGAAATGTTGCTTACGATAAGGGTTCGTTCACTTCACAATGTATCTGTGTTTTTTGTAACGTGTTGGTGTGCATGTTACATGCGTTTTTTTTTATTTATTTATTTATTTTTTTTGCCTTGCTATGTGTTGTGTTTATGTGCATATTAACCACTTGCCGATCAGGCTTTTTCTGGCACGTTTTGTTTACTTGTTTAAATCTGTGAATGTGTGTATGTGTGTGTGTGTGTGTGTGTGTGTGTATATATATATATATATTTATTATTTTTTTTTTTTTTTTCTGGGAAATTACTTATAACCCCAAACATTATGCCCGTTCGTTCCTCCTTTCCTGACCCTTCGTTCCTTCCTTCCTTCCTTCCTTCCTTCCTTCCTTCCTTCCTTCCTTCCTTTCCGACCCTTCGTTTGTTCCTTCCTTCCTTCCTTTCCGACCCTTCGTTTGTTCCTTCCTTCCTTCCTTCCTTCCTTCCTTCCTTTCCGACCCTTCGTTTGTCTTTTCCTTCCCGACCCTTCGTTTTGTCTTTTCCTTCCTTCCTTCCTTCCTTCCTTCCTTCCTTTCCGACCCTTCATTTGTCTTTTCCTTCCCTTCGTTTGTCCCTTCCTTCCTTCCTTCCCTTCGTTTGTCCCTTCCTTCCTTCCCTTCGTTTGTCCCTTCCTTCCTTCCCTTCGTTTGTCCCTTCCTTCCTTCCTTCCCTTCGTTTGTCTTTTCCTTCCTTCCTTCCTTCCTTCCCTTCGTTTGTCTTTTCCTTCCTTCCTTCCCTTCGTTTGTCTTTTCCTTCCTTCCTTCCTTCCCTTCGTTTGTCTTTTCCTTCCTTCCTTCCTTCCCTTCGTTTGTCTTTTCCTTCCTTCCTTCCTTCCCTTCGTTTGTCTTTTCCTTCCTTCCTTCCTTCCCTTCGTTTGTCTTTTCCTTCCTTCCTTCCTTCCCTTCGTTTGTCTTTTCCTTCCTTCCTTCGTTTGTCTTTTCCTTCCTTCCTTCGTTTGTCTTTTCCTTCCTTCCTTCGTTTGTCTTTTCCTTCCTTCCTTCGTTTGTCTTTTCCTTCCTTCCTTCGTTTGTCTTTTCCTTCCTTCCTTCGTTTGTCTTTTCCTTCCTTCCTTCGTTTGTCTTTTCCTTCCTTCCTTCGTTTGTCTTTTCCTTCCTTCCTTCGTTTGTCTTTTCCTTCCTTCCTTCGTTTGTCTTTTCCTTCCTTCCTTCGTTTGTCTTTTCCTTCCTTCCTTCGTTTGTCTTTTCCTTCCTTCCTTCGTTTGTCTTTTCCTTCCTTCCTTCCTTCGTTTGTCTTTTCCTTCCTTCCTTCCTTCGTTTGTCTTTTCCTTCCTTCCTTCCTTCCTTCGTTTGTCTGTTCCTTCCTTCCTTCCTTCCTTCCTTCGTTTGTTCCTTCCTTCCTTCCTTCCTTCGTTTGTTCCTTCCTTCCTTCCTTCGTTTGTTCCTTCCTTCCTTCCTTCGTTTGTTCCTTCCTTCCTTCCTTCGTTTGTTCCTTCCTTCCTTCGTTTGTTCCTTCCTTCCTTCCTTCCTTCCTTCGTTTGTTCCTTCCTTCCTTCCTTCCTTCCTTCGTTTGTTCCTTCCTTCCTTCCTTCGTTTGTTCCTTCCTTCCTTCGTTTGTTCCTTCCTTCCTTCCTTCCTTCGTTTGTTCCTTCCTTCCTTCCTTCCTTCGTTTGTTCCTTCCTTCCTTCCTTCCTTCCTTCCTTCCTTCCTTCCTTCCTTCCTTCCTTCGTTTGTTCCTTCCTTCCTTCCTTCGTTTGTTCCTTCCTTCCTTCCTTCCTTCGTTTGTTCCTTCCTTCCTTCCTTCGTTTGTTCCTTCCTTCCTTCGTTTGTTCCTTCCTTCCTTCCTTCCTTCGTTTGTTCCTTCCTTCCTTCCTTCCTTCGTTTGTTCCTTCCTTCCTTCCTTCCTTCCTTCCTTCCTTCCTTCCTTCCTTCCTTCGTTTGTTCCTTCCTTCCTTCGTTTGTTCCTTCCTTCCTTCGTTTGTTCCTTCCTTCCTTCCTTCGTTTGTTCCTTCCTTCCTTCCTTCCTTCGTTTGTTCCTTCCTTCCTTCCTTTGTTCCTTCCTTCCTTCCTTCCTTCGTTTGTTCCTTCCTTCCTTCCTTCCTTCCTTCGTTTGTTCCTTCCTTCCTTCGTTCCTTCGTTTGTTCCTTCCTTCCTTCCTTCCTTCGTTTGTTCCTTCCTTCGTTTTGTTCCTTCCTTCGTTCCTTCGTTTGTTCCTTCCTTCGTTCCTTCGTTTGTTCCTTCCTTCGTTCCTTCGTTTGTTCCTTCCTTCGTTTGTTCCTTCCTTCGTTTGTTCCTTCCTTCGTTTGTTCCTTCCTTCGTTTGTTCCTTCCTTCGTTTGTTCCTTCCTTCGTTTGTTCCTTCCTTCGTTTGTTCCTTCCTTCGTTTGTTCCTTCCTTCGTTTGTTCCTTCCTTCGTTTGTTCCTTCCTTCGTTTGTTCCTTCCTTCGTTTGTTCCTTCCTTCGTTTGTTCCTTCCTTCGTTTGTTCCTTCCTTCGTTTGTTCCTTCCTTCGTTTGTTCCTTCCTTCGTTTGTTCCTTCCTTCCTTCCTTCCTTCCTTCCTTCCTTCGTTTGTTCCTTCCTTCCTTCCTTCGTTCCTTCGTTTGTTCCTTCCTTCGTTCCTTCGTTTGTTCCTTCCTTCCTTCCTTCGTTTGTTCCTTCCTTCCTTCCTTCGTTTGTTCCTTCCTTCCTTCCTTCGTTTGTTCCTTCCTTCCTTCCTTCGTTTGTTCCTTCCTTCCTTCCTTCGTTTGTTCCTTCCTTCCTTCCTTCGTTTGTTCCTTCCTTCCTTCCTTCGTTTGTTCCTTCCTTCCTTCCTTCCTTCCTTCGTTTGTTCCTTCCTTCCTTCCTTCCTTCCTTCGTTTGTTCCTTCCTTCCTTCCTTCCTTCCTTCGTTTGTTCCTTCCTTCCTTCCTTCCTTCGTTTGTTCCTTCCTTCCTTCCTTCCTTCGTTTGTTCCTTCCTTCCTTCCTTCGTTTGTTCCTTCCTTCCTTCCTTCGTTTGTTCCTTCCTTCGTTTGTTCCTTCCTTCCTTCCTTCGTTTGTTCCTTCCTTCCTTCCTTCGTTTGTTCCTTCCTTCGTTTGTTCCTTCCTTCCTTCCTTCGTTTGTTCCTTCCTTCCTTCCTTCGTTTGTTCCTTCCTTCCTTCCTTCCTTCCTTCGTTCCTTCCTTCCTTCCTTCCTTCGTTTGTTCCTTCCTTCCTTCCTTCCTTCGTTTGTTCCTTCCTTCGTTCCTTCCTTCCTTCCTTCCTTCCTTCGTTCCTTCCTTCGTTCCTTCCTTCCTTCCTTCCTTCCTTCCTTCCTTCCTTCCTTCCTTCGTTCCTTCGTTTGTTCCTTCCTTCCTTCGTTTGTTCCTTCCTTCCTTCCTTCGTTTGTTCCTTCCTTCCTTCCTTCGTTTGTTCCTTCCTTCCTTCCTTCCTTCCTTCGTTTGTTCCTTCCTTCCTTCCTTCCTTCCTTCGTTTGTTCCTTCCTTCCTTCCTTCCTTCCTTCGTTTGTTCCTTCCTTCCTTCCTTCCTTCGTTTGTTCCTTCCTTCCTTCCTTCGTTTGTTCCTTCCTTCCTTCCTTCGTTTGTTCCTTCCTTCGTTTGTTCCTTCCTTCCTTCCTTCGTTTGTTCCTTCCTTCCTTCGTTTGTTCCTTCCTTCCTTCCTTCCTTCGTTCCTTCCTTCCTTCCTTCCTTCGTTTGTTCCTTCCTTCCTTCCTTCCTTCGTTTGTTCCTTCCTTCCTTCGTTTGTTCCTTCCTTCCTTCGTTTGTTCCTTCCTTCCTTCCTTCCTTCCTTCCTTCCTTCGTTCCTTCCTTCGTTCCTTCGTTCCTTCCTTCGTTCCTTCCTTCGTTTGTTCCTTCCTTCCTTCCTTCCTTCGTTTGTTCCTTCCTTCCTTCCTTCCTTCGTTTGTTCCTTCCTTCCTTCCTTCCTTCGTTTGTTCCTTCCTTCCTTCCTTCGTTTGTTCCTTCCTTCCTTCCTTCCTTCGTTTGTTCCTTCCTTCCTTCCTTCCTTCCTTCGTTTGTTCCTTCCTTCCTTCCTTCCTTCCTTCGTTTGTTCCTTCCTTCCTTCCTTCCTTCGTTTGTTCCTTCCTTCCTTCCTTCCTTCCTTCCTTCCTTCGTTTGTTCCTTCCTTCCTTCCTTCCTTCGTTTGTTCCTTCCTTCCTTCCTTCCTTCCTTCCTTCCTTCCTTCGTTTGTTCCTTCCTTCCTTCCTTCCTTCCTTCCTTCCTTCGTTTGTTCCTTCCTTCCTTCCTTCCTTCCTTCCTTCGTTTGTTCCTTCCTTCCTTCCTTCCTTCCTTCCTTCGTTTGTTCCTTCCTTCCTTCCTTCCTTCCTTCCTTCGTTTGTTCCTTCCTTCCTTCCTTCCTTCCTTCGTTTGTTCCTTCCTTCCTTCCTTCCTTCCTTCGTTTGTTCCTTCCTTCCTTCCTTCCTTCGTTTGTTCCTTCCTTCCTTCCTTCCTTCCTTCCTTCGTTTGTTCCTTCCTTCCTTCCTTCCTTCCTTCCTTCCTTCCTTCCTTCCTTCCTTCGTTTGTTCCTTCCTTCCTTCCTTCCTTCCTTCGTTTGTTCCTTCCTTCCTTCCTTCCTTCCTTCGTTTGTTCCTTCCTTCCTTCCTTCCTTCCTTCGTTTGTTCCTTCCTTCCTTCCTTCCTTCCTTCCTTCGTTTGTTCCTTCCTTCCTTCCTTCCTTCCTTCCTTCGTTTGTTCCTTCCTTCCTTCCTTCCTTCCTTCCTTCGTTTGTTCCTTCCTTCCTTCCTTCCTTCCTTCGTTTGTTCCTTCCTTCCTTCCTTCCTTCCTTCCTTCGTTTGTTCCTTCCTTCCTTCCTTCCTTCCTTCGTTTGTTCCTTCCTTCCTTCCTTCCTTCCTTCGTTTGTTCCTTCCTTCCTTCCTTCCTTCGTTTGTTCCTTCCTTCCTTCCTTCCTTCCTTCGTTTGTTCCTTCCTTCCTTCCTTCCTTCCTTCGTTTGTTCCTTCCTTCCTTCCTTCCTTCGTTTGTTCCTTCCTTCCTTCCTTCCTTCCTTCCTTCCTTCGTTTGTTCCTTCCTTCCTTCCTTCCTTCCTTCGTTTGTTCCTTCCTTCCTTCCTTCCTTCCTTCCTTCCTTCGTTTGTTCCTTCCTTCCTTCCTTCCTTCCTTCCTTCGTTTGTTCCTTCCTTCCTTCCTTCCTTCCTTCCTTCGTTTGTTCCTTCCTTCCTTCCTTCCTTCCTTCCTTCGTTTGTTCCTTCCTTCCTTCCTTCCTTCCTTCGTTTGTTCCTTCCTTCCTTCCTTCCTTCCTTCGTTTGTTCCTTCCTTCCTTCCTTCCTTCCTTCGTTTGTTCCTTCCTTCCTTCCTTCCTTCCTTCGTTTGTTCCTTCCTTCCTTCCTTCCTTCCTTCCTTCCTTCCTTCCTTCCTTTTTAAGTTTGTCGCCATTCCAAGAGCATGTGCAATTTTATTGCCTGAACATGTATCTATTTGGTGCAACATGTTTTACATAATACAAAAAAACCTGGAGTAAATGGTTTTGGGGTGTTTTTGTTTTTTTTTTTTGTTTTTATCAGAGACCCTAGTGGAAAAAGAAGTGATCGTTGCAATCTTTTGGCGCGTGGTATTTGCACAGCGGTTTTGCAAACTCAATTTTTTTTTTTTTTAGAAAAAATACACTTTAATGAACAAAGTATATATATATATATATATATATATATATATATATATATATATATATATATATATATATATATATATATATATATATATATATATATATATATAATTTTTTTTTTTCCTTACCATTCATGGTGAATGCGCTCACAAACACACTCCAGAGCATCTGGGGTGAGGGCCACATTAGCAGGAGTGTTTTTGGAAAGGCACATAAAAAGTGCTAAAATCACACTTGTGGTACCATTATTTCTTAGTGCAGGTAGAAGTCACGTGACAAAACACGCAACACAAAATGCACTTGGCTCACTACCAAAAAAAAAAAAAGTGTAGTAGCTACTTTGTCGTGTGGGTAGGGCAGCCCTCTTTTAAGTGAATGGGCTGTCTTTTGACAAATGCGACACAAACCTGATGTGTTGCGTCACTCAGGTGTGGGTGTATCCCAAGGGCCCGTTCATGTAGTGCGATGACCTGCGGTTTTCTGCACTGGTGGGGTGCCAGTCATTGCAAGGGCATATAGAAAACCATGGTCTGTGCACCCTGTTCTCGGTGCAGCATGGTGCAAAAAAATGCAGACATGCTGCTTAATATTGCACCTCCAGTAGTTGTTGCTGCAAAGCAGCCCACTGCTGTATGGTGACATGGATGAAGTGGAACTTTGTGCACTTTTTGCCTGTGCATTGACGCGTGTTTACATGTTTCTGGCGCATCTAGCATTGCTAGAGGCTTCTCTGCTTGCATTTGATTTGAGGTCACTTCCTTTTTCTTTGGGCTTTTATGTGAAATACATTGTGTTTACTTGTGTTTTAAACAAATTCAGAATTTTAATCCTACAATGATGTGAACTGTGCACATTAGATACCATGGAGTGTGTTTTACAAACGCAGCCCACTGCACCTGTTGTGAATGGGCCTTTATGGTCTGTGGACATCATCGCTGGGAAGGGGCAGTAAAATAAGGCCACTGAGCTGCTGTATTAATAACCACAAGTTTACATGGCTGATGACCTCAAAAGCTAGACTACATATCTGGTGGGTGGTAAAAAAAAAATAGTTAAGCTGTTTTGTCAAATCACAAGTTAGCATGGCCAATAGTCCTGCTAGTACACCGGTCACGCTTGCAGTGCAGCATGTAATTCTATAACAGGTCATGTTAAGCAGGCAATACCACCACCAAGCACAACCTTTTCTAGGGGACAGGGACACACCGCAACTACGCGTAATGCATTCAGTTGCGGCACAAGACTGTGATCCTTCAAAGATGAAAAAGGGCATTCAGAAGGCAACATGGCACCTCCTAGCCACTTGTCAAATGCCTATGGAATCAACCCACTGCGGTTCTCTTTTCAGAGCTGCGACCATGACTGCCACTAGTATGAACAAGTTCTTGATGACCTACAGCAGCTGAAGAATCTTCAATATTTGCGGATGCTTCTTGTACCTGCTCAACCCCCCCACTGTGTGTGCTTTTGTTCCACCCATCAACTGCTGTGTCATAAAACCTGACTAGGGGGCAGGTATCCGGCACTGGCAGAAATGTATAAGATGCTGAAGATTTAGCTGCCTTCAAGATCGATATTAACCCATTTTTGTTGGAAAGAAAAAAAAAAAAGCACTTTTTAAAAAGGTGCACCTTGTTTTTACCTGCAAAAAAGTGAACTTTTCCTTTTTAAGACTTGGTTTGAGTGGAGAGAAATTAGAACATATGTCAGATATTTAATGCTGTGCCCCATTAGGGATATTCACCATTCTCACTGAGAGTTAAAGAAAATCCTAAATTTCTCCAAGCGTCTTCCAGGACAGCCCATGAGACCTTGGGCTCCTCCTACCAGGACAGGAAACACGTCACCCCCACCAGATAAAAGGGCGGTCCTCCAGGCCCATGTCAGTTATTTGTGTTTCCTCCGGACGGGGGGGGTAACATGTTCATGGAACCTGCTCCCATAGGCCTTATAAGCAGGGGCTTTGTATGGCCTTTTTCTGGGGCATATCACTTACCTCTTCCTCTGCCAGAAGCAGCACACCGCTGGGGAGGTTGGCTGTGTTGCTGTTCTCTGTCCTCAGTGCCTGGAGAGGGCCAGGACCGGTGTGAGGTCGTGCCCCTAGCGCAGTGCATTGCACTCTAGCTCAGCTGAGCTTCGGTTGTCCTTCCCTGCCGACAGCCTGGCTGATCTGAGCAAGGAATGGAGGAAGCCGCAGCGTTCGAGGGGGCGGAGCTATTGCGCTCCAAGCTGGCCCACAGGAAGTGCCTGGAGAGGGTTACTTCCGGGGCATATGACATCATCATCGGGCGCCGGAGACGAGGTTCCAGTCTTCATAAACGGCGCGAACAGAGAACGCTGGCTGCTGGTGTTTCTTGGTGTTAAGCAGCCAGGCTGTGGATGACCAAGAGGGGCAGAATGGATCCTCCTGCAGTACCTGCACAGGCAGCGGATGCAGTTCCCAACACCAGCACCTCACAGGTAAGCCTGGGGTGTTCTGTCACCACCTTACTATCCCTGTGAGTGTTCCCTCCCCCTCCCCCCTCTGTAGTAGTGGGTGTAAGGGGACACATTTCCTCCCTCCTGCACGTGGTGTTACGGAGTGATTGTGTGGCTTTAATTACATTGTGGGGCATTTATTTTGTCTTGCAGACCAAGACTCAGGACAAGGCCCAAGCGCAGCCACTTAAAAGGAAATGTGCGGTTTGCGCAAACAAATTGAGCTCCTCATGGAGCAAAGCAGTTTGTCGCACCTGTATAGAAGGCCTAGTAAAGGATGACCCGGTTGCCTCTTGCCAGAAGATGCTTACTTCTGTTAGGGATGAGCTTGCGTCCACCTTCAGTTCCTTTAGAACGCTTATTGACAAGCTCCAGACTCCAGCAGAGAGTCTGTCTTCACTGAAGGCGTCAGTAAGCACTCCGCAGCAGGCAGAGAGTGAAGACTCTGAGGCTGAGGTCAGATCTACCTGTTCTTCTCTGGAAGAATCAGGGTCAGATACAGAGCCCAGAGATAGAGAATCCACTCGAGGCTCAAGATTTAAGTTATCTGTGGAGGATGTAGATGACTTATTAAAGGCTATCTATACTACCCTTGAATTAAAAGAGGAAGAGGTTCAGTTATCCAAACATGATCTTATGTATAAAGGTTTACATAAGAGAAAATCAAGTGTGTTTCCAGTTCATAGTTCTTTGGTTGATACTATTAAACTGGAATGGGATAATCCTGAGAGAAAACCATTCTTCTCCAGTAACCTAAAAAGGAGGTTTCCTTTTGATGAGGACACTGCGCAGCCATGGAATAAGAATCCCAAGTTAGACGCACCTCTTTCAAAGGTTTCAAAAAACTCGGACCTGGCGTTTGATGATATGGGTACGCTTAAGGATCCGATGGACAAGAGGGGGGATATCCTTCTCCACAGAGCCTGGGACTCAGCAGTTGGAAACCTGAAACCAGCTTTGGCTTCCACTTGTGTGGCCAGAAATCTGGAGGTTTGGTTGACTCAGATTCAGTCACATCTGTCAGCAGGTACCTCCCAGAGAGCAAATTTTAGTCTTTTCCTCTCCTATTTCAGTCAGTGGGTTTTTTGGCAGATTCTTCCGCTGAGTCAGTAAGAATGTCAGCCAGGACTTCGGCTCTAGTGAACTCGGCCAGGAGAAGCCTTTGGCTTAAGACCTGGTCAGGGGACTCGGCCTCCAAGTTGCGCCTTTGTGGCCTTCCTTTAACTGGCGATCATTTATTTGGCCCAGGTCTACAGGAGGCACTGGAACGCACGGCTGATAAGAAAAAGGCGTTTCCAGAGAAAAAGAGTTCAGACAGCCAGAAAATTTTTTCGTGGCCAAAACAGGCAACGGAGTCCTAGAGAAAAGGACAGCAGGCCAAAAAAGCATTGGACTGGGCACAAAGGCAGAGGCAAAGGGGGAGTGCTATTTAACCCTCCTCAACAGCCTGCCAAGCCGCAGTGACTTGTGTTCCCCGGTGGGAGGGAGATTGAGGGCCTTCATCCCACAGTGGGCAGCAGTCACTCTGAGCCCCTTCGTCCTGGACCTAGTGACCAACGGGTACAGGCTGGAGTTTGTTCACCAACCACCAGAACGTTTGTTGGTCACATTTCCTCCACAATATCGGGAGAAAGCAAGGGCTCTGGGTCTCCAGATCGGAGACTTGTTAGATCAAAAAGTCCTGATTCCTGTTCCTCGATCGGAGCGGGGCAAGGGATTCTATTCCCATGTATTTGTGGTCAGAAAGCCAGCAGGAAAGTTTCGACTTATCCTGAATCTCCGGACCTTAAACAAGTCCATCAGATACAAGCATTTTCGTATGGAGACGGTTTTTACAATCAAAAACCTACTATACCCAAACTGCTTTATGGCCACGTTGGACTTAAGGGATGCTTATCTTCACATCCCTATCCATCCAGCCTTCCAAAAGTTTTTGAGATTGGCAGTGAAGACGGGTATGGGGACCCGACATTTTCAATTTCAGGCCCTCCCCTTCGGTCTTTCCTCAGCCCCACGCATCTTTACGAAGGTGTTGGGGGAAGTGCTGGCTCCTCTAAGATTAAAGGCAATAACGGTTATCCCTTACTTAGACGACCTCCTGATAGTGGCAAAATCATACCAAAGGCTGTTGGAAGATCTCCAGGCTGTACAGGACTTCTTACAGTCCCTAGGCTGGCTAATAAACAAAGAAAAATCGTCCTTGATTCCGGCCCAGAAAGTAACTTTATCTGGGTTACGATTTTTGCTCCGTGAACCAAAAAGTTTTTCTTCCTCAGGAGAAGATTACCAAAGTGTTCCAGACTATGTCTACATTGCAGACCAACCAGTCGGTCTCTCTGAGACAGGTGTCGAGGGCAGTGGGTCTTATGATCTCATGTTTTCCCGCAGTACCATGGGCGAGACTCTGTCAGCGTCCGTTACAAAGGTTTCTTTTAAGAAACTGGGACGGGGACGTAAGGTCCCTGGAGTCAAGGATCTGGCTTCCCGACAGGATAAAAAGAAGCCTGTGGTGGTGGAGAGCTGGTCAGCACCTAGCAGGAGGTCTCCCATGGTCCTTTCCCATTTCCCGAAGGATTACCACGGATGCGAGTTCCTGGGGATGGGGGGCCCACCTCAGCAATGCAGTAGCACAAGGAGAGTGGTCCCCAGAGGAGGCAAGGGCCTCATCCAATCAAAGAGAGCTGCTTGCAGTCCAGAGAGCCCTCCAGTCTTTTCAGATGGAGATCAGGGGTCACAACCTCCAAATCCTGTCAGACAATATAGCGACAGTCGCGTATATCAACAAGCAGGGAGGCACGAGAAGCCGGAGGCTTCAGTCCATTGCCCAGGAGATCCTTTCATGGGCAGAGGGGAATCTAGCCTCCATTTCTGCTGTACACCTGAAGGGGAAAAACAATTGCCTGGCAGATTATCTCAGCCGTCACAGGATAGACCGAGACAACTGGTCCCTTCATCCCGAAGTCTTTGCAGACCTCACCAAGAGATGGGGTTATCCGGTAGCGGATTTGTTCGCAAACCGAAACAACCGCAAGACGGAGATATTCTTTTCCATGAACCCGGCAGACCAAGCCTTGGGGATTGATGCTCTGGCGAACCCGTGGCCTCCAGGCCTATGTTATGCCTTTCCGCCAATCGGGCTGATTCCAGAAGTCCTCCGGAAGTTTCGGCTGGAAGAGACAGATCTGATTCTAATTGCCCCGTTTTGGCCCAAGAGGCCATGGTTTTCCCTGCTACAGTCTCTGGTTTCAGAGCCTCCGTGGAGTCTTCCGAAAAGGGAAGACCTATTATTGCAGGGTCCAGTATCACACCCTCAGGTGGTTTCCTTAAACTTGACGGCCTGATATCTGAAGAAAAGATACTGAGCGCCCAAGGGTTCTCTGACAAAGTAGTCAGGACTCTAGTTAATTGCAGGAAGCCAGTTACTAGAGCCATATATTCCAAAGTTTGGAAAAGGTTTAACTCATGGTTATCTGAAAATGATAGATTAACTCATGATATTCCGTCTATTTTGGAATTTTTCCAAGAGGGTGTCGACAAAGGTCTTTCTGTTAGTACCCTAAAGGTACAGGCGGCAGCTATTAGTGTGTTCCTCCAGTTTTCTCTCCTGGAAAATCCCACTATAGCCAGATTTTTCAAATCTATCTCTAGGACCAGACCAGTAGTAGTGAGAAGTTGTCCAACGTGGGATCTGTCCCTAGTACTTCAAACTCTGGTAGAATTTCCGTTTGAACCTCTGGAAAGTATGTCAGTTAAATTACTTACATTAAAAACTGTGTTCCTTATAGCTGTTACCTCAGCTCGTAGGGTAAGTGAGTTGCAGGCCCTATCAGTTAGGGAGCCCTTCCTCACAATTTTTGAGGATCGAGTTGTGTTACGAACCGATCCAGGTTTTTTGCCCAAGGTGGCAAGTACATTCCACCGATCTCAAAACATTGTATTGCCAACCTTTTGTAGTTTGCCACAGGGCGACTTAGAAAGAAAATTTAGTTTTCTAGATGTAAGAAGGATTCTCTTGGTCTATCTTGAGGTCACGAAGACCTTTAGGAAAACTGATGCCTTGTTTGTCCTCTTTTCTGGAGTTCACAAGGGGAATAGTGCATCTAAAGCCACATTGGCTAGATGGATAAAGCAAGCCATCTTGGAAGCTTACAAAATTAGGGAGGTCCCTACACCTTTTGTTACTGCGCACTCAACTAGAGCCTTGTCTACGTCTTGGGCTGAGAGGGCTGGTGCCTCACCGGAACAAATTTGCAGGGCTGCCACTTGGTCCAGTTATTCGACCTTCATTAAACATTATCGCCTGGATCTCCTATCAGCTCAGGAGCAGGCGTTTGGTCGTAAGGTCCTTCAGGCAGTTGTCTCTCCCTAGACTGGTAAGTTCTGGCTCATCGTCTCATGGGCTGTCCTGGAAGACGCTTGGAGAAAAGCTGAGTTAGACTTACCGGTAACTCCTTTTCTGAGAGTCTTCCAGGACAGCCGGATTCCCACCCGGTATTGTCTGAAGTTATGTGTATTATGCATATGTTTTGCAGGGTCCTACAGTTCTTGAGAATACTGACATGGGCCTGGAGGACCGCCCTTTTATCTGGTGGGGGTGACGTGTTTCCTGTCCTGGTAGGAGGAGCCCAAGGTCTCATGGGCTGTCCTGGAAGACTCTCAGAAAAGGAGTTACCGGTAAGTCTAACTCAGCTTTTTTAGTTGTCACCAGAGCAAGGATAGAAGGAAAATCTTCCAATGGAGACACTAGTCCCCCAGATCCCCTTACTTTAGAGAAAGGGTCCATTCACACCTGAGCGATCCGGATCGTGGGCGAAACTGGCGCGTTTCTAAATTGCGGGGCGCTTATTCGATGCCATTACTACTTAATGGCACCCCAATCGCGGCACAATTTTGACATGAGATAAATCGCGCTCCAATTGTGACAGATGGCAACGTTTGCTCAAAAAGGATCTGGAGCTTCTTTTAAGCGACAGAGTTGCGATTTTGCCTCAATTTATTGTGGTGCGATTGGGGTTCCATTAAGAGGTAATGGCATTGCATAAGTGTCTCGTGATTTGGACTCGCGGACAGAATCGTGGTGATTCCGCCTGCGATCTGGATCGCTCAGGTGTAACCGAAGCCTAAGCCCTGTTTAAAGTTGGTGCGATTTGACATGTCAAATCAGAGGCAATGGCACTGTCCTAATCGGTGAGATTTCAAAAAGTAGTTAATGTACTACTTTTTTGCGATTTCCATTGACATCTGTGCAGAAAACCACACAGATGTCTCTGAAATTGCAGCCGAAATCGAGACTGCCATGCGGGAATAAAATCGTGTGGGTTCAGCTTCTGTGTGCAACTGGCGTTGGCGTACATGTGGGAGAGCCTTCCACTTGGCCTCTGTAGCATTGCTACCTTGCTGGCTCTGAAAGCTGTTGGAATTCCATTTTGGAAGCTCTTTCTGCCTACATGAACACCCCAGAATCCACTCCACAGGGTCTAAACGCTCAGCGTGCTTGAATTTTATTTTTACATTTTTGGGCTTTTTGAACAATCAAGTCATCTGTTTTTCTGGCTTTCATTACAGCTGGTGCAGAGTGAAGAAAAGGGTTAAGTGATTTCATTTTCTAAATTGCAAACATTAGTTGCTATGAGCCTGTGTATTTTGTGCTTTTCCTGAAGCACGCCCCAGGGGGCACGCAGGAAGCATTTTCCTGGTAGAGAGTAGCACTGCAGCCGTATATCTATTATAGTGTGGTGTGCAAGTGGTTAAAGCCTCAACTGCTTTCAAAGCCTGCCAATATTACAATGGTTGTGTTGTGACCTGTTAAAATTAAGCAGTATGTCACTTTTTATGAGGCACCAATGCTTGTGAGCCACCTTCAATGATTTCAAAGGTAATGCTTAAAAGAGAAGTGTGTGTTGGATTTTGACGTAGGTGGATGCCCCCGCCACCTCTGCACTGAGAAGCGAGTAATAGAACATCTCTGATGGCTCGGTTCTCTCATCTCCCCAAGCAGAGAGCTGCTGCCTGCCAGTTAACAGCTCTCTGCTCTGCCCCCCTGCTCACTGGAGCGATGAGCTGTCTCAGGCCCTCAGTGGTTCGATGAGAGGCTGAGATGGGCATCAGTCCAGGCACCTGGTGGACTGATTCCAGTGACGCGAGCCGAGGGCCGACTTTGGACCTCTCTCTGCTGAAAACTGGTCCCAGAAGTGCAAAACTAATTGGCCAAACGAGCTTGGCTGGACTTCTCCTTTAACTACTTACGGACCGCCGCACACCGCTATACATCTTGACTATGAAGAGGAATATCGTTGTTATGGCAGCAGCTAGCTGCCATAACCCCGGTATCCTCTACTTCGGCCAGCGGTCCGCTCTCTGATTAATGGTCTCTGCGGCTGATGCGCCGGAAGATCACTTTTATCGGCGGCGGGAGAGGGCTGCCGCCCTTTCTTGGCTGCTAGCGGGGGCTAAAAGCGCCCCGCTAGTGACCGAATAGCGCTGCAAAATTGACGGTAAAGCGCCGCTAAAATTATCGGTGCTTTACCACCGCCCCAGTGTGAAAGGGGCCTACGGCTTAAAAAACCAAAAACAAGCGAAAACAAATAAAAAATGCTTTAAATGCACATAATATAGCGAGGTTAAATCATTAACATAAAGCGCTCAAATGTGCGCTTCAAACTGGCAAACACCGACATCAAGACATTAGATTAAATGTGCAGTAAAAAGTTAATACAAACGTTCATGTAGACACTTACCTGGTGTCCTGCAGTAGCATACATGTCCCTGTGGTTCCAGCAGCGTGTGATGGCTGGAACAAGCGGCCTTAAATAGCCCCAATCCGTCCTTTCAGGCCTGGTGCCGACGAAAAGACCGCGCCGCGCATGTGCAAACTACGTCACATCCACCTCTTGGTCCCAACGTTCAACCCGAGAGGACAAAAAAAGGCTCCCTCTGGTAGTCGGGGTAAGGTAGTCCCTTTCAGACCACCAACCTCTGTGTTATGATTTTAAATTTTTATATAATATATTTTCTCAATAGAAGGCTTGTACCTCTAATGGACAGCATTCCCTGTAGAAGCGCGGAATATGGGCAAAACATGTTGAATTTCATTTCAAAGCGCTGTATCCATAAAATTGTGTTGAAACGTACTTGCCATAATTGTTTAATGATTTTGTATTCTGTCTTTAAATAAAACATTTTGTACTACTCCTTTAGACTTTATCACTGGACCTTATTTTGCACCTTTTCAAAAATCCCATAAAATTCTCCTATACCTATTCAATCAAGGGTTGTAGTTATAGAGTCTATTCTCAAAATTCAAAGGAGCGGCAAGAAGAAAAATGTCACAAAAAATTCCTGACAGTGACTGTTTTCATTTAGGAAATTCCATTCATACCAAAATCGAATTCTAAACAAATAAATGGGAAGCATTTCTGTTGACTGACATTTTGTAAAGTCTCTGGCATTATTGAAAAGAAAGGAAAATATATATATTATTTTGTACAAGCCTACCAGAGTATTGGCAGATTTAATCTACTGAGATTTATTTAACCACTTCAATACAAGAGACTTTGACCCCTTCCTGCCCAGGACAATTTTCAGCTTTCAGCATTGTCGCATTTTCAATGACAATTGCGCAGTCATGCAACACTGTACACAAACAATTTATCATTTTCTTCCCACAAATGGAGCTTTCTTTTGATGGTGTTTGATCACTACTGGGGTTTTTATTTTTTGCTAAACAAACTAAAAAACAGACATTTTTGAAAAAAAAAAAAATGATGGGCACTGGATAGGCAGCACTGATGAGGAGCTACTGACGGGCATTACTGATGGGGCACTGAATGGCACTTTGGGCACTGACAGACGCTCTTTATGGGGCACAGGCTGGCAGCTGATGGGCACCTCTGATGGGGGGCTGCACTGATGATCAATGTGCTGATTATCAGCGCAGACCCCCCCCATCTGACAGGGAGAGCCGTCGATCAGCTCTTCCTGTCAGCGCGAACCGAGAAAAGCCATTTACCGGCACTTCCTGATTCACGCGATGATCAGCTGTGATTGGTCACAGCTGATCACGTGGTAAGAAGCCTCCGTCAGAGGCTCCATACCACACCGCACCTCCGATCGCCGTGCCCTCATGCAGGCTTGTTATCCTGATCACGTCATGACGGTCAGGATAACAGAACCACTTTGCTGGCCACGGTGTGCTCCCCTGCTTGGTGTGGTCAGTTTTTAATAGGAAAGCAAGAAGACTAGCAGGATTTCACATAAAGGAAGCAATAAAAAGAGAACAGGATATTTTTTCATTCAAGTACATGGTACAGCAGGCACATATCAGGAATATGAAGTGTTGGGGTAACAAACCCTTTAATCCCCACTCAGGCACAGCGCCAATTGTTCCAAGGTCAGAATGGTGGAGTGCATTTTTTACCATGTTTGCCTTTCTTTTATTAAACTTGAATTGGATATGTCAGAAGAGAAGTAAGCCTGCAGGTTGTGACCTGATGGAAGTGTGAGCTTGAAATCTAATGAACAATAGAACCGCCTCTGTATTTTTTGTTTGTGTTTTGAGGGTTGCAACCTTGGAAAAAATGCCAAGCCGACTTTAGGGTCTACTGCTCCAGCATCTATTTCCCCCATTAGGTGTATTCCACTGAGCGGTGCAGATCAGGCTGGAAGCTTACTCTGACTAGAAAGAAAAGCCATTATGCAAGTTTTAACAGTTCATTGCTATCATTCCTTTCAGCTGTTGCCAAGTCCCTAGTTATTGACAGACCGGACAGACAGGTGTTGTGTGCAGGCAGCCTGATGAAATCAATGATGGGCGGGCAGATGCTTGTACCTGCAGGGATCCAAGCGTGTCCTAGTGCAGTGGTTCTCAACCTTGGGCCATGTTTTGGGAAATTCCCTTAGCTAAAATGGCTCTTATCAATACCATGTCATTGATTTTAAAGCAGCTGTGCAAAGTAAAGGAAAACTGGAAAACATGACCGTCAGGGGTAATTGTAGGACAGCGGTTCTCAGCCTCAGTCCTCAGTGTACATCTATAGAGGACTGATGCATGGATCAGAATGCAGTCTGTTCTGTGCAGGTCTATGCAGCCCCCCCTTCTGTCATTGATTTGAACAGGCTGCTTGGAACACCTGTGCCTCCTGGATGGGTGAAGACGACCCTTCACATGGGTGTGCAGAATAGATCACCCATGTTAATGAGGTGTAAAAGGGGTGGGGGGGGGGATTAAAATAGAAAATGACTGCAGTTGCCATCATCAATTTGGTAATCTGCAATATATTTTTTACTTGGCTTTAGATGCACAAACGCTTCAGTACAGTACGACTTGTCTAATTTTTTTAAAAGTGTATGTATACTGTAGTCAAGAAAATCTCAATTGATGCCACAAGTGTCCCAATAAAAAATCCTATTCTGTTCCTTTGCTAGTGACCACTCACACCATTCCACGCCATCGGGTTTTTGTGACAGTGGTCATCAGGGAAGATAGAGGGTTGATCTTCAGTGGGCACATGGGCAGCTATATAGAAAGCTAGGTTTTTCTGGAAAATAGACCCAAGCTGTGTCCATTATTCAGAAGCTGGAGACTGGTGCTTTGGCTAGGGGCGTTTAAACTCTCAAAGCAGTTAATCCATAGCAAGCATAGCTAGCAACTCTGCTCTTGATATAAATTCTTTATTGGCTTCATATATGAAGACAAATATCCCAAATTCGGGATATTTTGTCTTTATGTAGCCAATAAAGAATTTGTCAAGCGCATTCAGAGTTGCCGTCTATACTCGTTATGGACTTAAAGCGGAGGTCCACCCTAAAATAAAAAATTACATTAACATTCTCAAAAAGATATATAAAAAAAATTTGAGAAAAAAAAAAAAATTACTTACCAGAAACCCCTGTTGCTAGGCAGTCTTCCTAATCTGCCTCTTCCTATTCCATGGCGCTTCCTCCTCTTCGGCGAGCTGCCCCATTGTCTTCTGGGACGTGTGTGTCCCAGAAAAAAGGGCCATTCACAAAGCGCCGCGCAGTGAAACCGCAAGGCTCCACTGCCTGTTTCCCTTCGTTAAGATGGCGGCGCCAGCACCCGATCTGATGGACGGATCGGCCTTGGGGGGCTGACATCGCGGGGTCCCTGGACAGGTAAGTGTCCTTATTAAAACTCTAGCTGCTGACTTTTTTAAAAAAAAACATCGCGGCTGGAACGCCGCTTTAAGCCTTGGTTCACACTGGGACAACTTGTCAGGCGACCTAGCTGCCTGACAAGTCGCGTCCCGTTCTGTACAATGGAACCGTTCTAATCTGAGCGACGCAAGTCGCTCCGACTTAGAAAAAGGTTCCTGTACAACTTTGGGGGTGACTTGCATTGACTTTTATACAGAAGTTGTTTTGCAAGTCGCCGCTGAGTCGTGTCCTGGGTTGCCTGAGGCAGTCGCGCTGCAAGTCGTGGTGCCTCAGTGTGAACAGACCCTGAAGCTAGGTTTTCCCTTTGCCATTAAATGTCACAAATTCTTGTGCATTCAGCTGGTTAAAGAAGACCTAGCATCAAAAATTGAAGTATTATGGCTGGGAAGGACTTCACTGCTAGCAGATACCATGCTCGTGTATACAGCACATAATCACGCACGACTGTACAGTTTTTGGTGTTCTTTAGAGTTGAACCCCAGCTATTTTTTCTTTCAGTTTTAACCGGCATATAGTCATTACATGACATATGTAGGGAGTTAGTTCTTGTTCCTCATTTTGTTCTACCCACATAGCTTTTGTAAAATTCCCAGCACTGCTAAAACGGACTTCCTTATTATACAAAATCTAGATTTTTGTCCTATCAACAATGTTTTGATAGTCTTGGTCTAGTATTAGTCCAGTTCTTTCCACTGTTCAAGCTTTGGGTATATTTTTGTGTTTTTCAAGATGTATTCATTCGCATTGCATGCCAGTCCCTCCTACTACTTTTACTTTCTTGATGATCTGTCAGGTGAGTGAGTTACCAAGGTTTGTGTTATGTTTAATTAGGTTTATCTTTGATATAAAAACCATCTGATTTGAAGTGCATTGTGTTTTCTTAAAAAGAAGGTAGGGCAAGATGTGTAAATCAACATATATGCAGTTATCCCTATATAATAGCAACTTTTTGTGAACCTTTTTCTTGCTAGAAATACATACTTGGATTTAGCTTGGGTTGACTAGTTTCTGTATTCTAAATGAAAATGTTTGCTTGGTACAGTAGATATATTCTTTGTTCACGTATTCATGTGAGTATTTGAGCTTAGACTACTGATGGTAGTGAGTTAAAGGGATTTAACAATTAACTTAAGCCTAAACTGATGTATGTGATTGTTTGGAGACTTGAATATCATGTTGGCTTTATCTGTCTTTTGGGAACTGGAGGGATTGCTATTACATAGTTGCTGTATATGATGATGCTTTTCTTCAATGATGCAATCTCAATGATGTAAAATGAATAAATCCAGGAGTGAAAACCTTTGATTTATGGTCTTGTGTAAGAAAATAGATTATTGCAAGAACATCCTGACTTTGGAGTCTTGGTGGGAAACAAAATGCCAGCGAGTTGTCTACCCTCCAGAAACATCAGTGGGAATTGCTTCAAAAGATTAAGCAGACTGCCTGAATTACATGTTTTATAGTTTCAGCCAGTTTAATTTTGCAGTATCCATTTTTAACACTGTCTGCCTGATTTTAGTAAAACAAATATAAATTAGGTGAAAAGGTCCTTGCACTCCATTTAGGTGACTGATATTTTGCAGCTTGCTTTGGAAGGTTAATCTGTCTGTTTTTGACATCGGCTCTGCTTTCTTTGCACTAATTGTAAAATGTTAACGTGTACTTCTGTCCTTGTCTTGGCCTTGTGTTTTGGATCATTGTCATGTTGGAATGTTCAAGTACATCCCATGCGCAGCTTCCTGGCTAATGAATGCAAATGTTCCTCCAGTATTTTTTGATAACATACTGCATTCATCTTGCCATCAATTTTGACTGTGCCAGAAGGTTTGAGGCTTGTCTCTGTGCTGTTTGGCATATTGTAAGCGGGATACTTTGTGACATTTGCTTAGTAATGGCTTTCTTCTGGCGACTCGACCATGCAGCCCATCTTTCTTCAAGTGCCTTCTTATTGTGCATCTTGAAACAGCAAAAACGAGGCCTGTGATGGACGGAGATCCCGAAAGTGACGTCAGCAATGAGAGACGAGAACCAGCGTGGACCGCAAACCGGAAGTAGTCATCAGTAAGGGACGCGTTTTGGAATGTCTGGTTCCTTTTCCTTTTCGCATGTTCCGAAACGCGTCCCTTATTGATGACTACTTCAGGTTTGCGGTCCACGCTGGTTCTCGTCTCTCATTGCTGACGTCACTTTCGGGATCTCCGTCCATCACAGGCCTCGTTTTTGCTAACTGCTCACCAGCTTACATGGATTTTTATGGTCCCGGATCCTCCACTGCAGTTTGACACAGCTCTGATAACCTCTATACGTCAAGGACCTTCATGCCTGCCGGACCATCTGCATTACTTATGATTATATGCTTTTACATTCGTCAGATCTTGTAAGTGTTTTTAATTCTTTCTGGGGAAAATGGCTTTTAATCCTGCACTTGGAGACACCTCTTTTTTTGTCTGCCTAAAAAAGCTCTAACTGGGTCTGAATGTGTTCTTCATAGGAAGGGTATAGTTCAAGCGTGGTGAAATTGCCCTTGTGAACTTGATCATGTGAAATGATGTCATACTAGGGGACCATAAAGCAGAAGACTTTTTTTTTTTTTTTTTTTTTTTTTTTTTTTGCTGGATGTGCAGTTCAGTAATAAAAACGGATAGGAAATTGTGGCCATGTAGTACAAATTGTGACTCCTATATTCCTCATTAGGCCTCATGCACACTGTATGCTCTTGATGCTCCCCCCCCCCCCCCCCCCTACAGGAGTTTGGCAGTGGCAAAACGTGGTAAAACGGCTTGCTGTACAGACGTTAACAGGTGTTCCCGTGCCTGGTGTTAATGCATTCTATTGCCCAGAATTTTAGCCAACATGGGAAGGTGCCTAGCATTCATGAGCGTTAAGGAGTTTTAGAGCACTTTTTAAAAAAAATTTTTTTTTTTTTTTTTTTTTTTTTTTTTTTTTTTTCTACCTGTAAACCCCCCTACCACTAACTCGTGAAACCTATGGTGTGCATGGAGGGGAGTTTACAGGCAGAGAAAAAAAAAGCTCAAATGCTTGAAGCACCTTTTTGACCTGCAGTGTGCATGAGGCCTAAGGCAGGCCATAGACCGTGCAAAGTTCTTTCCTGCAACCACAGGTTACAGAAAAGAATTTTGCATGATTCCCCCATCGACACAGTGTTGACAGAGGAATCCCCCTGCCTGAGCAATTTTCTTCTCCCGGTGGGGGGGAAGCCACCTCCACCAGGAGAAGGCAGTGATTATCGCTAGCGGCTATAGCAACCGCTTGCACTAATCACAAGTGAATCTGGGAGGCTGGTTGTACCAAGTTGATCAACTTGCTACATTTAGCCTGCCCAATAATGGTTCGAATCTCAGCAGTTCCTGCTAAACCGGTGAGATTCGAACAGTGTATGGGCAGCCTAAGGGACAGTTCCTTTCAGTTTTTCAACACTTCCATTTTGAGTAGATCTTGTCAGTTTATACCTCCTGAAAGACCCCAGTCACAAGATCTGTGGCTGACTTCCCCAGACCTGGCTTCCTGTCACAGCAATTACAAAGGATGTCACAATTTCTTTTGGACTATTGGTTTTACTTTTTACCAAAGGATACAGCTGGTGGAGGCATAGTCTATGCTGGTAGAGCTGATAACTTTGAGAGGCACTTACCACTGGTATTCTTAGCCAGTTAACGCCACAAGCATTTGTACAATTTAGCAATAGGCTAATAATTCTGCAGTAATGTTAGAAATGTGACACATCACTTTGTGGGTCAAAAATATATATATATTTTTTTTTGTTTTTTTTTTTTTTTTTTTGGTGGTAATGTCTTGCAAGTGCTATTTAATATCATTTTATTTTAATGGCAAAAAACAAGGCATTTATTTTATTTTTTTCCAGTTTGGCTAGTGGTAACTTTTTGAAAATGGCTTGTATTGGATAGTCCATCTAATTTGTATTCAGAAATATTGTCGCTTATTAGGACACTATAAAATGTTTATGGTGAAGATGTTCAAATTAAGTGAGATTTTTTCTTTTAAACAAAAGGTAAATTTTTCTAATGTCTACAAATGGTAGATTGGTAGATTGTGAATTGGCTCTCTGTGTGTGAAATTTAAATTTATGAAAAAACAGGAGGTAAACTTTTGTGAACATTATCATCTTGATGGTGATATAAGAGCCCCCAGGTCAAATGCATTTAGTTTAATACATTTTATGTATGTTCGAAAAGTTAATTTTATTTCAGTAATTCAATTCAAATAGCGAAACTCATATTTTATATAGATGCGTTTTCACACAGCATGATATATTTTCAAGCATTTTCCTCTTCTTCTTTTTTTTTTTTTTTTTAATTTTGATTATGGCTTACAGCTAATGAGAACCCAAAATTCAGTATCTCAGAAAATTAGAATATTACAATAAAGGATTTTTAATACAGAAATGTTGGCTTACTGAAAAGTATGTACAGTATAGCATGCACTATACCAATACTCGGTTGGGGCTCCTTTTGCATGAGTTACTGCATCAATGCGGTATGGCATAGAGGCGATCAGCCTGTGGCACTGCTGAGCTATTATGGAAGCCCAGGTTGCTTTGAAAGTGGTCTTCAGCTCGTCTGCATTCTTGGGTGTCTCATCTTCCTCTTGACAATACCCCACAGATTCTCTATGGGGTTGACAAGTTTGTTGGCCAATCGAGCACAGTTGTACCATGATCATTAAACCAGGTATTGGTACTTTTGGCAGTGTGGGCAGGTGCAGATGACATGGCTCCCCAAATCACTTGACTTTGGAAACTTCACACTGGACCTCATGCAACTTGAATTGTGTGCCTTTCTAATCCTCCTCCAGACTCTGGGACCTTAATTACCAAATGAAATGCAAACTTGTCCACAGTCCGTGATGATTTGGGGAGCCATTTGGATTTTTTTTTTGTTTTTTTGTTCTGTCTCTCACTGTTAAAATAAACCTACCGTTAAAATTGGACTGATCATTTCTTTGTCAGTGGGTAAATGTACAAAATCGGCAGGGGATCAAATACTTTTTCCCCTCACTGTATTTATATAATTTTTATTTATTTTGTACAAAAACTGAATTTTCAAAGTTGCCCAAAGACAGATAGGATTTTTATTATAAAAAATGTTTTTTTTTCTTTCCCCCCTCTGCAGAATACATGTCTTCTCCCAAGAGTGGAGAATTTATGCAATACAATCTTTCTTTTAAAACCTGGATTGTTATTCATAACACAGCTAAATGATAGGTTTATGTGGGTTTTTTATGTTCAGCTTTGGTTGAAAAATGTTCAGCTGAGCTTGATCTTTTGTCTTGATGTCACTTTTGTGTATGTTTCTAGGTTGTAACGTTTATGGATTACCAACCATGTCTGTACACGCCTTGACTTTGACAGACTACAAAACAAAGAGAGTTCAGACTTGTACAAGTGTGGCACAGGTGAGTCCTTGCACTTTGTGCAAGATATTTATTTACTTTTCTATTTTAAATGCCTAGACTTTTCTGTGGATATATAGTAAAGACCTAAAACCTACTGAAAACATTTCTAGGTAGAACATGTCTGATGAGAGCAATCATTTTCACAGTTGTATTTGTCAAAGATTAAGGTCTGCTTACTATTATCAATATGGTTCTATATGGGCATCCTTAGATTTGCAATGTGACTGATTTTTGGGCATCCTTTGCAACAACCTAGTCATATAAAAGTTGGGAAAAATCACACATTTTGAAAATCCCTTTTGCGAAAGAAGAAAAAGCTGGAAATCCATCAGTCTACAGTTTCTCAAACAGCCTTTTTTGGGCCACCTTTTACATGTGTCCTAGCTTAAGGCGTTCGTAAACCGCCATGTTTATTCTTAACCTGCAAGGCAATGTGCTAGTGTGCATCACATACTAGCACATTATGTGAAATTTGCCTTGGAACAAAACCTTTCCAGCAGCGTGCCGTCACTGCTGAAGGCGCTTCCGTCTCCACCTGGTCTTCCTTCCAGGTTCACGGACTCCGGCTATGTGAGTGGCCGAAACCGTGATGATGCCACTCCTGCGCATGTGTGCGGGAGCCGCTGTTTATGGCACAGGACTCTGAATGAACAGCATTGGTATGCTGTTCTTCAGAATGCATGCGCCGCTGACTTCAGCTGCATGCACAGTAAATATCTCCTAAACGGTGCATGTTTTAGGAGATATTTACATTACCTATATGTAAGATTCATGCATGGGAGTTTACCACTTTAAAATGTTATATGCACTTTGAGCTGTGTTTAGGCAGTTTACCAATAGACCTATTTAGGGAAAATCACCTCTCTGACAAACCTGGTGATTAGTTTGCCCCTTAAGTGCATATCACATGACTGGGGTTGTAGAGGGCAGCCTAATTTAGAACTGTGGATGATGTGCCAAGATTTGCACGAGTGCTTTTCAAACCACAACCACTTGGGGGTGTGTGTGGGGTACATTTTTGGTTTTATATTTATATTTATATATTTTTTTTCACTTCTCTTTTTAGCCGAATAGTGATGTCAGTCTTTACACTGGACTGAAAACAAAGGATGTTCCAGATCCTCCTCTGACAAAGAAGCCCAGGATTCCCACCATTCGATTTCCTACAGGTATTAGAAATTTGCTGCATTATATGATTTTTGGATCTTGGCTGCATAAACCTAATACATCAAGAAGTAATATTGTATTTAGAAACATTTGGATACATTCTTAGAGATTGTAATGACTGAATCTCTTCCTATTCTGCCACCCTGATCTTTACAAGGTGGTTTTCTAGATATGTCTTAAATTTTCCATTTGGTTCAGGTTTTGGAGAATACAGCAGTATAATGAGTCGCTCCTGTAGATGCAGACTAAACCTCCAAGATGTAGAGAGCAAGGTTTGGCATTAGTTGGGGCAAACATTTGCCTGTTCGGCCGTTCGCCAAACACCCAAATTTGCAGAGTGTTCGCCCCGACGAACACCCTACAGTGCACTGAGCGCTGCATAGTGCATTCTGTGCCCCCACTGACACCTAAATATTTATTTATTTTTTTTTTTAAAAAGAAATGGTGTGTGGGGAGGGGGACCCCCAGTCCCCCCTCCCAAGTCCATACCATGCCCTTCAGGTCTGGTATCGATTGGGAGGGGAACACTACGCCAAAATTAAAAACAAAACAGCGTGTGGGTTCCCCCCTAAGTTCATACCAGACCCTTATACAGCCATGCAGCTTGGCAGGTCAGGAAAGTGGGGGAGGGGGGGATTCTGTGATGTCAGAAGAAGGCGGTGCCACCAGAGAACATAATCAGGTGGTTCCACCTCTTGCCTCTATAAGAAATGTTGAAGCGCAGAGCATGCATACGACGGGAGGCCAGAGTGTTTTTTATTTTTCGGCTTCGGCGGGCGATGTGACAAATGATTTACATTGAGCAACACTATTTAAAAAAACAAAAAAAAAAAAAAAAAGATTGGTCATAAACTGTCTTGTGTGGTTATTATAAAATTTTTTTTTTTTTTTTTGGAATGGGTACCCAATACTCATTCACATAGAGGGGGCAGGATCTGGGGGCCCCCTTGTTAAGTGGGGCTTGCAGATTCCATCAAACCCCCCCTGCCCGTGGATCTCAACAAACACAGCCCAGGATCAACATGGTGACAAGGTGCCTTGGAGCGGTGGGGGGCAAGCACGAAGGGTCTGTGGTTCGGACTGGGGGGGGGGGTGGTGGACACCGACAACTTTTTTTTTTTTTTTTTTTCCTTAGTAATGTCATTTTTGCTGTAGCATGTTTATATGCATGCTACAGATGCACCACTTTGCAGGCATATAAGGGGACCCTCCCCAGGCACTATATTTTAAAGGAATTTTTCATTTTTATTGTTGCACTTTAACCACTTCAGCCCTGGAAGGATTTACCCCCTTCCTGACCAGAGCACTTTTCGCGATACGCCACTGCATTGCTTTAACTGACAATTGCGCGGTTGTGCGACATTGCACCCAAACAAAATTGACGTCCTTTTTTCCCCCACAAATGGGTTTCTTTTTTTGCGCTATAAACAAAAAAGTCAATTTTGAAGAAAAGGCAATATTTTTTGCTTCAATAAATATCCCCAAAAAGTATCTAAAAAAAAAAAAAAAAAATTCTAATTTAGGCCGATATGTATTCTACATATTTTTTTCGTTAAAAAAAAATCACAATAAGCGTATATTGATTGGTTTGCGCAAAATTTATAACACCCCCCCTCGTAACTGCGACATTATGGTGGACACATCGGACACTTTTGACACTATTTTGGGACCATTGACATTTATACAGCGATCAGTGCTATAAAAATGCACTGATTACTGTGTAAATGACACTGGCAGGGAAGGGGTTAAACACTAGGGTGAGATTAAGGGGTTAAGTGTGTCCTAGGGAGTGATTCCTACTGTAGGGGGGATTGTTTCACTAGAACATGACAGGGAGCAGTAGATCTATCATGTTGCTAGGCAGAACAGGGAAATGCCTTGTTTACATAGGCATCTCCCCATTCTGCTGCTCTGTGACACGATTGCGGGCCTCGGCGGACATCTGACATCGTCGCTCATGGAGCATGCAGCGGGCGCGCACCCACTATTCCTCAAATTAAAGGGGATGTACCTGTAGGCCCATTTGTCCAGCCGTGCCATTGTGCCGATGTAGATCATCATGTGCTGGTCGGCATGTGGTTAAGCATCATTAAAATCACTGCTCCTGAAAAAAAGTTAGTTTAAAAAAATAAATGTTTTCATTGATGTCCCCCAGGGCAATACCCAGACCACCATATCCCTTTTTATGGCCAATTATCTGTATATAAGCCTTCTAAATGGGCACATTTCCCCTGTTCGTGAGTATTGCTGCAAACTGAACAGGGGGGTGTTTGGTCCATCCCTAGTGGAGAATAATGCTGGAACCTGGGGTTTTAGGTCTCATTTTTGAAATCCATTTGAGATTGTCTGTCATTCAACCCTGTAGACTCCATAAATTGCCATAACAATGTTTTAGGTGGACCTCCCATCAGTTCACCCATATTCAGTTAAATGTTGATTTTTGCCAAGTCCTACCTGTTCATGAATGTACAACTGTACCTACATGCCTAGGAGAAAAGGGACAATTGACCGTTAAGCCTCCTGTCCTCTTTTTCTTAATGAGTTTAATTAGTCTGATCTCTATTGCATTTTTTCTTTTCGTTTAGATGAATTACCTCGGCCAGCTGTCATTGGACTAGGAGGGAGCAATGGATCATATGTAGACAGTGCTACGGCCATAAAGGAAATTCTAGCTTCTGTTTTAAAAATTCCAAGCACTGCAAAATCCACATTAACTGTGAATACGGATATTCAGGACAGTGATACAGAGAACTGGGGGGAAAACGACAATGATGATTCAGACAGTGATTCCGAATGTGCCCCATTAAGTTCCTCTTCACAACATGACATTCGATTAACTAGACACAAAGCATCATGGGATAACTCTAAGTCAGACTCTCCTGTAACTTTTGCAGTGGAGTCAACCACTTCCTCACATAATGATCCCATTACGAGCTCAAAGACTAGTGATACTAAAATGGAACTTTTACCTTTCCTGAAATGTGACCAATCTGCAGAAGTACTTTTAACTGGATCCAACGCCTCACAACCGAATTTCACTTTGAACTCCCAAAAAGACAGACGCTTCTCTTCACCTAATCTTTCCAGTCTGAATTTTAACTTAAATTTGAATCACAATTCACATGAACCCCCTTCAGAAAAAGACCTTATACCATTACTTGCAGCCACAGTGGACTCTGACACCTGTACTGTAGAAGACAGTAAGACTTTCCACCGTAGGTCAAAGTCCTATTCCAGCATTCCTAAAGGTAACTTGTGCTTTTGGCACACAATCTTGGTGTTTTTGATTTGGTTATAGATTTTCTGTGTTGCATAAAGTGTAGTGAAAACTTGATGGCATTACTTCCACTTGCTTTTTGTAATGCGTTCCTGTGGTGGTTTTTTTTTTTTTTTTTTTTTTTTTTTTTTTTTTTTTTTTGTGTATGTGTTTTGCATTTGAAAAATATTTTTAAATTAATATGCTAGTGTTTTCTTTTAGAGGTCACTTTCTGTTTCTTCCCCTGGCTTAGTAACAGCCAATCCTGGTGCTGGCCTCTACAGTTTACACATGTTCCGCTGTGAAAAAAAATGATGCATGTTACTGTGGGGATAAAATCCTGTCAGTTGCCCCCAAGCTGCAAGTTTTTTTTTGCTTTCATGCATAGTAAAAACCCTTCTGTGTGCAGCTCCCCCCAGCATCCTTAATAATTACCTGAGCTCCCTCTTGATCCAGCAATGTGCACGAGAGCCTTGGCTCTGAGGACTCTCACTCCACTCATTGGCTGAGGCGGCAGCAGGAGCCATTGGTGCAGCCAATGAGGAGAGAGGTGGGCAGAGCATCTGCTTGGGAGTGAGCCTGTTTGGGTACCCCCACAGCAAGCTGCTTGCTGTGGAAGAACTCTGCAGGAGGGAGGGGCCAGGAGCTCCAGCGGGGGGGTCTAAGAAGTCAGGGCTGCTGTGTGCAAAACCATTGCACAGAGCCGGTAAGTATGACTTGGTATGTTATTTAAAAAAAAAAAAAAAAATCACATTAAATGCTTAAGTCTAGGGCAGATGAAAAGACTTCATTGCCTACCTTGCCCCTGCTCTGGGGCATTGTCTTCCTCTCCCTGTGGCACTCTGGGTGCTCCCTCAGCATCCTCGCTTAGAATGGAGGGCTAAAGGCCATTAACCCTGCATTGTGCATGGAGAAGGGAGCTGTACGACTGCTGCTGGAAACACATCAGAGAGGAGGCCATGTGAGACTGATTGCAATGCTGGGGGTGACTCTGCTGGAATGAGGACAGGATAAGTATTACACTACTCTTGGGCAAAAACCAGCATATAACCTTTTGCATTGTGGGGGTCCTGCTGCAAGGGGTAGTGTGTGTGTGTGTGTGTGTGTGTGTGTGTGTGTGTGTTCCTTTTTTTTTTTTTTTTTTTTTTTTTTTTTTTTTTTTCTTTTCGTACCCAGAGTCGGACTTTACAACTTTCTCTTTACTTTCTGTTCATGTCCTTGGAACAGGGATTAAGAGGACTCTCCTCTACTGCAGATAAGGAATTGTCCCTGAACAAACTGGGAAAATTTCAGGTTTGATCGTTTTTGCTGGAGCACTTCCCACTGGGGGATTTCCCTCCCCATCCATTCCATTGACAAAAAATTGAAACACAAATCACTATCTAGGGCACTCCTTACATCTGCAAAGAGAACTTCAACAAAAATAGGTGGGGTGACATAGTACTGTCCGTGCACGCCGGAGTGCAGGATTTCACCAGCAGAGCAGCTTTTAGCAAACACAGGGCATGTTCCTGTATAAAAATAGCAAACTATAATCAAATAACAGTAGGTAATAACCTAGTCAGACTCTTTCCCCCTCTGCCGTTGGGCCCTTTTACCCTTTTTTTTTTTTTTTTTTTTGCATTGTGGGCACATGCACATTACCGCAGCATTCAGCGCCACATGTTACTTGTGATGGTGGTACCAGCTTTGAGACTTAAAATGAGTTTCAAAATTGCAAGACCTGCAGTGAGGTGCTAATAAGCAATGTTTTAGAGGGGCAGATTTTATAATAACTGGAGGATTGCAGATATAAGAAACATCGCTATTCAAATCAGCCACTTGCCAAGCTGGGATGATCTTTGTACGAAAGCTGTTCTACAAGTTTCTTACATTCCAGAAGAACCAGTAGGGCCGCATTCGTTTTAAGACTATTGACAGCTTGCTTTTGTAAAGTGGATGCTATTTGGTGATGTCATGGTGTAAGGTTTTTAGAATAGCGATAAACTGAGGAACAACTCCCTTGATTCATGTTTCATAATTTGATCTAGTGTATGACTCCTGAGATGAGAAATTCCCCCTTGATGTTTGAAAGAATCGGTGTACGTAAAAGAATACCTGTTACATAGCTGGGCAATTTAATCACTGACAGAAATACTCCACTGACATAAATACTGCACTGTGAATTGACCAGCCAAGCAGGAAGCAAGATCTTAAAGTGGTCGTAAACCCCTAAAATGAACAAAGCATATCCTTCTGTAGTGTATACGTGCTTCAATTCAAACCAATGAGTGTGGTTTTGTCTTCCCTCTATCTAAATAAATCCCTTCTAACCGGTTATGTCAATACCACATAATCCTGGGTTAATGGGGCCCCCCCCCCAAGCACACAGAAGGTGATTGGCAGCCACAGCTATGCATGTTTGCCTATGAGACTGTGTGCTATGCTGTGCAGTGTGTGACATCAGATCTCTGCCCCCCTGCCTTCTGGATCTGAGAAAATGGCTTTTAATCTGTTTTATTTAGGACTGCAGATAAACAGGTACCGCTTATGAAGGTGGATTTGTTTTATCCCTGTATCACCTGAGGATAGTCACTTCAGTGGGCATATGTGTAAGGTTTACAACCACTTTAAAGTGTTTGCAAGAACTCCTTCCTGAGTGTAAGGTGTGCTTAATTAATGCCGGAAACAGCATATTCATATAAAATCAATTGTCTTACTGTGGAAGTGCAGCTGCTGTTGTAAATCTGGCTCTAATATTTTCTTTTGATATCTTGTTATAAAGCAAAGTGTATGTGACAGATTTGTGTCCAGAGGAAATGACACTTAATGATATGGATAAAGAAGGATGGCATCTTCATCCTTGTATACACAGGTTCATGAACCTGCACTGCATGTAGATCAGCAAAAAAAAAATAAACAGGTATGTGTATATATGCTAGATTTCTGACCAACAATGTAGGAATTGCACCAAGGACTGATTGGCTCGTTCTGCGGCCCCTTTAGACTGCGGGGGATACGTAGAAGAGAAAGCAAGCTGAATTCGCCAGAATCGGGAGACAAACTGACTACCCCTGTCCAAGACAATCACCTTGGGTAGCCCACGTAAGCAAAAGATCTCCCGAGCAAAAATGGAAGCCAGTTCCTTAGAAGTGGGCAACTTCTTAAGTGGAATACAATGACACATCTTTGAGAACCGGTCAACCACCCTAAGGATTACAGTGTTGCCTTGGGAGTTGGGTAACTCCACAATGAAATCTATAGACAGGTAGGTCCAGGGCCTCTCTCCATTGGGTATTGGTTGTAGGAGGCCCACTGGAAGGTGTCCTGGAGTCTTACTCTGAGCACACGCAGCTACGAAAGCGGTTACATCACCCTGTAGACTAGGCCACCAGAATTGTTGGGAAATGGCCCAAACGAGTTGATTCTTCCCAGGGAGGACAGCTGCCTTGGGAGAATGGTAAGTCTGGAGCACGGCAGTACGGAGACTCTCTGGGACAAAGCAGCGGTCACAAGGTTTCTCAGGAGGAGCATGGACCTGAGCAGCAAGAATTTTGTCACCCAAAGGAGAAGACTGGTGCGAACCGTAACCAGAATACAATCAGGAGGAATTGCAGGAACTGGAACCGACTCCTACTTGGAAGTGGAGGAAAATTTCTTTCAAGGCTAAAATGATCGCCAACAGCTCTCTGTCACCAATCTCGTAATTGCACTCTGCAGGTGACAATTTCTTGGAAAAGTAGCCACACGGATGCATAGTGCCCTCAGGGTTAGGATGTTGAGACAGAAGGGCGCCAACTCTAGTCTCAGAAGCATCAACTTCTAGGATAAATGACAACGTAGGATCAGGATGTGCCAACACAGGAGCAGAAACAAAGGCAGCCTTGAGACTCTCAAAGGCCTTAATGGACTGTGGAGACCAACTCTGTGGGTTACCGTCCTTTCTGGTCATATCAGTCAGGGGCTTGGCCAGAGACGAATGGTTGGCAAAGCCCAGGAAACGCTGCAGAGGACGTCAACCCATGGTTCAGGGCCACTGTAGGATTGCCGAAAGTTTCTCTGGGTCCATCGAAAAACCAGCAGTGGAAATGACATAGCCCAGGAATTTAACCTGTTCACAATGGAACTCGCACTTCTCCAGTTTACAATAGAGCTTTTCTCTTGGTTTCTCAAGCACACGACAGACATCTGTGTGGTGGCTCTCCAGGGACTTGGTAAATATGAGGATATCATTGAGATAAACCACCAGACATAACTGCAACAAATCTTGGAGGACATCGTTAATAAATTCCTGGAAAACTGCTGGGGCGTTACAAAGGTCAAAAGGCATTACGAGGTACTCATAATGGCTTGTCGCCCTCCTTAATCCGCACAAGATTGTATGCCCCTCTCAAATCAAGCTTTATGAAAACCGTTGCTCCCATGAGGCGGTCAAATAACTCTGTAAGCAACCGAATCGGGTAGGCATTCTTAATCGTGAAATGCTTGAGACCCCTATAATCAATACAAGGTCTCAGTTCACCGCTCTTCTTCTTCACAAAGAAGAAACCAGCACCAGCAGGAGACAAGGATTTGCGGATGAAACCTCGAAAGTGTGTCTGCAACATACTCCTCCATGGCCTTCTCCAAGACTGACAAAGGGTAAACCTGGCCACGAGGGGGTATGGCACCAGGTTGAAGGTCAATTGCGCAATCATAAGGCCGGTGTGGAGGCAAACTACCGGCTTGACCTTTGTCCAAGACCTCGCTAAAATCGCGGTACTACTCTGGCAGGGAGGAGAGTGCAGAGGTGCACAGGACCTTGGCTACCTTCTGGAAGCATGTCTCACTGCATTGTGGTGACCAGGAGAGAACCTCAGCACGGAGCAAATCAAAAGAAAGGTTGTGCCTCTGTAACCAAGGATAACTAATAACCAGCAGAAACCTAGGTGAGGAAATAACTTGGAATTGGATTATCTCATGGTGAAGAGCCCCTACGGCCATGGACAACGGAACCGTCTCATGAGTCACATGGGCAGGCTGTAGAGATTTCCCGTTAAGAGCCTCAATGGCAAGTGGAGTGTCACACAGCTGCAGCGGAATCGAGTGCTGTGATGCAAAGGCAGCATCCATGAACAGGCCTGCAGCCCCAGAGTCGATTGGAGCCTGTATCTCAATGGACGACTCAGCCCAAGAAAGGGTGACCTGAAACCAGGGGCTTATCCTGGATAACTGGGGACGAAACAACGCCACCTAAGGTCTGTCACTGACAGGATCTCAAGGTTCGGACGTTCCCTGGACGAGTAGGACAAGACTTCAACAAGTGACCTGCCTGGCCACAATAAAGGCACAATCTCTCCCTCCTCCTAAAGGCTCTCTCATCCGCAGAGAGACGCGTGAAGCCCAAGTGCATGGGTTCATCTTCACTGAACGACTCTGTACCAGGAGGCATGGGACGTGAGGGAGGCATGGGTGGACTGCAAATCTCGGAGGCAAACATACAGAAGGCTTCCGCAAGCGATCCTTTAAAAGTCTTTCTCTGAGTCTGGAGTCAATGAGGATGGCAAACGTGATCAACCTCTCCAGCTCAGTGGGTATATCTCGGGCTGCTATCTTATCCTTGATGGAATCCGAGAGAAAAAGCAGCCACGAGGGCCTCATTGTTCCAAGCAACCTCTGCCAGAGTACAGAATTCAATAGCGTAGTCGGCAACACTTCTCGTACTGTTTGACGGACATGAGGCACTTGGCAGCGGAAGCGGAGCGTGCAGGAATGTGAAATACTTTTACAGGAGGCCACAAACTCGGGGTAACTCAAGACAACCGTTTCCCATAGAGGGTTTGCCCAGGCCAAGGCTCTCTCAGAAAGCAAAGAGATCACGAAACCTACTTTGCTTCTGTCTGTGGGAAACGCCTGGGGCAGCATCTTAATGTAATTCTCAACATGGTTGAGAAACCCTCTGCATTGAACTGGATCGCCCCCAAATCGCCGGGGAAGCGGAGCGGAACCAGGCCTACCTCCTTTATAGAGGTAATACTCGCGGCGGGTGCCTGCAGAGATTGGCACTGCAGCTGGGACGGCCTGCAACTCGGGTTGTACCGGAGCAGCCACAGTAGGAGTTTCCAGGTGAGCCGTGCGACTCAGGAGCGTTTGTAACGCTATATTAAACTGATCCATGTGGTGATCTTGCTCATCCAATCTGGAAAAAATATTACCAATAAGTGGATTGACTGTATCTGCTGAATTCGTGGCCTTCGCCTACTATCGGGAACCATGAATCGGACCGAGGCAGAAGTATAGTTAAATCACACTTGTAGAATAGAATAATAATAATGTAAACAGAGTAAACGTAGTCAAAACAAGCCAGAGTTCAGGAACTGGATCGGGTAGTCAGCCAAGCAAATGTTAGAGAGCCAGAGATAAACGTAGTAGTACAGCAAGCATGATCAGGAGCCAGAAGGAACGTCAGCCGAGCAAGTCTTCAACAGGAATGCAAGAGAGTCTCTGTGATGTTGGCGAAGGCAGAGATCAAGTGAGCTGGACAGCTTTAAGTAGGCAGGACTGATTAGCAGAATTAACAGCTGGGTAACTGGAGAGAGATGGGAGTGGGCAATTAGCCCACAGCTGAGCGGCCAGCTCAGAGAAGGAAGAGCTGAGCCCAGCCCTGATAGGGGCCTTAACATTGCTGTCTTTGTGTAACACTGGGAGCTTGCTGACCATTGCAAGGACAACCGTATGTATGTGTTGGTGGATGAAGGGATAGAGCCTAATGCCGCGTACACACGGTCGGAATTTCCGACCAAATGTTCAATGTGAGCTTGTTGTCGGAAATTCCAACCGCGTGTAGGCTCCATTGGACATTTGCTGTCGGAATTTCTGACAAATTTGAGAGCTGGATCTCAAATTTTCGGACAACAAAATCCGTTGTTGGAAAATTCCGATCGTGTACACAATTCTGACGCACAAAATTCCACGCATGATTGGAATCGAGCAGAAGAGCCGCACTGGCTATTGAACTTCATTTTTCTCGGCTTGTCTTATGTGTTGTATGTCACCGCGTTCTTGGCAATCAGAATTTCCGACAACATTTGTGTGACCGTGTGTATGCAAGACAAGTTTGAGCCAACATCCATGGAATCCAGGATTTTGTTGTCAGAATGTCCGATCGTCTGTACGCGGCATAATTGTGCTGAGTGAGGCCGGCAAGAGAACCATAAGAGTTGGTAACATGTGACACAATAGGCTAGTCTGGTGTGTGTGTTTTTTTTTTTTTTTTTTTTTTTTTTTTTTTTTTTTTTTTTTTTTTTGTACTCTAACTTCAGCCCCGGAAGATTTGGCTGCTCAATGACCAGGCCATTTTTTGCGATACGGCACTGTCTCTTTAACTGTCTCTTTAACCCCCCCCCCCCCCCCCCCCCAATATAGCTATCTTTTGGTGGTAATAGATCTCTGTTTTGTTTATTTTTTGCGCTATAACCAAAAAAACGACTATTTTGGGGGGAAAAAACACCATTTTGCACTTTTTGCTATAAATATCCGCAATTTAAAAAAAAAAAAAAATTTTTTCCTCAGTTTAGGCTGATTATGTATTCTTCTTCTTTTTGGTAATAAAAATCGCAATAAGCATATATTGTTTGGTTTGCGCAAAAGTTATAGCGTCTACAAAATTGTGGAAAGATTTATGGCACTTTTATTATAATAAAAAAAAAATTATCGGGACTGCGACATGACGGACTGATCAGGCACATTTTTGGAACCATTGACCATTATACAGCAATCAGTGCTATAAAATGGACTGATTACTGTGTAAATGTCACTGGCAGGGAACGGGTTAACGCTAGGGGGTGATCAAGGTGTTAACTGTGTTCTCTAGTGTATGTTCTAAGTGTAGGGGGATGGGAGTGACTGGAGGAAATGACAGATCGTTCCTAGCTAGTAGGAACTCACGATCTCTCTCCTCACAGAACAGGGATTTGTGTGTTTTACACGCACACGTCCCTGTCCTGGCTTTCGTGGCCGGCAGTCATCGCAACCGCCAGCCACGTGCATCGGCACCCCCGCAGTGCAGTGGGCGCCTGCTATCCCGCTTAAAGGGACCGACTTACAGCTACGATGGTTTGCGAGATCGTGCCGACCTGCTGCAGTATGACGGCGGCTGGTCGGCAAGTGGTTAAAGGAGAAATATGGAATGCAAAAATAGGTGGTACATGCTACCCTCATACCTGCATTGCATTCCTTACTTTCCTCAGCCCTTTAGTTTTTGCAGAATAGTCTTTTGAAGATTCCAGAATCAGCCTCTAACGGTTCTTTTTCAGTTCAAAAGTTTGCAGGGGGTGCAAACTGCTCCACAATCCAGCCACTCCTTCACTCCCTCCCTCTGAAGGACATGTGGGTGTGTTTGAAGAGGTGCACACCCAGGCTGCTATCTAGAATGAGCACGTTCTTCACGTGCCTCTGTTTCCATGGCAGCGTGTCCCCAGCTAAAACCCGGAAGCGGCGTGACAAAAGCAGTGAAGTCTTCACCTTTCTCTGACTGTTATCTGCAAGTTTTCCTCTGCGAGACTCCCAACACCTCTTCCCTGGGCTTTGATGTTCCTGTGTCCTCCGAATTCCTCCCCCTCACCCAGATGCTTTCCAAGGTTGTTGGCTTCTCCTCCAGCCGATGGAGGGGAGCTCATGTCTAACAATGAACACAGCTCTCTACACAGTCACTGTGTTATTTTAGAAGAGGAGACATAAGGAGCATAGTAACCTGTTTCCCGTGTCTGTTCTCTGAAATGAACACAATGCTATGTGTATAGAGCATACCTGTGTACTGCACATAGCAGGTCTGCAGGGGAGAATGGAAATTGACAACTTCCTGTTTAGACTCCGGATATGTCCCCAGAGTCTCCTTTATTGTACAGTGGGGATAGGGATGACATCAGTAACAGTGATGGTGAGGATAGGGATAACAGTGGTGGGGATAGTGATGACATCAGTAACGGTGGTGGTGATAGGGATGGCATCAGTGGCAGTGGTGGGGATAGGGATGACATCAGTGGCAGTGGACTGATGTCATCCCTATCCTCGCCACTGATACCTCTATGCCCACCACTGCTACTGATGTCACCCCTATCCTCACCATGTAGACAATGCTGACAAAAGCCAGTGCTGGATTTTACTTTAAAAATGTATTCTTTGTATTATAATTTTACCAGGAGAGTCAGGAGAGTAGAATATACAGAGCACTGCCAGTGTCTTCTACACGCACTGAAGTCTGCTGCTTTCCTGAACGTGTGTTTAGATCTTTCTGTCTGCAAAAGGGAGAGGAGGAAGAAGGGAGGGGGAGAGCAGCTCTGTGTGTTGTCTCGGAACGGGTCTCGGAACGAGCAGAGAGCCGACTTCAATAGACCATTGTCGGTATGACGCTGTATGAAAGTCTGTAGATCCTCCCACAGTTAATTAACTCTGAGAAGTGCCCTGGTTTCTGTTAAAACAGAGGAGAGGAAAGATTTGTAGATACTAGCAGCTCATAAGGATTAGGATTAAGCAAAAAAGGGAAACTCATGGTCAGGGGCAGACTGACAATTTATGGGGCCCCCAGGCAATAGGAGATTATGGGGCCCCCCAGCCAGTGGCGTAGCATGGGTTGTCAGCGCCCGGGGCAAGGCAAGTAATTTGCACCCCCTAACCTGCGGACTTTTAGTACTCCCTGAGTCCCTTCCCACAATAGTACTGACCCTTATATTGCACTCCACTACACACTACCACTACCCTCTCCTCAGACCATGTCCACTCCCCCCAGGCCAGCAATGCGACTCACGAGGGAGTCTCTCACTCACCTGCTTTTCTTCCATCTGCTCTGAGGTCTGTCACACTGCCAGACTGCCTGCCACAACAGGGAAACTATCTGGGATCCGGTCTGGATTCCGGAGGAGAGGAGGAGGGGGAAAGCAGCGGGGGCCAGCCCTGCTTACCAGTGATCGAGGACAGCCCAGCCCCAACATAGCGGCAAAAGCGCAGAGACATAGGAAATCAAAATTAGGAGGACGGAGCAGAAGGGGGGGACACACATTGGTGCGGGATTTCGCCCCCCTAAATGTGGTGCCTGGGTCCACGGCCCCCCTCCACACTACGCCACTGCCCCCAGCAAGCTGCTTGCTGTGGGGTTACTCAACAGGAGGGAAAGGCCAGGAGCAGTGATGAGGGACCCAAGAAGAGGAGGCAATCCGGGCTGCTCGGTGCAAAACCAACTGCACAGAGGAGGTAAGTATAACATGCTTGTTTTTAAAAAAACAAAAAAACAAAAAAAAAACGCAAAACAAGACCTTTACAATCCCTTTTAATTAAAACTAGCAACTGTTGAGACAATGCCTTGGTCAGGTCTATGTACAGCAAATTGTATAGAGTACGTGGGTCAGGACTAAGTAACAAACAAAACATATAGAGTAGAGCAGTCAGGATGAGCGCCACGCTCACATCGGAGTCCTCCCTTACATCAAAGTCCCAACATTTTCCCTATACATCAGTCCGCAGAGTCAGTCCCCCCCTTACATAAGAATCTCACCTTACGGCAGAGCCCCCAGAGTGTCACCTTCTATCAGTGTCCCTTTTACACACACCTTTGCACCTTTTTATAGTGCTTGGTGTGGTCAGCAGGCGGGAAAAGGCTTTTAAAAAAAAAAAAAAAAAAATCCACTTGTTGCAGGCTCTGAACTGCGCAAGTGAGTCGTGGAGCCAGCGGAATAGTGAACTGCTGTGGTTGGCCTCAGATCGGGCATTGAGGCTTGTGAATAAAAGCCATGCTTGATGTGTTCCATGATGTTGATGACACTGCAAACTGCACAGGTGTGCACCCAGACCTGCCCTGCTGCCTGATCCGAGGCCGAGCTCAGCAGTGCACCAATTGGCTGCCTTCGAATGGCAACAAGTGGATTTTTCACGGGCATGGGATTGTTAGATCGACTTCTGTTGAGCGGCAGTGGGCACACATTGATTATACAGTATACACACATGCACAGACGCACACACAGTATATATACAGTATACACACATTAACCACTTCTGGACCGCCTCACACTGATATACGTCCTCGCTTTGAGGATGGATATCGTTATGGCAGCAGCTAGCTGCCATAACCCTGGTATCCCCGCGTTCGGCCGGCAGTCCAGTACAAGATAAGTGGTCTCGGCAGCGGATTCGCCACAAGATCACACTTGGCGGGAGGGCCCCTCCCGCCGTGATCCGGGGCCCTCTGCCACTTACCGGATCCGTCGGCAGTGGCGGAGGCAATCTGATCCTTCTCGTGACCATGCATGCATATTTAAGAGGTCCTGTCATGCTTTTCTCTTACAAGGGATGTTTACAATCCTTGTAATAGGAACAAAAGTGACACTTTTTTTTTTTTTTTTTTTTTTTTTTTTTACGTGCCCCGTCCTGCTGAGCTCACGTGCAGAAGCTAACGCATACGTGAGTAGCGCCCGCATAATAAAACTGTGTTCAAACCACACTTGTGAGGTATCACTGCTATCGGTAGAGCGAGAGCAATAATTCTAGCCCTAGACCTCCTCTGTAACGCAAAATATGCAACCTATAGAATTTATTTAAATGTCACCTATGGAGATTTTTAAGGGTAAAAGTTTGTCGCCATTCCATGAGCGTGCGCAATTTTGAAGTGTGACCTGTTTGGTATCAATTTACTCGGCGTAACATTATCTTTCACAATATAACAAACATTGGGCTAACTTTACTGTTATTTTATTTATTTATTTTTTTAAATTCAAAAAAGTGTATTTTTTTTAAAAAAGTGTGCTTGTAAGACCGCTGCGCAAATACGGTGTGACAAAGTATTGCAACGATTACCATTTTATTCCCTAGGGTGTTAGGAAAGAAGTATAATGTTTGGGGGTTCTAAGTATTTTATAGCAAAAAAAACTGTTTTTAACAACAAATCTAAAGAGGCCCGGCCCTTATGTGGTTAAGCGCAAGCACACACACACACACACACACACACACACACACACCAGAACTTTTCATCTAGAAATCGGCTTAATTGAACACACTGTTGCTGCCCCCATCTCCTGATAGGCTGGTACTTGTAGTGCCCCAGCAGCTCAGACACATTTGGTGGTAATACAGGAGAGGAGGATGGTGTGCCTGTGTATTGGTGGGCAGGTAATCAGTAGGGAGGTGTAGTAGAGATTGGGGGAGAAGGTCAGAACATCCTTCCCCCAGGAAGTGCACTTCTCACACACAGAAAAACGATCTAACCGACTCAGACAGGAGCTCTGCTAGAGGAAACACGGCCTCCCTCGCTCACCGGAGAAAGCACTGATAAAACTACATTTAAGTCAGCCAAGTTAGTCAGCTTACCTTGCAGCCCGTCCCACACTGCAGGCTGTGTCCCCGCCTCCCTCACCTCCAGATGTCGACCTCTCTTGCTCTGCAGTCAAAGAAGCCGTGCGGGTAAAGGGGCATGTACACTGTTCCCATTGGCTGAGGAGGTGGGGGGGGGGGGGAGCAGCTCTGGAATTTTACATCAAAACTATGTCGGTGTCAGACATTTCAGGGCCAGATGTAAAAAAACTGATTTTTACAATCTGTCCCTGGTTTTACCAAGGCTGGCAACCCTGATGGGGCCCCCTAGTAGCCGGGCCCTCGGTCAGTGCCCAAATGGTCAGTCCGCCCCTGCTCATGCTTCTCTTTTAATTGGAATTGGATTGTCAGATACACCCATATAGTGTCTGTTTCAGCTGTTTTCTTCCGTCCTTTTTCCTCTAACTTACATTTTAATATAGTTGGCACAACCACATTATGGGTGTTTTAAAAAGATTTTGTATTACCGAAGATACCTTCTTACAGGAGTGATAAGTCTGGAATAACAATATGTATGTGTACAACAATATATTTTCATTAGGATTGTTGAATGAATTCAGACTTTTGAACTTTACACATTTCTAGTACATGACACATTCTCTGTATTGTATAGCTGTAAGTACTTGTGTATGTCATTTACAACCCCATTTCCAAAAATGCAACATTTATTTCTAGTGGGTAGTAGTAACAGTACTATTGGATGACCCAGTCCTGAGGATCTTAGCATCAAGGTAATCTAAGTGGGAAAGAGGCCATCGCGTTCCATTTTTCGCTTTGTGCTGTGTAGATGTGCCAACAGACATAGCTGTTTTCCAGTCAATTCAATGAAGTATCGTTGTAGAGTTAACTAGAGTACAGTGAGATTCCTGGGAAGGGTCATCTACATGTTACGTGTGGGCCTTATCCAAATTGTTTTCTAAGGATCTTTAATGTGGTGGAGCAACAGGATGAATGATGTTTAACAATATTGGTGCGACAAAGCCCTGGACTACTGCTATAAAAGTGTCCCAAGTAGGACCAAAAGATGTAGAGTGAAGATTGGTGACCCAATAACCCACTATAACCTTAATAATCAATTCAACAATTTCAGGGTTCGTGTTCCAAAGTAGACTTAGTGATTCTAAAGACTTGTTAAAAAAAAAAAAAAAAAAAAGGCAAACATGTTATACTTTGCAGTTGGTTTTGCACAGAGCAGCCTGGATCCTCCTCTTCCCGGGTCCCTCTTTGCTGCTCCTGGCCCCTCCCTCCCATCGAGTGCCCCCTCAGCTAGTAGCTCTCTATTGGGGCCACTGGAACCGAGTCAAAGCTCCATGTATCCATTCAGACATGGAGCCCCAACCTGGCCCTGCCCCCTCTCTCTCCCCTGATTGGCTGACTGACTTTGACAGTTGCGAGAGTCCATGGCGATGCTGCTGTCTCTGCCAATCAGGAAGAGTGTCCTAGACAGCTAAGACACTCATGGACATCGCTGGAGAGATATGGGGCTCAGGTAAGTAATTAGGGGGTGCTGGGGAGGCTGCTACAGAGCTTTTTGGAATAGCATGCATTAAGATAAAAAACCTTCCGCCTTTACAACTCTAATCTCCAAAGCCGAAAGGAGGGCTTATGCCTCAAAATAGGAGGGGAATGGTCAGATAATGTTTGCATCAGATACTTTGCACCCAAGGGAGATCAGTAGTAGCTAAGGCATAATTGAGTCTAAAAAGATCTGATTTGGACTGACATGAGTATACCTTGTCGACTGAACATTTCTAGCACCAAATATCCTTAGGCTAGCTAAGAATTTAGATTCAATCAACGGTCAAACTATTTCCAGGTTAGGCTGCAGCACTGAATTGAAGCTCCCTTCAACCCCATCCAAGAGGAGTACAGTTAATAAGGTAGGTAATGACTAAGCGCTAACCTTTGCGCGAAACATGTCTACTTCTTTGTCCCCTCCTCCATCTGTTAACCACCTGTCGCATGAAGCTTTAATACAAAGGATTATTGGCGGTGCAGCCATCCAGAATCATTTGCTGTATGTCTGTCCATGTAGTTGAGTCTGATTGCCATAGGGTGGGGTGGATTCCCTGGTGAAAGAGGCTTGCCTTGGGACCCTGTGCATCCGTTCAGTCACAAAACATGGGGAAAACCATTCATGACCAAACTCTTGCACTAGCCAGCTTATCAAAAAATGTGACGGGTCTGGACCCTCCACCTGTTTTAGCAAGCCCCACCAGCCTCAAATTATTCCTCCACAGCTGGTTTTCAAGATCATCATCATCATCCATTTTGTTCAAGCCCTGGAGTTTACCACCATTAATGGTGATTTTATTGAGGAGAGAGTTAACTGTCCTTCAGATCACTAATGCGTTTCTCAGTGGCATAAATTTTCTATGTATCTTGCCACAGAATTGTAAGGTCCAGCTTAAGTTCCTCCACGTTCCCCATAAGATCGGAACTATTTACCTTGATAGTTGAAGCACCTCTGATGTGGGCTCCAGTCCTCCCACCTGATGTAGCAGGGCTAGAAGAGGTGAGATCAGGGGTGGTTGGGCCGAGACAGTGAAGAGGATGGCGGAGAGGCTTGAGCTGGACCCCTGAAGAGTTTAGATGTGGAGGCAGATGAGTGAGGCAGTGGCTATCTTGGAAATGTCATGAAGCTGCGAGGAAAGCGTCTGCACACATCCCACACTAGGACACACCCCCATCATCCCTGTTTTTAATGCAGTGCCATCTTGGGGCTCAAAGATCACATGCATCCAGTATTGCAATTGTGCTATGTCCTGTATGTACAGATTTCTCCAAATTTTTTGGAATCTCTTGATTCTAATGTACTGTAGATAATGATATAATGGAGTATTTGCAATTTTATATTGAGAACATAATTCTGAAATTGTTAGACAATTTTTAGACACCGCTTTTCAGATTGGTGAATCTCTTCCCATCTTTACTATTCAGAGACACTCTGACTCTCTGAATAAAAAAAGATGCTCTTTTTATACCCAATGTTACTGACCTGTTACCAATTAACCTAATTGGTTGCAAAAATGTTCTTTCAACTCTTCCTTGTTGGTACCACTTTGCCAGCTTTTTGTTGCCCTGTCTCTTTTTTTTTTTTTTTTTTTTTTTTTTTTTTTTTTTTTTTGATACATTTTTCTCAGTTTAAACATTTTTGATATGTTTTCTATTAATACAATATGGGTTTATGATATTTGTAAATCGTTGCATTCTGTTTCTATGTAGGTTTTACACAGCGTCCCAAATTTTTGGAATAAGGGTTGTAGTGTGTTGGTGTAAGTGGTGGTTGTTTTTTAAATTTTTACCTGTAAATCCTGACTAAAGACCGTCACCATGGCAGGCTAGGCATGCCGCAAGAAGTCATGTTTTACAAGTTATTTAAAATGCAACCACCACCTACACACAACCCCAATTCCAAAAAATTTGGGACGCTGTGTAAACTAGTGATGTACCACAAGGCTCTGTACTTGGTCCTGTTCCATTTACACTATATGTAAGTTTTATATAACTAAAGGTTTGTTGGGCAAGGTATGTCTTTTTGTTGATGCAAAGATGTGTAATAGGGTTGATATCCCTGGAGGTGTCTTAAAATGGAACAAAGAAAGATTTGGGGTACTTGTTTCAGATTGCAAAATTAGCAAACAGTGTGACTGGGCAATGGGAAAAGCAAATGAAATTCTAGGATGCATTGCTAGACAGATCACCAGCAGGAGGAAGGAGGTTCTAATTCCTCTATATAGATCTTTAGTGAGACCTTGTTTAGAATACTGTATCCAATTCTGAGACCTCAGTTGCTTAGTGAGGGGGAAAAAAGTATGTGATCCCCTGCTGATTTTTTTGCCCACTGACAAAGAAATGATGAGTCTATCATTTTAATGGTAGGTTTATTTTAACAGTAAGAACAAAAATATCCAGAAACATTTCCAAAAAGTTATACATTTGATTTGTATTTTATCCTCTATCAATTAGCAACATTTCTGGCTCCCAAGTGCCTTCTATACAGGTAACGAGCTGAGATTAGGAGCACTCTCTCTTTAAGGGAGTGCTCCTAATTTCAGCTTTTTACCTCTATAAAAGACACCTGTCCGCAGAAGCAATCATTCAGATTCCAATCTCTCCACCATGGCCAAGACCAAAGAGCTGTCCAAGGATGTCTGGGACAAGATTGTAGACCTACACAAGGCTGGAATGGGCTACAAGACCATTGCAAAGAAGCTTGGTGAGAGGGTGACAACAGTTGGTGCGATTGTTTGCAAATGAAAGAAACACAAAATAACTGTCACTCTCCCTCGGTCTGGGGCTCCATGCAAGATCTCAAATCGTAGCATTTCCATGATCAGAACGGTGAGGAATCAGCCCAGAACTACATGGGAGAATCTTGTCAATGATCTCAAGGCAGCTGGGGTCATAGTCACCAAAAAAACAATTGGTAATGCACTACGCCGTGAAGGATTAAAATCCTGCAGCGCCTGCAAGTTCTCCCTGCTCAAAGCACATGTACAGGCCTGTCTGAAGCTTGCTAATGAACATGTGAATGATTCAGATGAGAACTAGGTGAAAGTGTTGTGGTCAGATGAGACCAAAATCAAGCTCTTTGGCATTAACTCAACTTGCCATGTTTGAAGGAGGAGGAATGATGTCTGTGAACACCATACCCACCGTCAAACACGGAGGAGGAAACATTATGCTTTGGGGGGGTTTCTCTGCTAAGGGGATAGGACAACTTCACCACATTTTTACTGGAACGATGGACGGGGCCATGTACCGTCAAATCTTAGGTGAGAACTTCCTTCCCCCATTGAAAATGGTTCGTGGATGGGTATTCCAGCATGACAATGATCCAAAACACATGAACAGGACAACAGAGTGGCTCAAGAAGAAGCCCATTAAGGTCCTGGAGTGGTCTAGCCAGTCTCCAGACCTTAATCCCATAGAAATGTGGAGGGAGCTGAAGGTTCGAGTTACCAAACATCGCCTTGAAACCTTAATAACTTGGAGAGGATCTGCAAGAGGAGTGGGTCAAAATCCCTCCTGAGATGTGTGAAGACCTGGTGGCCAACTACAAGAAATGTCTAACCTCTGCCAACAAGGGGTTTGCCACCAAGTACTAGGTCATGTTTTGCGAAGGGGTCAAATACTTATTTAAATCATTAACCACTTCCATACTCGGCCAATTCTGGCACTCCTCTCCTACATGTAAAAATCTTTTTTTTGTTTTTCTAGAAAACTACTCAGAACCCCCAAACCATTGTGTTTGGGTGTTTTTTTTATTTATTTTTTTTAGCAGAGACCCTTAGGGAATAAAATGGCGGTTGTTGCAACTTGTTTATGCCTCACGGTTTTTGCGCAGCAGTGTTTGAAACCTTCCCCCCGCCCCCCCCCCCCCCCCAAAAAAAAACTTTCATGACTTTAAAAAAAAAAAACACTAAAGCTAGGCCAATTTTTTTGTGTAGTGTGAAAGATTATCTTACTCCAAGTTAATAGATGCCTAACATGTCGTGCTTTAAAATTGCGCATACTTGTGGAATTTGGCCAGATTTCAGCGGCTTTACTACTAGCGGGTGAAAAAGGGTGCTTTGCTGGTGATTCGGCGGCGCTGCCCATTCATTTCAATGTGCAGGGGCGGTTTAGGAGCGGTGAATACACCGCTCCAAAGATGCTGCTTGCAGGAGTTTTTTTTTTTTACGTCCTGCCAGCGCATCGCCTCAGTGTGACACTGCAGGGGAGCCGTTTTTTCAGGCGCTATTTTTAGCCCAAAAGCTCCCAAAAAACGCCTCAGTGTGAAAGGGGTCTTAAGTTCATGGCGATACCTCACAGGTGTGGTTTGAACGCCGTACGTATGCATTAGCTTCTGCGTATGGGGACGAGGGCGCCTTCATTAGTGTGTGTTTGTTTGTTTTTTTTTGTTTTTTTTTTACCCTCCCCATTTTATTTATATTATTATAATGCGCTGGAGGGAGGTGGGGGGGTCCCCTCCTGCCGCCTGTAAAACCAATCAAGTGGCTGAATCTCTGACGGAAAATGAATGATGCCTGTAGCTGTAGGCATCATTCAGGTATACCCACTCAAAGCCCAGGACATCATATGACATACTGTGTGGTATGGAAGTGGTTAAAATGCCAATCAATTTATAACTTTTTTTAAATGCGTTCTGGATTTCTTTTTTTTCCTGTCTTATTGTTAAAATGAACCTACCATTAAAATGTATAGACTGATCATTTTTGTCGGTGGGCAAACGTACAAGCAGGGGATCAAATACTTCTCTTTTTTTTTTTTTTTTTTTTTCCCCTCCACTGTATACAAAAATATTGATAAGATGGAACGAATCTACAGACGGGTAACAAAAATAACAAAAGATGGTGAAAGGTCTGGGGGATAAAACCTATTGAGAGAGACTTCAGGAACTTTATATGTACAGTCTGGAGGAAAGAAAGGGATGACATGGTTGAAACCTTTAAAAGCATCAAGGGGGTAAATGGGGTTCAGAAGGGCAGTTTTTTTCAAAATGAAATCAAGAACATGGGGACATGACCTCAAATGAACTGGAGGAAAGTTTAAAACTACTTTTAGAAAGTGTTCTTTTACTTAGTAGTTGATTCTTGGAATAAACTTCCAGCAGAGCTAGTGAGCCAGTTACAGTAAATGGCTTTAACCACTTCACGCAAAACGATGTATCTGTACTTTGACGCTAAATACCAGGGTTATGGCAGCAGCTAGCTGCCCATAACCCTTGTATTTTTGGGAACGCCGTGCGTTTCTCTAAGATAAAAGTGGTCTCTGCCACAAGACCACTTTATCGCCAGCAGGAGAGGTGCCCGCCGCACTTCGGTCGTCTCCGCCGCTTACCGGACCAGCCGGTAATGGTGGAGACAATCGTGTCCTCTCCCGTGGATGCCTGACTGCCGACTTAGGGGAAGATGGCCACTGCTCGGGTTCATGGCATGGGAGGGCTGAAGCAACGCCCAACATCAGACACCCATAGCTCTTAAAGGAGAATTTTTCTTTTTCTTTTTTCTTTTTTCTTTATTTTTTTAATTGCATTTTAGTGTAAATATGAGATCTGAGGTCTTTTTGACCCCAGATCTCATATTTAAGAGGTCCTGTCATGCTATGTTTGGATGTTGGATGTTTACATTCCTTGTAATAGGAATAAAAGTGACCCAAAAATTAAAAAAACTGTCCAAAATAAAAAATGTAAAAGTAAAATTAGAAATTTTTTTTTTAAAGCGCCCCGTCCTGACTAGCTCGCTCGCAGAAGCGAATGCATACACGAGTAGCACCCACATATGAAAACTGTGTTGGGTATTGTCAAGAATTCCACACGCCAACGGCGACTAGCTAACCGCGACGTGCGTTCCGTGACCGGGGTATATGAGGAACTAAGGGAATAAGGGGAAACTTATACTGCGCTTGTAAGTCTGGCTGTGGTACTTTCACAGCCTACACTACACTACCTTTTGGCCACCACTAAAGGGAGACTCCACTCCAATCCAGCTAGCTGACCACACACGGGCAGATACAAATCTTACATACAATCTGGTGCACTCTAAGGGTTGGGGAGCAGTCTAACGATTACTATACACTTCTAGGGTTCCTCCAGCTATCCTGCAAGCTTGAACCCCGGTGTTAATCACTCTTCCCACACCCACACACCAGACACACACAATAAACGATAGCCTGCCACCACCCAACAGTTTGTCCGCAGACTGGTCTGCTGAGCCACCACACACACAGATCTCCGTCTGGCAGATCTGTTAGCGTACAATCTGCATGCAATCTGCCAACACACAGTGCAATTGCATACCGATTGGCACGTAACTTAGACCGCGTACTTGGGCACTAAAATACAACAACCTCTCCAGAGATATGAGTCCTAGCTTAGTACACAGAAGTCACTTATTTATTTTATCGTTTAATATACCAAAAGTGGGCAGTGCATATAAGGTATACAAAGAAAAAGGAGTTACTAAAAAAAATGCAGAAAGACACACAAATTGGCAATTTGCTATGAAAATAAAAGGGGATAAAAACAGAAATAAACTTTACCGAAGTCTATCCGTTAGTGGAAGCATACTGGAACATGTGGGAACTCCCCAGTTTCGAACTGGCTTCGCGGAAGAACAATGTCCATATATCAGGCTACCCAATTTATTGAAATATGGATGTGGGCTGGACTTTAGCCCTTGGCCAATCAACCCTGGGGGGGGGGTGTTCCTGTCTCAGCCCACAAATGTTTTGTGTTCTGAATTTTATCAGAGTGGAATTGGCCCAGAACGGCGCTGATTGCTGGGACATGGATAGAATTTCCGATGCCAGCGCATCATGCCGTTCGCAACAGTACCAATCCCTGCCTGCTGCAATCAGGCACCATATAACAGTTTTGTGTGGTTCTCTAGGATTCCACACCTGCTAAACATACAGAGTTACATGTACATGTAACCCATCAGGTGTATGATCAAAAGGAATTATTTTCATCTCTCGACGCTAATATTTTAGCTTTTATGAGAGCTAAACTAGGTTTCTTAGATCTGTTGGTATTTATCAAAGTTTACCGACTGTCCGGAGCCTTGTGAATGCCCCCTGCGGATCAATGTAGCCAAAATGACTAGCTGTTTTCTTTGAAGCCTCGGGATGGTGGCAATCTGTTTACTCTAATGGAAACTTTTATTGGCATCTAGGTGTCACTTCGATCCTAGAAAAAACTGTCTCTGTCCTTTTCAAATGCTAATGAAAACATATGTGCATGACTGACATTGAATACTATATTTTTAATAACCCAGAATTAAACTACATCTACAGTTACACTACTTCTACAGATCACACCACATCTTGTTAAGGCAAAACTATCCTACACTTACATTTTTGTCACAGGTATCGCCGCGATAGTTGGAGCAAGAGCAATTATTCTAGCCCTCCTCGAACTCAAAACTGATAACCTGTAGAAATTTTTAAACATTGCCTATGGAGATTTTTAAGGGTAAAAGTTTGTCGCCATTCCACGAGCAGGCGCAATTTTGAAGCATGGCATGTTGGGTATCAATTTACTCGGCATAACATTATCTTTCACAATATAAAAAAAATTGGGCTAACTTTACTGTTTTTCTTTTTGCATTCAAAAAAGTGTATTTTTTCAAAAAAGTGCGTTTTGTAAGACCGCTGTGCTAATACGGTATGACAAAGTATTGCAACGACCACCATTTTATTCTCTAGGGTGTTAGGAAAAAAATATATAATGTTTGGGGGTTCACAAGTGTAAAAAAAGGCTCAGTCCTTTAGGCCTCATGTACACTGCTGCTGGTAAACGGACGTTCAGAGGCAGTTGGCTGCTTTTTTTTTTCAACTGCCCCTGAACTCATCCAATGTTCTTATCGGTACATGTACACAGTTGAGTTTTTAAAGGCCTTTTTTGGAAAGAAAAAAGTTCAGATGCTGAGTTTAGAGGCATTTCAAGCACTAAACGCTGTAACTCAGGTTTGGCCGCGTTGTGTTTACAGGCGTTTTTCATTTTAGGCTATTTAGGGAAAAAAAATTATATTCTCCTCCACCTCTCCTCACCTCTCCTCCACCATCCCTCTATTATCTCTCTAACGTTTTAAAGGTGGGTTATTATCTGTCAAGTTAAATTAGTTAAGGAGCGGTTTTAAAAACATCCCGTGTACATTAAGCCTTAAGTGGTTAAACATGCTTAGGACAAAGCTAGATCTATATTTAGACAAAAGTTAACAAACAAAACCTGTGTTTTAAAAAAAAAAGTCAGATTTAATGCACTACTCCTCTTGTGTGTTTGTTTTTTTTTTTTTTTTGTTTTTGTTTTTGTTTTTTTTGGGCTGTCACTTTTCTGTTTCTATGTCCTGGTTCAATGTTTGGGGAATCTTTTGAATAAGGTGTTAGCTTAACCTCCCAACACTTAAACTATAAGATCATTCAGTAACTTGTTACATCTTCTTTTTCCAGCTGCTGAGAATTTGACTTCAAGCTCAGAACTCCATGACACTGCTGAAAATCTCTTTGAACCAGCTGTAAACTTGGAGAAAGTAAGAAACAAATTTTCTTGAATTTGTTTTTTTTTTTTTTTTTACCCTGTCCATAGTGTGTGAGCTTAAAAATATTGCATCGTAACCAGGTGGGCTTTCACCACTTGTATGTCCTAACCTGACTAACAAGCCTAATGTGTCTGCTGTTAGAAGCTCCCTACAGAACGTCTGCTGCTGCTGCTGTCTGTACTTCCATTATTTTTATTGGGGGGGGGGGGGGGCGCCTTAGATCTTTGGCGGTTGCCAATAATGCAGACAGTTTACCTGACTGTGTTAAAATATCTATCTCCTGGCTGTATGGTGGACTTGGGCTGGCCATACACTGTTCAAATCTCGGCCGGTTCAGCAGCAACATTATGTACACTAATATTGTGGTGGGCTTGTACCAGTGTGGTAAAAAAAATCGTCAACTTTTGCAGAACATCGACCGCGTCACTTCTGGTGCAGCTACGTCACAACACAGCTGATCGCAGGGCTTCACTGCGGCTATACCGTGCATGCGCAGATGCTCGTTTCAGTCAAGGAACATTGACTCGTGCGGGCGGAGGCGGTTCGAGTTGCCTAATTGCATCGGCAGCACCGCCTCTAGCCCCGCCCCTAGTCTTCTCTGGAGAAGGGGGGCGGGCCCCGTGCATAGCAGTCTATATCAATGGGACAAGGTCGACAAATATAGAGCTGCACCGCCTTCAGCCCCGCCCCTAGACTGCTCTGCTGAAGGGGGGGCGGGCCCCTTGCATAGCACTGTGCATAATAATGGCAGGTCCAAGAAAAATATGGAGCTGTGCCTGTGGGAGGTGCCAAGCCTTTGCATAGAAGACATTCCTCATCAATATGAGCATCCACACTGCATGATGTACATAATGTGAGGGGCTGTGCAATCTGTTCAGGAAGGAAAACATCAGCCTGACACACGGAGACTCTGCTTACACAAATCTGTCTGTGCACAGCCCTGCAAAATACATATACGGGAGGTCAAGGTAAATTATATAGCAGTGTCTGTGAAAGTGGTGGCTGGTGCTCAAATTTTAGGGTGGCGTAAACAAACTGAAAAATACTGAACACCCCCCCCCCCCCCCCCCCCCCCCAAATCAATTGCAGCCTCACTGTGCCCGTCAAATGTAGCCACTGTGCCCGTCCTATGCAGCCAGGCACATCCCCTGGCTCGACTGTCACTTCACTAACACCCCCCCCCCCCACACATTTCATTTCATTTCATTTGCTATGCCACACAACAGGGTGGGATTGGGACGCAGTGCTCTGCGCCCCGAGCCCACCCTATTTTGAAGCCTATTAGAGCCTCTGGCTCTAATCTCGTGCTTCAAACCCCCCCCCCCCCCCCCCTGCGCCTATACCCACCATAGTAATTTGTGTCCGGCGTCCTGAAAGGGGCCGGGCTCATGAATTGGGGGGGGGGGGGGCTGTGCCCGTGCGCCCACAATGCATGGGCCGCCACTGGTTGATCTGTCAAGTGCTGGGGGCTGGATCGCCTCTGCTGCTTTTCCTCCAATCAGGGACCAAAGAAGCTGAGTGTGAGTTTACCTGTAGCCCTCACACTGGAGACTTGTACACCATCATCATGGCGTCCCAGGAAGGTGGGTACCAGGTCCCCCGAGGGCTCCTGGGTGGCCGTGGGGGAAGGAGAGGGCTCCTGGGTGGCCGTGGGGGAAGGAGAGGGCTCCTGGGTGGCCATTTAGTGAAGAAGAGGGCCCCTGGGTGTTTGGAGGAGGAGAGGGTGCCACCCTTCATCCCTGAGGACGAGGACACCCTTCTCTCCATGGCAACGGGGACTCCTCTCACCTAGGGACCCCATCTTCCCTGGGGACCAGGACCCCACCTCCCTTAAGAACAGGAACCTTATCACCCTGTGTGCCACCCTGCCTGATCACCGAGTGTGCCACCCTCACCACCCTGCCTGATCACCCTGTGTGCCACCCTCACCGCACTGCCTGCCATGTGTATTGTGTGAGGGACCTCCTTTGACAGCTCTGATCAGAACTGACCCATCTAAGTGCTCCCCTTACACTACTCTCAAGGACTGTAATTACAGGCGCCGTTCCTGTAACCACGCCTCGCTCAGTTGTGTCTCCGTAAGTTGTGAAATTCTCCCCCTCTATCCAGATATGAGATCACCAGTATATAGCACGGGGGCAGCCTGAGATTTGCTCCTCTTCATTTAATTTCTTCTCTGACATCGAGTCTCATGTATGTGGAGATATTCTGATGGAAAATAAACACGTATGTTGCTGCTCTCACTTTACACATTATGTAGATTGTTAGACACAAACACCCATGCACAGAAATCATCACCTTAATTCACATTCTTGTCGTACGATCCTGCCATTGCTTCCTTTCATCCAAGTTGAAGAGCCAAGGCTGATCAGATGTTTACAGACTTGGCCAACACCATCTTTTCTAGTGATGTGTGATGTCACCCAATCAATGACAGCCCACCCTTAGGTCAATACTGCTCATTGCAGACTGTTGTCTTCACATTGCTTGATAAAGTCAGCTACCAAGTCCTCCGCCAGGGAGAAGGGTGTCCTCTGTCGTCCTCCGCCGGGGAGAAGGGTGTCCTCTGTCGTCCTCCGCCGGGGAGAAGGGTGTCCTCTGTCGTCCTCCGCCGGGGAGAAGGGTGTCCTCTGTCGTCCTCCGCCGGGGGGAAGGGTGTCCTCTGTCGTCGTCCGCCGGGGGGAAGGGTGTCCTCTGTCGTCGTCCGCCGGGGGGAAGGGTGTCCTCTGTCGTCGTCCGCCGGGGGGAAGGGTGTCCTCTGTCGTCGTCCGCTGGGGGGAAGGGTGTCCTCTGTCGTCGTCCGCCGGGGGGAAGGGTGTCCTCTGTCGTCGTCCGCCGGGGGGAAGGGTGTCCTCTGTCGTCGTCCGCCGGGGGGAAGGGTGTCCTCTGTCGTCGTCCGCCGGGAGGAAGGGTGTCCTCTGTCGTCGTCCGCCGGGGGGGAAGGGTGTCCTCTGTCGTCGTCCGCCGGGGGGGAAGGGTGTCCTCTGTCGTCGTCCGCCGGGGGGGAAGGGTGTCCTCTGTCGTCGTCCGCCGGGGGGGAAGGGTGTCCTCTGTCGTCGTCCGCCGGGGGGGAAGGGTGTCCTCTGTCGTCGTCCGCCGGGGGGGAAGGGTGTCCTCTGTCGTCGTCCGCCGGGGGGGAAGGGTGTCCTCTGTCGTCGTCCGCCGGGGGGGAAGGGTGTCCTCTGCCGTCGTCCGCCGGGGAGAAGGGTGTCCTCTGCCGTCGTCCGCCGGGGAGAAGGGTGTCCTCTGCCGTCGTCCCGCCGGGGAGAAGGGTGTCCTCTGCCGTCGTCCCGCCGGGGAGAAGGGTGTCCTCTGCCGTCGTCCCGCCGGGGAGAAGGGTGTCCTCTGCCGTCGTCCGCCGGGGGGAAGGGTGTCCTCTGCCGTCGTCCGCCGGGGGGAAGGGTGTCCTCTGCCGTCGTCCGCCGGGGGGAAGGGTGTCCTCTGCCGGGATGAAAGGAAGCAATGGCAGGATCATACGACAAGAATGTGAATTAAAGGTGATGATTTCTGTGCATGGGTGTTTGTGTCTAACAATCTACATAATGTATAAAGTGTAAGGGTGTCCTCTGTCCTCCGCCCTCCCGAAGGGTGTCCTCTCCTTCTCCCACGTCCACCCGTGACCCCCAAAGAGGGTCACACATGCGCTCTGCCCTCGGGGGACCCGGTACCCACTGTCCTGGGACGCCATGATGATGGTGTACAAGTTTTCAGTGTGAGGGCTACAGGTATACTGGTACTCGGCTTCTTTTGGCCCCTGATTGGAGGAAAAGCAGCGGAGGCGATCAAATACTTGACAGGGATCAAAGAGCGGTGGTGGCCCGTGCATTGTGGGTGCTGCCCCCGGCCCACCCCGACACCTCCGCAGCCCTCCCTATTCATGTGCCCGGCCCCTTTCAGGACGCCGGACACGTGAATTACTATGGCGGGGATAGGCGGGGTGGTTGTATTTTGAAGCACATGATTAGAGCCAGAGGCTCTAATAGCCTTCAAAATAGGGTGGGCTCGAGGCGCAGAGCACTGTGTCCCAATCTCACCCTGTTAGTGTGAAAATAGCAAAAATTCATTTGCTATGCCACACAATGTTCCTCCCTGCCAATCAGCAGGCAGGTCAGTGAGACCTGTCTCCCGATTGGCCAAAGCATTAGGCGATCCTATTGGATGCCTAACGCTTTGGCGGAAGAGGAAACACGGCGGAAGAAGCCTGAGGAGCTGAGCGGACACAAGAGCCACAGCCACCGCTACAGAAGAGGAGGTGGAAGCTCCGCCACTCGGTAAGTGCCGCCAGAGCAGCTGTGCGCGCGCGGGGTTAGTGAACTGACGGCCAAGCCGGGGGACGTGCCTGGCTGCATTTGATAGGCACAAGTGGCTGCATATGAAGGGCACAGTGAGGCTGCAATTGATTGGAGGGGTGGGCTGGTTTCAGTATTTTTCAGTTTGTGTGCACCCCCCAAATTTTTGAGCACCAGCCGCCACTGTCCCACTGCTGTATAGTTTTCCTTGACCTCCCGTATATGTATTTTTGCAGGGCTGTGCACAGACAGATTTGTGTAAGCGGAGTCTCCGTGTGTCAGGCTGATGTTTTCGTTCCTGAACAGATTGCACAGCCCTTCACATTATGTACATCATGCAGTGTGGATGATCATATTTATGAGTAATGTCTTCTATGCAAAGGCTTGGCCCCTCCCACAGGCACAGCTCTATTTTTTTTTTTTTCTCGACCTGCCATTGATCTACACACACGGGGCCTGCCCCCCTTTAGCAGAGCGGGCAGGGGCGGGGCTGAAGGTGCTGCAGCTCTATTTTTCCTCAACCTTGTCCCATTGATAGACTGTGCTATGCACGGGGCCCACCCCCTTCTCCAGAGCAGGCTAGGGGTGTATTAGGAGAGGGGCTGGAGGCGGCGCTGGAGATAATGTAATTAAGAAACTCACACCGCCTGCGCTCGCCCGCTCGAGTCTAAAATTTTCCTCGACTGAAAGTCTGCGAATGCGCGGTATAGCCGCGGTGAAGCCGCACATACGCAGTGGAGCCATGCGATCAGCTGTGTTGTGACGCGGTTTAGGTTCTGCATGGGTCGAGGAATTTTTTTTATCACACCGGCTTATCCCAGGTAAATGGTGGCAGTTGGACTCCATTTGACTCCCCCTTCATTAACCACTTACGGACCGTCCGCTGACGTTTTACGTCTCTACTTTGAAGACTAATATCGTTATGACAGCAGCTAGCTTCCATAGCCCCGGTATCCTCTTCAGCAGGCGGTCGGCTTTCAGATAAGTGGTCAATGCGGAGGATTCACCACAGGATCACTTTTATCGGTGGCGAGAGAGGGCCCCCCTCCTGCTGTGCTCCGGTGCCCTTCGCCGCTTACCGGAGCCGTCGGTCGCAGCGGAAGTGATCAGATCCTTCTTGTTAGGCATGGAGACGAGTGAGGGGAAGATGTCTTCCACCCGTCTCCATACCACTGCAGGGCGGAAGCGATGTCAAAACGTCACTTCTGCCCATAGCTCTAAAGGGACATTTTAATTTTTTTTTTTATTGCATTTTAGTGTAAATATAAGATCTGAGGTGTTTTTGACCCCCAGATCTCATATTTAAGAGGTCCTGTAATTCTCCTTCTTTTGCAAGGGATGTTTACATTCCTTGTAATAAAAATAAAAGTGACACATCTGTTCTTTTATTTTTACTTTTAAAATAAAAAAAAATTTTTTAAACACGTCCTGCCCAGCTCGTGCGCAGAAGCGAACGCATACGCGAGTAGCACCCTCATATGAAACCGGTGTTCAAACCTGTAGAATTTTTTTAAACATCGCCTATGGAGATTTTTAAGGGTAAAAGTTTGTCGTGATTTTGAAGCGTGACATGTTGGGTATCAATTTACTTGGCATAACATTATCTTTCACAGTATAAAAAAATTGGGCTAACTTTACTGTGTTTTTTTTTTTTTTTTTTTTTTTTTATTCAAAGTGTATTTTTTCCCCAAAAAAGTGCGCTTGTAAGACCGCTGTGCAAATACTGTGACAAAGTATTGTAACGACTGTAAACGCCAAATCTCAGAGGCTCGGTCCTTAAGTGGTAAGAACAGTCAGACAGGTGTTTCCTGACACTGACATAAAGTTTTTGGCCAGACCTGTCACTTCATGTCCATGATAAGACTTTCTCAATTGAAATGCTTTTTGGAAATTTGCTTACAAAGGGGCATTTTGAAACGGCATTAAAATATTCCTTGCAGGTGAATCAGTCGCTGTAATTTAAAACGCATGCCCCCGAACGATTTCACAAGAATACAGCAATAAATGTTTGGCGAATGTCACATATTCAGCGCCTTGAAAAAGTATTCCTACCACTTGAAATTTTGTCATGTTACGACCAAAAAACGTAAATGTATTTTATGTGGTAGACCAACACAGTGGCACATAATTGTGAAGTGGAAGGAAAATGATTATGTGTGTGTGTGTGTGTGTGTGTGTGTGTGTGGTTTTTTTTTTTTTTTTTTCCCCAAATGACAGGTGTGGTGTGCATTTGTATTCAGCCCCCTTTAATCTGATACCCCTAACTAAAATCTAGAGGAACCAATTTCCCTCAGAAGTCACCTAATTAGTAAATGGAGCACCTGTGTGTAATTTAATTTTAGTATAAATACAGCTGTTCTGTGAAGCCCTCGGAGGTTCTTTAGAGAACCTTCGTGAACAAACAGCATTATAAAGGCCAAGGAACGCACCAGGCAGGTCAAGGATAAAGTTGTGGAGAAGTTTTTTTTAGGCAGGGTTAAGTTCTAAAAAAAATCCAAAGCTTTGAACATCTCATGAAGCACTGTTCAATCCATCAACCCGCAAATGGAAAGAGTATGGCACAACTGCAATCCTACTAAGACCTGGCCATCCACCTAAACTGACAGTCCAAGCAAGGAGAGCATTAATTGGAGAAGCAGTCAAGAGGCTCATGGTAACTCTGGAGGAGCTGCAGAGATCCACAGCTCAGGTGGGAGAATCTGTTCACAGGACAACTATAAAGCCCCATACACACTATCAGATTTTCTGCTAATTTTTGTCTTCAGATTTACCAAAACCATGTAGTGCAAGGGCCTGCCTGATTGCATACAAATTGAAACTCCTAAGGTTTGACCTCATATTATATGGTTTTGGTAAATCTGAAGGAAAAAATCAGCAGAAAATCAGATGGTGTGTATGGGTCTTTAGTTGTGCACTTAACAAATCTGGCCTTTATGGAAGAGTGGCAATAAGAAAGCCATTGTTGAATAAAAGCCATAAGAAGTCCTGTTTGCAGTTTGCGAGAAGCCATGTGGGGGACACGGCAAACGTGGAAGAATGTGCTCTGGTCAGATGAGACCAAAATTGAACTTTTTGGCCTAAAAGCAAAACGCTATGTGTGGTGGAAAACTAATACTGCACATCACCCTGAACACACCATCCACAGTGTGAAACATGGTGGTGGCAGCATCATGTTGTGGGGATGCTTTTCTTCAGCAGGGACAGGGAAACTGGTCAGAGTTGATGGGAAGAAGAAAACCTGTTGGAGTCTGCAAAAGACTTGAGACTGGGATGGAGGTTCACCTTCCAGCAAGACAATGACCCTAAACATACAGCCAGAGCTACAATGGAATGGTTTAGATCAAAGCATATTCATGTGTTAGAATGGGCCCAGTCAAAGTCCAGACCTAAATTGAATGAGAATCTGTGGCAAGACTTGAAAATTGCCATTCAGATGCTCCCCTTCTTCCAATCTGACAGCCTGAGCTATTTTGCAAAGAAGAATGGGCAAAAATGCCACTCTCTAGATGTGCAAAGCTGATGGACATTCCAAAAAAGACTTGCGGCTGTAATGTCAGCTGGTTACAGACACTCCACGGATACACTATAATATACTGCGTCAAACATGCAGTAATGCACAGAACTATTTAACGTTAACCCCTTCCCGCCGACCGTACGCAGATATGCGTACTCGGCTTTCCGGGGTTATACCGGGATGATGCCCGCAGCTGCAGGCATCATCCCGGTACCGTTGTTTACAGCGGTCGATCGGCTACCCGTGTATAACAACGATGCGGCTAAAAGCCGCTCGGCTGTTATACCGGAGGAGCAGGAGGGGACGGGAGGCCCGGTGTCCGTCCGTTCGGCTGCCTTCGGCGGCTGGGGGCGGGCTGGAACGAAGCTGCGAGTGGCTTCGTTCCAGCCTTCTTGTTGTAAACGCGGAAGCGACGTCATGACGTCACTTCCCGTTTACTCGGCTGCCAATGGCGCCGAATTTAAAAAAGTACACAGTATTCAGAATCGCCGTTTTCGGCGATCTGAATACTTTGAAGTGTAAAGGAGGGATGGGGGGTCTTTTAGACCCCCCCCATCCCTCCATAAAGAGTACCTGTCACCACATATTACTGTCACAAGGGATGTTTACATTGCTTGTGACAGCAATAAAAGTAAAAAAAAAAAAAATTTTAAACACAATTTAAGAAGTACAAAAATAAATAAAATAAATAAAAAAAAAAAAAAAAAAATTTTTAAAGTGCCCCTGTGCCCGCGAGCTCGCGCAGCGAAGAAAACGCAAACACATGTGAGGTATCACCGCGATCGTCAGAGCGAGAGCAATAATTCTAGCCCTAGACCTCCTCTGTAGCTCAAACCTGGTAACCGTAAAAAATTTTTAAAGCGTCGCCTATGGAAATTCAAAGGTACCGTAGTTCGTCGCCATTCCACGAGTGCGTGCAATTATAAAGGGTGACATGTTTGGTATCTATTTACTCGGCGTAACATCATCTTTCACATTATACAAAAAAATTGGGGTAACTTTACTGTTTGGATTTTTTAAAATTCATGAAAGTGTCACTTTTCCAAAAATTTGCGTTTAAAACACCGCTGCACAAATACCGTGTGATAAAAAATATTGCAACAATCGCCATTTTATTCTCTAGATTCTCTGCTAAAAAATATATATATAATGTTTGGGGGTTCTAAGTAAATTTTCTAGCAAAAAATATGGATTTTAACTTGTAAACACCAAATTTCAAAAATAGGCTTAGTCATGAAAGGGTTAATCTTGTAGTAACGCACAGAACTATACAGCGTTAAATGCAGCTGAAGGTGGTTCTACAAATTGACTGGGGTGCTGAATACAAATGCATGCCACACTTTTCAGATATTTATTTGTAAAAAAATTTGAAAAACATTTATCATTATCTTTCCACTTCACAATTATGTGCCACTTTGTGTTGGTCTATCGCATAAAATCCCAATGAAATGCATTTACATTTTTGGTGGTAACATGACAAAGTCAAGGGGTATGAATACTTGTTTAAGGCACTGTAGTGCTCTAATATCCTTAAAGTGGATGTAAACCTGAATTTTTTTTTTTTTTGGATGTCATAATGTAGAGTATAAGATTTCCTATCATTTGAGCCCAGTCTTTCCACAAAGGCATTCATCCAGTGATTCTACATTGCACACAGGAGGGACAGATTTGTTTCATTAAGGCTCGATTCACACAGGGGCAACACGACTTCAACGCGACTTTGCAACGCGACTTCAACCCGACTTCAACACGACTTGTGGATCCGACTTTCAATGAACGGGGATCCGACTTGGATCCCCGCCACTGTGTTTGGTATGAATCTTTAGGGGGAACTCCGTGCCAAATTTTAAATATCCGGCATGGGTTCCCCCCCCCCCAGGAGCATACCAGGCCCTTGGGTCTGGTATGGATCTTGAGGGGAACCCCCCTACGCCGAAAAGACAGCGTGGGGGGTCCCCCCCAATCCATACCAGACCCTTATCCGAGCACGCAGCCCGGCCGGACAGGAATGGGGGTGGGGACGAGCGAGCGCCCCCCCCCCCCCTGAACCGTACCAGGCCGCATGCCCTCAACATGGGGGGGTTGGTGCCTTGGGGGAGGGGGGCGCGCTGCGGCCCCCCCACCCCAAAGCACCTTGTCCCCATGTTGATGAGGACAAGGGCCTCTTCCCGACAACCCTGGCCGTTGGTTGTCGGGGTCTGCGGGCGGGGGCTTATCGGAATCCGGGAGCCCCCTTTAATAAGGGGGCCCCCAGATCCCGGCCCCCCACCCTATGTGAATGAGTATGGGGTACATCGTACCCCTACCCATTCACCTAGGGAAAAGTGTCAATTTAAAAAAAAAACACTACATAGATTTTTAAAGTATTTTATTAGACAGCTCCGGGGTCTTCTTCCGACTTCGGGGGTCTCTCCGGGTCTTCTGCCGGGCTCCTCCGCTCTCTTCTGCCGCTCTTTTGCTAAAGCAGAGGAGCCCGGTCTTCCGTCTTCTGCCCTCTTTTCTTCTGATGTTGACACGACGCTCTCTCCGGCTAGAATGCTCTCTGTGCGCTCTGCTCTGACTTATATAGGCGGTGACCCCGCCCCCTTATGCCGTCACAGTCTCTGGGCATGCTGGGACTGGGACGGCATAAGGGGGCGTGGTCATTGGGCGATGACCACGCCCCTAAAACGTCACAGTCCCAGCATGCCCAGGGACTGTGACGGCATAAGGGGGCGTGGTCACCACCTATATAAGTCAGAGCGGAGCGCTCAGAGTGCATTCCAGCCCCAGAGAGCGTCGTGTCAACATCAGGAGAAAAGAGGGCAGAAGACGGAAGACCGGGCTCCTCCGCTTTAGCAAAAGAGCGGCAGAAGAGAGCGGAGGAGCCCGGCAGAAGACCCGGAGAGCGCGGAGAAGAACCGGAGAGACCCCCGAAGAGAAGAAGGCAGCAGACCGGGCTCCTCCGCTATAGCAAAAGAGCGGCAAAAGAGCAGAAAATAGCGGAGCAGCGCAGAGAAGACCCCCGAAGTCGGAAGAAGACCCCCGGAGCTGTCTAATAAAATACTTTAAAAATCTATGTAGTGTTTTTTTTTTTTTTTTTTTTTTTTTTAAATTGACACTTTTTCCCTAGGTGAATGGGTAGGGGGTTTCCCTCAAGGTCCATACTCATTCGCATAGGGTGGGGGGCCGGGATCTGGGGGCCCCCTTATTAAAGGGGGCTCCCGGATTCCGATAAGCCCTCCGCCCGCAGACCCCGACAACCAACGGCCAGGGTTGTCGGGAAGAGGCCCTTGTCCTCATCAACATGGGGACAAGGTGCTTTGGTGTGGGGGGGCCGCACGCCCCCTCCCCCAAGGCACCAACCTCCCCATGTTGAGGGCATGCGGCCTGGTACGGCTCAAGAGGGGGGGGGGGGGCGCTCGCTCGTCCCCACCCCCATTCCTGTCCGGCAGGGCTGCGTGCTCGGATAAGGGTCTGGTATGGATTGGGGGGGACCCCCCACGCAGTTTTTTCGGCGTAGGGGGTTTCCCTCAAGGTCCATACCAGACCCAAGGGCCTGGTATGCCCCTGGAGGGGGAACCCATGCCGGATTTTTATTTAAAATTTGGCGCGGAGTTCCCCCTCAAGATCATCTGAGCACAAGTCGCATGCCGAAGTCGGATCATGCGAGACGGCGATCCGACTTCAATGATAGTCAATAGGCTGAAGTCGGATCAAAGTAGTACAGGGAGTACGCTCTGAAGTCGGAGCGACCTCAGTAGTGTCTATTAAGACGCTCCCATTTACTTAAATGTGAATCTCTTTCTGGGGCGACTTGAGGGCGTACAAGTCGGATCCCAAGTCGCCCCAGTGTGAACCGAGCCTTAAGGTGGAATATTGGGACATTGGTCCCTGGGCTATTTAGCTCCACAACAATGCCTTTTATGAACTATCTGGTCTCCTCTCACAGCGGCTCACAATTGGAGCACTCTCCGTGAGACTATGCGGGTGCCACCCACCCAGAGAACACGCTAATTATTCACAATTCCCACTAATGGTGAGGTGTGCAGTGTCAATATAAACTCACTGGTCCCTCATGCGTACTTTTGACACTGAATGACTACACCAGAATGCATTTTGAACACTAAACTTTCTGAACCCTTGGCCCCTGAAGAAGGTATTAGGGCACCTGATACCGGAAACGTGTCGGGCATTTGGGCATTTATATTGTATGCCATTTCACATACATTGGTTTGTCTTATGCAGCACATGTTGTGCATCCTTTCATATATGCGATCTTTTGTATTGGTATTTTAATATATTACATTAAAGATTAATTTTATTTATCCCTGGAGTTGGTGGTCCATTTAAAGTCCCAACTAGGGGGCATCTACTTCTATTTCGTCTTGCCACAAAGTTAATCCAGCTCTGAGCAATCCTCTTTTATTGTTCAGTGAGATGAAACTTGACAAACAGGGAAAAACTTTGTCAAATCCTCCCCCTTGCTGTGAGTGACAGGTGATTTACATATCTCGTGCACTAGCCTAAGACGCAGGCATTATTTTTTAATTCCCTCCCCCACTCCTTTCTTCAGCAGCTCTGCAAGGATTGGCTGTTCCACACCTCACCATGATTTGGCATGCTGAAGTCATGTGGTTACTTTCCTGTCTTTTCACTGGATGTTAGAGATCATAGCAGAAGTTCAGTGTAAGAAATACACAGGAGAAAATGCATATTGACAAGGGGTGTGTAGAGGTGGGCGGGGAGTCAACTGACATCATCCACCCACCCAGCTCCAGACAACAGACCCACCCACAGAATCTGCAGTTTTTCGGGTCTCATAACAGACAGAGGGGGGACATTTGACAGGTAAAGATACATGCAGGAGGCATGTATATCCGTATAGATAACCCCTATGGCAGTAATTCAGAAAGGATGACATTGGGTTTACATCCACTTTAAGGGCTCATTCACATCTGTAGCCAGGGGGTGGCAAAAATGGGCAGTTAGGCCAATCATTAGATATGGTGGTCACATTGGTGTGTTTTTCCCTCTGTTTTCCTTTTTGATCCTGCCAGTAACACACAATACTGTATTAGAGTGCCTCCTGTGACGAAAATATAAGCGTAGGATAGTTTTGCCTTAACTAGATGTGATGTGATCTGTAGAAGTAGTGTAATTGTAGATGTAGCTTAATTCTGGGTTATTAGAAATATAGTATTCAATGTCAGTCATGCACATATGTTCTTTCATTAGCATGTGAAAAGGACAGAGATAGTTTTTTCTAGGATCTAAGTGACACCTAGATGCCAATAAAAGCTCCTATTAGAGTAAACATAGATTGCCACCTTCCTGAGGCTCAAAGAAAACAGCTAGTCATCTTGGCCACACGGATCTGCAGGGGGCATTCACAAGGCTCCGGACAGTCTGTAAGCTTTGATTAATATCAAGAGATCTAAGGAACCTATTTTATCTCTCATAAAAGCTAAAATATTAATGGCAGAGAGATGAAAATAATTCCTTTTGATTGTACACCTGATGGGTTACGTGTACATGTAACTCTGCATGTTTAGCAGAGGTGGAATCCTAAAGAACCACACAAAACCGTTATATGGCGCCTGATTGCAGCAGGCAGGCAGTGATTGGTACTGTTGCGATCGGACTGATGCGCTGGTATCGGGAATCCTATCCATGACCCAGCAATCAGCGCCGTTCTGGGCCAATTTGACTCTGGTCATTTCAGAACACAAAACATTTGTGGGCTGAGACAGGAACACCCCCCAGGGTTAATTGGCCAAGGGCTAAAGTCCAGCCCGCATCCATATTTCAATAAATTGGGTAGCCTGAGATATGGACATTGTTCTTCCACGAAGCCAGTTCGAAACTGGGGAGTTCCCATATGTTCCAGTATGCTTCTACTAACAGATTTACTTGGTAAAGTTTATTTCTGTTTTTATCCCTTTTTATTTTCATAGCAAATTGCCAGTTGTGTGTCTTTCTGCATTTTTTGTATCTTTTTTGGTAAATCCTTTTTCTTTGTATATCTTATATGCACTGCCCACTTTCGGGATATTAAATGATAAAATTAATAAGTGACTTCTGTGTACTAAGCTAGGACTCATATCTCTGGAGAGGTTGTTGTATTTTAGTGCCTAAGTACTCGGTTTAAGTTACGTACCAATCGGTATGCAATTGCACTGTGTGTTGGCAGATTGCATGCAGATTGTAAGCTAACAGATCTTCCAGACGGAGATCTGTGTGTGTGTGGTGGCTCAGCAGACCAGTCTGCGGACAAACTGTTGGGTGGTGGCAGGCTATCGTTTATTGTGTGTCTGGTGTGTGGGTGTGGGGACAGTGGGAAGAGTGATTAACACCGGGGTTCAAGCTTGCAGGATAGCTGGAGGAATCCTAGAAGTGTGTAGTAATTGCTAGATTGCTCCCCAAACCCTTAGAGTGCACCAGATTGTATGTAAGATTTGTATCTGCCTATGTGTGGTCAGCTAGCTGGATTGGAGTGGAGTCTCCCTCTAGTGGTGGCCAAAGGTAGTGTAGGCTGTGAAAGTACCACAGCCAGTCTTACATGCGCAGTATAAGTTCCACCTTATTCCCTTAGTTCCTCATATACCCCAGTCACGGAACGCACGTCGCGGTTAGTTAGTCGCCGTTGGGGTGTGGATTCGTGACATCTCCCACTCTGGATGAAGGAGCACATGACCATTGGCAGTCTGGGGGGGGGGGGAGGAATCTGCACTAGCAGATTTAAATAATCTAACAAATTGAAGCCAAACTCCATCTAACACTTTCTAAGCAGTTACAGTAACAGTTTTTTGTTCCTTTTTGGGATAAAGATTTTACAAAAAAGCTAAAAGCGATCATAGTAAGCACCTCTGTCAGTGGTGAATGGTTTGTCTGAACCCTCTAATTGCTACAGGACTGTTGAACAGACTTGGTGGCAGCCACCACACCTAAGAGTGTGTGTGTGTGTGTGTGTGTGTGTGTGTATGCATTTGCTTTTTTTTAATACTGCTTAAACCTAGGACTGCGTCTGGATGAAGTTGTGCACGTCAAAAATTATACCCAGTGACCTGTTTAGTAGACAGTACCACCACCGAACATAACCTATTCAAGTATGGGGCCAAGCTGCAACCTTGTGCATTGTGGTGACACCTGTAACGGGTTAAAACAAGTGCTGGATCGCTTTTCAGAGAGGCGGCAAGGCCTACCGCAAATGTAAACCAACCTTAAATTGGAAGTCCATGCAAAAACTAAATCCCTGCATCTATAGCCACCAATGTTCTAACATTATCTCTCTAGCCCTGTAAAGATAAAATTAGTATAGATACCTTTTCTGAAGATGATCTGACCCGATCTCCAGCAGCAAAAGCGCTGCTGAGTACACGTCCGACAACGGCTGTGAAATGAATGGGAAGTGACGTCACCCATAGAGTTACTATGGGGCTTCCATTGACGGATGTGACCACCTGCCCACACAGCGAAGCTGCGGCTGACATCTCAGCGTGGAATCTGAGCTTCCACCGCTGGAGATCGTGTCGAAACGCCTGCAGAAAAGGTATATATACTGAATTTTTTTTTTTTTTTTTTTTCCAGGGATAGATGGGTTAGTGTTAGAATGTTGATGGCTATAAATGCAGGGATTTTAGTTTTTGCATAGACTTCCACTTTAAGTGTTTTGTTCACACTGATGTAAAACGGGTTAACCACTTCAGCCCCGGAAGGATTTACCCCCTTCCTGACCAGAGCACTTTTTACAATTTGGCACTGCGTCGCTTTAACTGCTAATTGCGCGGTCATGCAATGCTGTAACCAAACGAAATTTGCGTCCTTTTCTTCCCACAAATAGAGCTTTCTTTTGATGGTATTTGATCACCTCTGCCGTTTTTATTTTTTGCGCTATACACGGAAAAAGACCGAAAATTTTGAAAAAAAATGATATTTTCTACTTTTTGTTCTAAAAAAAATCCAATAAACTCAATTTTAGTCATACATTTAGGCCAAAATGTATTTGGCCACATGTCTTTGGTAAAAAAAATGTCAATAAGTGTATATTTATTGGTTTGCGCAAAAGTTATAGCGCCTACAAACTAGGGTACATTTTCTGGAATTTACACAGTCTTTAATTTATGACTGCCTATGTCATTTCTTGAGGTGCTAAAATGACAGGGCAGTACAAAACCCCCACAAATGACCCCATTTTGGAAAGTAGACACCCCAAGGAAATTGCTGAGAGGCATGTTGAGCCCATTGAATATTCATTTTTTTTGTCCCAAGTGATTGAATAATGAAAAAAAAAAAAAAAAAAAAAAAACAAAATTACAAAAAGTTGTCACTAAATGATATATTGCTCACACAGGCCATGGGCATATGTGGAATTGCACCCCAAAATACATTTAGCTGCTTCTCCTGAGTATGGGGATACCACATGTGTGGGACTTTTTGGGAGCCTAGCCGCATACGGGGCCCCGAAAACCAATCACTGCCTTCAGGATTTCTAAGGGCGTACATTTTTGATTTTACTCCTCACTACCTATCACAGTTTTGAAGGCCATAAAATGCCCAGATGGCACAAACCCCCCCCAAATGACCCCATTTTGGAAAGTAGACACCCCAAGCTATTTGCTGAGAGGCATGTTGAGTCCATGGAATATTTTATATTTTGACACAAGTTGCGGGAAAGTGACAATTTATTTTTTTTTTTTTTTTTTTTTTGCACAAAGTTGTCACTAAATGATATATTGCTCACACAGGTCATGGGCATATGTGGAATTGCACCCCAAAATACATTTAGCTGCTTCTCCTGAGTATGGGGATACCACATGTGTGGGACTTTTTGGGAGCCTAGCCGCGTACGGGACCCCGAAAACCAATCACCGCCTTCAGGATTTCTAAGGGTGTACATTTTTGATTTCACTCTTCACTGCCTATCACAGTTTCGGAGGCCATGGAATGCCCAGGTGGCACAAAACCCCCCCAAATGACCCCATTTTGGAAAGTAGACACCCCAAGCTATTTGCTGAGAGGCATGGTGAGTATTTTGCAGCTCTCATTTGTTTTTGAAAATGAAGAAAGACAAAAAAAAAAATTTTTTTTTTCTTTTTTTAATTTTCAAAACTTTGTGACAAAAAGTGAGGTCTGCAAAATACTCACTATACCTCTCAGCAAATAGCTTGGGGTGTCTACTTTCCAAAATGGGGTCATTTGGGGGGGGGTTTGTGCCACCTGGGCATTCCATGGCCTCCGAGACTGTGATAGGCAGTGAAGAGTGAAATCAAAAATTTACGCCCTTAGAAAGCCTGAAGGCGGTGCTTGGTTTTCGGGGTCCCATACGTGGCTAGGCTCCCAAAAAGTCTCACACATGTGGTATCCCCGTACTCAGGAGAAGCAACAGAATGTATTTTGGGGTGTAATTTCACATATTCCCATGGCATGTTTGAGCAATATATCATTTAGTGACAACTTTGTGCAAAAAAAAAAAAAAATAATAATAATTTGTCTCTTTCCCGCAACTTGTGTCACAATATAAAATATTCCATGGACTCGACATGCCTCTCAGCAAATAGCTTGGGGTGTCTACTTTCCAAAATGGGGTCATTTGGGGGGGTTTGAACTGTCCTGGCATTTTATGCACAACATTTAGAAGCTTATGTCACACATCACCCACTCTTCTAACCACTTGAAGACAAAGCCCTTTCTGACACTTTTTGATTACATGAAAAAATTATTTTTTTTTGCAAGAAAATTACTTTGAACCCCCACACATTATATATTTTTTTAAAGCAAATGCCCTACAGATTAAAATGGTGGGTGTTTAATTTTTTTTTTTCACACAGTATTTGCGCAGCGATTTTTCAAACGCATTTTTTGGGGAAAAAACACACTTTTTTACATTTTAATGCACTAAAACACACTATATTGCCCAAATGTTTGATGAAATAAAAAAGATGATCTTAGGCCGAGTACATGGATACCAAACATGACATGCTTTACAACTGTGCACAAACGTGCAGTGACAACAAAATAAATACATTTTTAAAAGCCTTTAAAAGCCTTTACAGGTTACCACTTTAGATTTACAGAGGAGGTCTACTGCTAAAATTACTGCCCTCGATCTGACCGTCGCGGTGATACCTCACATGCATGGTGCAATTGCTGTTTACATTTGACGCCAGACCGACGCTTGCGTTCGCCTTAGCGCAAGAGCAGGGGGGACAGGGGTGCTTTTTTTTTTTTTTTTTTTTTTTTTTTTTTCTTTATTATTTTTTTGCTTTTTTATCTTATTTTAAAACTGTTCCTTTCATTTTTTTTTTTTTTTAATCATTTTTATTGTTATCTCAGGGAATGTAAATATCCCCTATGATAGCAATAGGTAGTGACAGGTACTCTTTTTTGAAAAAATTGGGGTCTATTAGACCCTAGATTTCTCCTCTGCCCTCAAAGCATCTGACCACACCAAGATCGGTGTGATAAAATGCTTCCCCAATTTCCCAATGGCGCTATTTACATCCGGCGAAATCTAAGTCATAAAATGCTCGTAGCTTCCGGTTTCTTAGGCCATAGAGATGTTTGGAGCCACTCTGGTCTCTGATCAGGTCTATGGTCAGCTGGCTGAATCACCGGCTGCATTCTCAGGTTCCCTGTTGAGACAGGAGAGCCAGAGAAAAACACGGAAGACGGTGGGGGGGGGGGGGGGGCATTCTCTCCCACTGCTTGTAAAAGCAGTCTAGAGGCTAATTAGCCGCTAGGATTGCTTCTACATGAAAGCCGACCGCTGGCTGAAAAGAATGATACCAAGATGATACCTAAACCTGCAAGCATCATTCTGGTATAACCACTCAAAGTCGTGAATGCTGTACTCAGACAAAAATATGGTTAACAATAAAGCACAGTAAACGGTAAAGTATAAAAAATTGCAGACCTGAAAAGCAAACATGATAAAACATAATAACAATAAAACATTGCAGAATAGAATACAGTAAAAAAGAGCAGAACAATAGAGAGAATAGAGAGAGAGAGAGAATAGAGAGAGAACAATAAAACGACAACTATTATTTTTTATTTTATATTTTTGTTTGTGTTTTTTTTTTTTTTTTTTTTTCACTTTTTTTGTAACTGTAACTTTTATAACTGTAACCGGTTCCAGGTTCGGGTCTCTCAAAATGCGATGGCATCTTGGGAGACCCTGTGAAAGTGTGTCCTAGTCTGTGCAATGCTGTACCCTACGCTAATACTCAGCTAGTGAATGGTAGCGTTCAAAACATTCACCAATGCAAAGACCAGGATTGTCAGGACAGGAGGGACAATAATAGCGGGTGTCACGCCTATATCCGCGCTTGCTGCAGACACAACATCTTTTTTGGGGGGGTTCGCTGGGTAGGGGTACTCGGGAGGACATAAAAATGCCTCTCATGCAGCCGACTGCATTTGGTTGGGGATGTGAATGGGGGAAGTACGGGCGCTGCAGAAGCGGTAGGTTCCCAATTAGGATTGGCGAATGCAGCAGGAAGGGCACTATGGGCACGACGGGCCTGTGTTTGACTTTTTGGTGGCAGCGGGACACTACTTGTGCTTGCCACCTCACCAGCTTGAACTGCACTTATGGGACTCGCCACGTCACCAAGTGTTACTGCAGTGCTGGTTTGACTACGACCGGGGTGTACTAGGCCGCTGGCGCTTGCCAGTTCACCAAAACGCTACCAAAAAAACTGTTAACGATCGCAGGGATCAGGCCTGACTCTGCGAACGCTGCAGTTATGCATTTAGTGTTTTGTAAGTGACAGTGATCGATCGATACTGCACTTGGGTGGGCTGGGCTGGGCCGGGCGGAGGGGCAAAACGCAGGTGCTAGCAGGTATCTGGGCTGATCCCGCTAACACTGCGTTTTTGGGAACCCTAAACTGCTGGGGACGCCAGTATAGATCTGATCGGATCAGATATTGATCAGTTCAGATACTATACCACTAAGGGAGGTGTACAGTGCGTGCGTGGGTGTTAGCGCTACTGGCACTAACCTGACGCTGCCTGGGGCTGGTGCTTGCCAGTTCACCAAAACGCTACAAAAAAAACTGTTAGCGATCGCAGGGATCAGGCCTGACTCTGCGAACGCTGCAGTTATGCGTTTAGTGTTTTGTAAGTGACAGTGATCGATCGATACTGCACTTGGGTGGGCTGGGCTGGGCCGGGCGGAGGGGTAAAACGCAGTTGCTAGCAGGTATCTGGGCTGATCCCGCTAACACTGCGTTTGTGGGAACCCTAAACTGCTGGGGACGCTAGTATAGATCTGATCGGATCAGATATTGATGCGTTCAGATACTATACCACTAAGGGAGGTGTACGGTGCGTGGGTGTTAGCGGTACTGGCACTAACCTGACGCTGCCTGGGGCTGGTGCTTGCCATTTCACCAAAATGCTACCAAAAAAACTGTTAGCGATCGCAGGGATCAGGCCTGACTCAGCGAACGCTGCAGTTATGCGTTTAGTGTTTTGTAAGTGACAGTGATCGATCGATACTGCACTTGGGTGGGCTGGGCCGAGCTGGGCGGAGGGGCAAAACGCAGGTGCTAGCAGGTATCTGGGCTGATCCCGCTAACACTGTGTTTTTGGGAACCCTAAACTGCTGGGGACGCCAGTATAGATCTGATCGGATCAGATATTGATGCGATCAGATACTATACCACTAAGGGAGGCGTATGCTGCGTGCGTGGGTGTTAGCGGTACTGGCGCTAATCTGACCCTGCCTGGGGCGACGCATATCACCGCCGGGCGATCAGGGGGCTAAATCTTTATTCGGTAATAAACGGCGGGTTCCCTGACACTATAAAAAATAAACAAACTAACCAGCGTCACCCGTAACGGTTATACAGTGATCAGTGGTGAAAGGGTTAACTAGGGGGCAATCAAGGGGTTAAAACATTTATTAGATAGTATATGGGGGTCCCTGTCGCTATAAAACTCTGACGGCGAACCTAAATATTTACGTCCCTAACTAGCATCACCAGCGACACTAATACAGCGATCAGAAAAATGATCGCTTAGCGACACTGGTGACAGGGGGTGATCAAGGGGTTAAAACTTTATTAGGGGGGGTTAGGGGGGTACCCTAGACCTACAGGGGGCCTAACACTCACTGCCCTGACACTGTAACTGTCACAAACTGACACCAATACAGTAATCAGAAAAAAAAAAAAAAAAAAAAACTGCTGGTGTCAGTTTGTGACAGGGGGGGGGGGGTGATTGGGGGGGGATCGGGGGGGGGATCGGGGTGTTTAGTGTGCCTGGCATGTTCTACTGTGTGTGTAGTGTTGGTGCACTTACATTGCAGTCTTCTCTCCTCGGCCCGGAACGGAAAATACCGAGCCGAGGAGAGATGACATCATTTCCTCTGCCTCTGTGTACAATACAGAGGCAGGGAAATGATCCCATTGGCTGAGAGCGATCGCGAGGGGGGGGCCACGAATGGATGGCCTCCCCCTCACCACCGATCGCCGGGGGAGATTTGCCGACCGCCGCAGGCACCGGGGGGGGGTCCGATCGGACCCCCCCACCCGCGGGCAGGCAAGGACGTACATATACGTCCTTTTGCCTGCCCGTGCCGCTCTGTCGACGTATATAGTCGTGCGGCGGTCGGCAAGTGGTTAAGCATTCCAACTCTGACCTTGATACTGGGAAGTTAGGCAAATGGTTATAGTGTTTTTATGGGTATAAAAATGTTGTGATGGGAAACGCACATTAATTGGAAAATATAAATTCCAAATACCACCCAATAATTATCAGCGGTGGTCGAAATTGACACTTTTTTTTTTTTATTTTTTTTCTTGTGAGCTTCAGTGTCTAGGAGCAGAAAAAAAGTTTGTCGAGTTTCTTAGTTTTTCTAGCAGAAACTTCCCTAAATGCTACTATTACTACTTTATTTTTATTTTTTTTTTACTGCAGAGACGCTAATTAAATGCTCCTAAACGCTACTACAAATAGCTATTACCAGTGTTTTTATCAGCGTTTTAAAAAAAAAAAAAAAAAAAAAAAGCTAGTGTGCATGGAGCCTTAATAGTTATATTTCTTGCACTTATTCATGTTTGCTTCTAATCTGCCTAGACAGGGTGTACTACATGCATATGACCTGCATAATGTCCTTTTTTTTGGGGGGGGGGGGTGTTCTTGCTAATTTTAAATATGGTAATTATTAACAAAAGTTTAATATTCAACTTTACTTTACTAAAATTCTCTTTAGGATTGGCTGACACCTTTGGTCAGTGGACGATTTAACGCCATGTCCCTTTGACAGAAGTCCTATAAATCTCTACTTCTGTAAAGCAGGGGAGCCCACACACTGATGGAAATTTTAGCCGCTCCCTGTTGGACCGGCCAAATTTCAATCCGTGTATGGCCAGCTTAAATATGTGCCTTTTAATCTTCAAGAAGAGCACTTTGATTGCTGCAAACAGTTTTTTCGGACACCTCCTTTATGCTGTGTCCATTTGCTTTTGCTAGAACCAGTATTCATATGTTCTCTCCCCATTTACTTAATTGCGAAGAGCCAAATGGATTGATGCTAAGCAATTTCCCTTTGGGATTAATAAAGCATTCTGAATCTGAATTCTGAAGTGCCAACATTGCCTGCTGTTACTGCATTCTCGGTCTCCATTTACACGGCCATAAAATTGTTACTGCTGTCATTACACGTGTTTTCTAGGAAGAAGGTTCCTGCATAATCAGTAAAATACTTGCGTATAGATGCGTTTAAATTTGTAAAGATGCATATGTGCACATGATTATTTATCTTTCTTTAGACTTCATGTACGTTCTTACAAATGCATATACATGTGTTGTAAAATTGGGGGTTCTTTAGCTTAGTGTAGAGCCTACCAGTGAGCGGAGTCCACACCAGATTTGCCGTCTAAGGGCTTGTTAGCCCACGTTTATTAAAAGAAAAAGAAAACAAGTCCAATAACAGAGTTGCCCACACAGGGGTTTCAGCTTTCCACAGCAACACTGTAAGTTAAACAGAAAATACCAAGCCACCTGGCTCTTTAGCAGCACTGCTGCTCAGGCTTTGCTTCAGTCCTCTTGGCTCTATAACAGAGTTCCTGTACCTCAGCACTCTTTTCCAGCTTCCTTGCTGTTCCAATCCACAGGCTTGGTCCTTGGTCCTCTGTCTGCTCTGACAAACGGAACTGTGCAGACATGCACACTTCTTCCTTGCTTGCCTGGACTCCTCGGGAGGGTGGAGCCCAGAACCACGGTCAGGTGTCTACAAATAGCCCAGCACACACCCGACCAGTCAGTATGCTGGTGGATCTCAAAACCCGGACCCAGGACTGGGGATTTCATCCCACCCGAATCGCTACAAAATCCCCAGGCCCCAAAACGTATTTTAGTAAATGAGGAAACTGAAAAGCCAGTTTCCTCCCAAATGAGCAAATAAACTGGATCCCTTCAACCTGCCTGGTTGAAAATCCTGCGTCCATAGACTGGTAGGGTACTACACTACCACAGTGTTTATACACATGACTGCAAAAAAGCGCATGTTCCTAGATGCAGATTTTTGGATGCAGTGCATGTTTATGCTCCATTAAAAACAATGCAGCTGTGTTTAGATCCATAAGAAAGAAAAAAGTGTGCGTGTGTGGTCTGTTTTTGTTTATATTTTTTATTGCTGTTTAAATGAAGCCTAATTGAATAACCATCTTGTACTAAAACGCATCCATCTGTAGTTATGTAATGTACATTTGTTCCTGTTCTACTTGTTTCAATGCCAGCATAACCCAGTCAGTCATGGCTATCTAGGTTAATGTGATTTTATATTGTAAACATTTATTTATTTTTTAAGGAGAATGAGCACTTCCTGGCAGCAGAGCTGTTTTTAGCTGTGGTTGAGAGAATGAAAAGCAATTGGCAGTATGAACAGTGGAAGACAGAGGGAGGCATGTACTGGATAAAGAGAGATCAAGTGGAGCCTTGTTTCCAGAGGAAGAAGGCACATTCTGAATCTGCTGTTTCTGTTGACAGTGGATATGAGGGTAAATATTGCATATCTATCTATCTATCTATCTATCTATCTATCTATCTATCTATCTATCTATCTATCTATCTATCTATCTATCTATCTATCTATCTATCTATCTATCTATCTATCTATCTATCTATCTATCTATCTATCTATCTATCTATCTATCTATCTATCTATCTATCTATCTATCTATCTATCTATCTATCTATCTATTCCAGTTGCATTAAAGGTTTGTGTTTGTTAAAAAATAACACACGTTATACTTTCTCTGTGCAAGAGTTTTGCACAGAGCAGCCCCAATCCTCATCTGGGGTGCCCCACTGTCGCTCCTGGCTCCTCCACTCCATCGGGTGCCCTCACGGATAGCGGATTTTCATGGGGGCACCCGTGCGGGCTTGCTCATTAGTCTCCCGTGCCAATGGCTTCTGCTGCTATCAATCTGTCCAATGAGGAGAGAGCAGCTTGCACTGCTGAGCTCATACACATCACTGGATCGGATCGGGCTCAGGTAAGAAAAAGGGGGGTATGGGGGGCAGCTACAGCGCAGAAGTTTCTTCACCTTAATGCAATAACATCTACAGATTCTGGGTGCTGGCCCAAGAGATTGACAGGATATTGAGCATGATGCATCTCCTGAAACGAGGCCTCATGTAAGACACTACTGCCTCTTCCAAACCTGTATACTAGTACACTGGGTTGCAAAAAGAGCAGGCATATAAATGAAATGCCTTACAACAGTGTAGCAGCCCCTTTATCACTATGATCCTGACTTCCCAGTAGAAATACAGCCCCGATTCCAAAAAAGATGGGACGCTGTATACCATCAATAATATAAAAAAAAATGCAATGATTTTAAGTAATTATGTTTTCTATTGTAAATAAAATATAATCGGATGTTTAATCTGAATAAATGGACCATTTTAAGAAAAAATACATTTAAATTGATGCCAGCAAGATCTCAAAGTTGTGACAGGGCCGTGTTTTCTACGATTTTAGCCTCCCCTCCCTTTTTTAACACATCTGGGAACTGAGACCAGTTGCTGGAGCTTAATGTTCTCTTCTTGCCTGATATGGCATTCTAACTCTCCTGTCCTGGGCTTTCTTTGCCGTATTTTTTCTTTTCAAGATATGCTAAATATTTTTAATTGGTGAAAATTTTTGACCGTAGACATGCCAGTTAAGCACCCAGGATCTTCTACAACAAAGCCATGCTGTTGTCATAGATGCAGTATGTGGTTTAGCATTGTCCTGCTGAAATATGCAAGGCCATTCCTGAAAAAGACATCTTCTGGATGGGAACATATTCTATCTTTCAGCATTGATGGTGCCTTTCCAGGAGTTCAAGCTGCCCGTTCCATAATTCCATACACACTAATGTACCCCATACCATGTGAGATGCAGACTTTTGAACTGAGTGCTGATAATAAGCAGGAAGGTCCCCCTCTTTAGTGTGGAGGAAGATGCGGCCATGGTTGCCAAAATGTCATATTTTTATTTGTCTGATCACAGAAATGTTTACCGCTTTGCAACTGACCATTTTAAATGACCTTTGTCCCAGAGAAGATGACAGCGTTTCTGCATCATATTCAAATATGGCTTTTTATTCTGATCCTGACCATCACTACTTTTTAGACTCCTGATATATCCCATACATTTACTGACCAGAAACTTCCCAAAGCACCTGAGTTCTTCATACAGAATCATAATCGAATATTGATGGCCGTCTACGAAAAAAAAATCAGTGCTGTGCCACCTAGTGAACGTGGCACACTGGCTTTGTGGATATCCCCTTTGCTCACACAGTTCAGCAATGGTTCAGAAGGGTTGAGGATATCAGTGATGAAGTCTTATGAGCTCCATAAAAGGTATGCATGTGAGCAGCTGCTTCTTCATAGAGCTCCTGACATTAACCCTGAATTTGATCTGGGTTCCAGCGCTGTGAGACTCCTGGTTTTGGCCCCGGAACACCCGCTGCAGCTTCCGATTGGGTTTATAGCCGTGGAAGTATCAGGCTGACCCGTGAAAACAAGGGAGAGGGCTTGCGGCTGGGTTACTAACGTAGGGCCGTGGCGACCCTTTCACAGTGCATGGTGGGGAAAAGTACAAGTGTCAGGGACTTCTTTTTCTGCATGTAAAACGGCCTACACACAGAACACAGGTAGCAGTGATATAAACCTAGCCTCAGATCCTTCACATCAGAACAGTGTTCACAACCCCACCCTATATCACAGCCCCTTCACATCATCCCATTTACAGCAGTGTCTTCAACCCCCTCACATCACTCCCCCCTTAATATCACCTACTCATCACATTCCTGTTCTCCGCCCCCTTTATCAGCCCCCTCCTCCTTCACATTACTGTCATCAGCCCCCCTCGCATCGCTGTCGTCACACCCCCCACTTTGTATCTTCCCCCTTCCCATTCCTGTCCTCACTCCACTTTACATTGCTACCTCATTCCCCTTTATATCGCCCCCCTTCACATCAACCCCGGCTTCCCACACATCCTTCACAGTAGTGACAGCTATCTTTGATGTCCTATCTACACAGGGTGGAAGGCAAGAGGCACATATATAGCTAACATCCGAGGCAGGACAGCTCCACCTGAATGGCAGGAGGCTTACATTGGCGGCGGGTTAGTTGCGCATGGACCCTGGAGGCAGGAAGGGCACATCAGTGGCAGGACAGCTCTGCATGGACCCCGGGAGGCAGGTGGGGATCATCGGCAGGATGGCTCCGGAAGGAGGGCGGGAGCCGAACAACTTTTCCTGGTAACCAGCTTGTGATTGGTTTCTGGTAACCAGCTTGTGATTGGTTGCTAGCAACCAATCGCCTGCTAGTTGACTTGGCGGCTACCGCCGTCCATCCGGAGCTGTACTGCCTCCGATGTCATTTTCCTGCTGTCCATGTAGAGCTGTTCTGCCACCGATTAACCACTCCCATAAGGATGACGACAGTGAGGGCATCTGATGAGGCTCCTAAATGGCGGGACTGCGGCCGGGCCGAATGGAACAGTGACTGGGGCCGGACCCAGACCGCGGTCCTCCATTTAGTGATGTCTAATATAAAATATGCATATTAATTAAAATATTTCACCAGTAGTTTTAAACTGATTGTCCCTTGCTATTGGTTCTGTAATTCATCACGTGGTATAGACCCATTAGAAATCTTTTGCCTGGAAAATCTTTCTTTAGGTTTGGGATTCATCTTTTTTCCAGAAAGCTGAAGCTGTGTATTAGATGGCTTCTATTACCCTACATTCTATTCTTAAGTCTATAAATGTTGATACAAAAATAAATATCTGCGATTCTTACTGTCCTTTTTTAGGGTTGGCTGCATTGCAGAATTCTCCTGTGGAAACTATATTTGAGGATGAAGAATCTCAATACTCCATCAGGACAGTATGTGAAGACTATGAGGATTATGTAGTTATAGGTAAATCCTAGTTATATTTCAGGTGTGCAGAAATCCGTAGATTTGATGTGGGATATATGCACTGTGTTCAGATGCCAATACGCTGTCCTCGAATGTGGGTAGTCCTCTTTGTTAGATGTGTGTGTATATACAGTATAACCATTGGAGGAAAAAAAACACATCTGGTCAACTGCTGTTTGTCACCTTTTTTATCTTTTTTTTTCCCCTCATGATTTTTTCAGCTCTATTGTTTACAAATGATGTGCACGCTAAAAGTTAGTTATGGAAACACAGCTAGAGCACGGTTTATGCAGGACAACATTTTTAAATTTATCTGCTTACTTTTGCAGAAGTGGAAGCCTGTGAGAAGTTATGCACACCTAAGCAATCCAATGACATGCCTGAAAGGTAAATAACTTTGCTTTGACATTAAAGATAAAAAAAAAAAAACCCATACATTTTTAAAGCTGAGCAGAGAAATATACTGTTAAAATACACATACTAAAACTGGGTTACCTGCTAAAGGATTTGTAATCATGTTCATCCAGTTTTTTAATTAAGGCTGCTTAAGCTGACAATACATGGTAAAGCCTGGGTATACACTTGTCAAAATTTGGCTAGTTCAGCAGGAACCAGCTGAGTTTCGATTCATGTATAGCCCTGACCGTTCAACATATGTCGATTGTTAGACCGGCTTCTGTCAAACAACCTTGCTGGTAAGTGGGGGGGGGGGGGGGCTGTTCCCTGATGTCAGAATAAAATAGTGGGTGAGATTCCTGCATCCGCATTGCTGTATGGATGCGCGAATCCTGCTAGTTGAACAAAAAAAAAAAAACTTGGTGCATACTCCGCTTATGATTTCTCTCATTTCAGCCTTGTGGGCTGTACAAGAGCAATAACGACTCCCCATTAACCCCGCCCCCTCCTACCTCCCAATCTACATTTCAGGCTATTGTAGTCTGACAGCCGGCTGTCCTGTTGTGATTTTTCCATCCTGTTCCTTCAACAATGCACTTGGTGAGCTAGGTGGTGCTGACAGGGTGAGCCCCAAAACAAATTTTGGTTGATTGAGCAGGAGTCTGCTGAGTTTTAATCTGCGTATAGCCAGTTTTAGTCAGGTCCCACACCTTCTCTTGCAGTGTGTGCTTTGGGGGAACTAACATGGCATGGACTGTAACAGTGGGATTGATTTGGGGAGGGTGGGGATGGGTACTAAATGACAGAACGAAGGCTGGAAAAAAAAAATTTAAATGTAAAAAAATATTGAAGAATGGCTTTGAGCTTTGACACTATAAAAGGCAAGATAGATAGGTGGAAGAGTGGGGCTGCTTGGGATGAGTTTGCAGGAGAACAAAAAAGGTGAGTAGAATATGGAGGAGGGGGGAGATAGGCCATGCACCCTAAGGATGTAATGCTGAAAGTTTGTGTGTGCCCTCCAGTATATTATACAGGAAAGATGATGCATGAATTTTAATCTCATTATATGGAAATTGTGATGGTACTTGCCCAGTGCTTTCATGAAGCATTGGGTTGAATTTTAGGGTGCATTTATGCCCTTACATTTTAGTGTATTGTAGGTGCAGTGCTTTAAAACAAATACCCTGCTTGCTGCATCTTTGGTGCAGTTTTCATTAAAGCTCATGTTCAATTGGGGGTAAGCAATAACCCATTTAAATTATATCAAATAACCATTTCTCATTTCATGCATGGGTATAAATGTATATCTAGTTTTTTGGCTTTAAAGCAAATAACCAGCGTGCACGAATTAATAGAAACTGACATATATAAGTGTTGTTCCATTTGTCTAGAAGCAAATTAATACATTTATTTTATTTTTATTTATTTTTTTTTTTTTTTACATATTGAAAAAGTATCCCGCGCTCTAAAAAAGGTTGGATTTAGGATGCATTTACAGGTGTGAATGCACTCCACCTGCGATTACATGTGAGAACCCCAGTGGGCAGCCCCATTAAAAGCAATGGGAGGCTTCCAGCTTGCACAGCTGATCACGCCCACTCAGCGATCGGCCCTGGATGCATGGAAGTCTGCATCCAGGCCCGATCACTCTTATGTGATCACTTTTTTTATTTTTAGTTTCCTTACAGGCCATATAATTTTCATCATTTTTATATTTAATTCATCAACTTCATTGTATATACAGCCTACTATATAGTAATATTTTTATTCCAGACGGGGCTTAAACTCTGCTGAACAAATTGCCAAGAATTTATACCGAGCTTTCCGACAGCAATGGACACAGGTTGATGGGGAAGCTCAACTACCAACAAGGATCCCAGCTGACGAGGTATGTACAGACAAAAAAGTAACCAACCAACATCGGAGCATGTGTTTTGTATGTTTATGACAGACTGTGCCCATTCCCTGCAAGATTATATCCCCTCCTTACCCCCCACACTGAATTATCTTTTCTGACAATCCCGATGCTGCCTTGTGGTATGGAAGTATAGTGTGGTTCATTAGTCTATTAAGATCTGTTGCTTTTTGAGCTGTCCACTCCCATACATGACCTGATTATGAAACCACACGCTTTCCACATGAGCATCCTGTGTGTGGATCCTGTGCACATGTTCCCTTTTTTTTGTTAACTTTTCTGATCTATTGACATTAAACTTTTAAGAAACCTACAATTCCTGTTTTTTCAGTTAAAAAAAAAAACAAAAAAAAACAGAATTTAGTTCCACATGGCCACATTGTATAAAAGAAATAGTTTGAATAAACACCACTTTTGGCAGGAAGGCAGCATAAAATCACTAACAACCAATCCTGTTTGAAATTGCATTTAATTTAGATTTAATTTTAAGTTACAACAGAAAAATGTAAATTTCACTTGCTGATTTGTCGTGGGTGTTTTTTTTTTTTTTTTTTTTTTTTTTTTTTCTTGCGGAAAACTTTTTTTGGCTTAAAATCGATATCTGGGTATGATGCAGGGCACAATATATACTTGTATAGTCCTGATATATATTCTCTTTTTTTCTTCTAGCTTGCTGATAACCAAGCTACAGCAGAAGAATTTGAATCCAGTGTAAGTCTTGTGGATGAGATAAAAAAGTTCAGGATCAGGGACACAGAGTGGTCGCCACGGTTTCAGATCATAAGCACCGTACATCCATATATCAAGTAAGTTTTTTGTGCATATTATACTCTTTACATCTTCCACTAAGGGCCCTTTCAGACGTGCGGACCGTTCAGATCCGCATGTCAGTTTTTTCAGCAGATTTGAACGGTCGCTCCATACATCTCTATGGAGCGACAGATGTCAGCGGTGACATGTCCACTGACCTCCGATCCGACACGATCCGCTCTGCAAAATCCAGACGGATGGATGTCCTATTTTTCTCCTAATCGTCTTTCAGGACAGCCACCTGAGAGACCTTGGCTCCTCCCCTCTGTAGGAAACACCGCACCAGCCTCTGTAAATTTTCTCCTCCCCTGCTGGCTCAGGAGGCATGTCCTGAAAGAGGAGTAGAGACTCCTAGGACAGACCAGGGAAGATGTTAGTGTGCAGACCCACAGCGGTTTTGACACTAACCTGGTCAAACTTTTCTTCATATTGCCACCCCCGCATCCCTGAGCGCAGGTCGAGGTCCGGGGGTGGGGTCATTGGGGCGCCTTTTCAACACCGAGCGTGGTGAAACGGAGCGCAGCTCCTGCAGTCCCATGACCCCAGCAGCGTGTGAAACAGCAACCACACCAGGTACTGGGACTACACGGCCTGTGGCGGGTGACGTCCTATCCGACGTCATACCCGGGGCGTGTACTTCCGGGTTTGCGGCTTCCGGTTGCGGCCGCGAATATTGAAAAGGAGCCAGGCATGGGCTGGAGAGTAGCCGTTCATGCTGTAGAGACAGCAAAGGCTCCGGAGGTGACACAGGGATGGCGGATGCAGAGGAATCGGACCGCACTGCTCCATCAGAGACCAGCTCCAGCCATGTAAAGGTAAGGGGAACCTAGGGTGGAGCTCCCCTTGCCTGAACCCCCACCCCCTTAGTGTGGGACATATACGGGGGGGGGGAGTAGGTAAAGGACCCTCCGGTGTCAGAGGGTGAATTCATAGGGCCCCTGGTGAGGCAAGGCCAAATGAAAATGTTGCACTCCTGCAATTATGCAGGGGAGGGTGCTGTATATTAATTATTGTGGGGTTTTTCTTATGTCTTTTCAGAAAACAGAAAAAACCAGGGCCCCTCATGTTTCAAAAAAGAGGTGCCCTTCTTGTAAAGTTACCCTTAGAGATTCCTGGGAAAAGGCATTATGTAAGGATTGTATTAGTAAACTAGTACAGGAACATTCTGAAGAGCAGGGTGAGCTAGCGGCATCTGTTAAGAAATTGTCCAATAGTTTCCAATACTTTCAAATCCTTTAAAACCTTTTTTGAAGGGTTTCAAATGCCACAGCTTCAGACTGCTCCTCCGACAGACAACGTTACCAAAAATGCAGGCAATACCCTCCACTAGAGCAGGCCCTTCAGTAGCCCCTAGAGGCAGAAGAGGAACCTGACAGTGCAACATCCGGCTCCCAAGAATCTGAGGGTGAAGCTCTGGATGGGGATTCCAGAAAGCCATCCCGATATAAACTCTCCTTAGAAGAGGTAGATCGAGTACCGCGATCGGCGGTGTAGGGGGCGATCGATCGGCCTACACTCACTCGGCCTACACCCAGGACTGCTGCTTCTAGAGCTGACGGCTGTGGGCCCCAGATACCCGTGGCTTACAGCGGATCCGAGGCCTACAAGACTACTGGACCACAGGAGCCATCCAGCAATCCATCCTATACGGTGGACACCCCTCCACTGCCCCAGAGAATAAGGTACAGGCTCTTTTATTATTTGGGGACATCCAGCACTGGCCGCCATCTTGCGACCTAACAGTGAAGTCGGGCCCACACTGTAAAGGGACAAGCCATATCCGGACTGTGCTCTCCTCCCTGTGTATCTGCACACACAATATTTAAGAGTCACCTGCACTGACAGGGGGACATTGCTGCTTTCTCGGGGGCTTCGATATGAGAGCAATAGACCATGGATGGCTGAAGCTGCATACCCCTGAGACCCGTGCCATCCCGACGGCCACAGGCTGATCCCGCAATACAGCGCACCTGCATTTTACATGGCGGCAGCTAGCTCACACTCCTCGGAACCTACTGACCCTCAACAAGGCACCATACAGAGGTATCTACTTAGAACAGTGCCGACTAATCCCCGAACTCCTAAAGACAAGATGGCGCCTGGCCGCAACCCAGGGAAGACCAAGCCACCCACCGCCACCCCAGTAACAGTTAACACGACTGGGGACGCAAATGAGAAACTCCAAGAATCCAGAGGAGAGACATCAGCCTCCTCTACAAGGTCAGTCACATTACAAGACACGGACGCCGGGGAACTACGGACAACCCCTCACCCCCTGACTGGAGTGCCCATTAGAACGGAAGCTACAGCCCTATTGTCTGCCTTCAGAACTGATTTCGAATCTTGGGCAAGCAAGATAGAAGATTCCCTACAAGTAGAGCTGAACGCCCTGAGACAAAAAGTTACAGCTAATGAGGAAGCGGTATCAGTCTTACATACCGCTCAAGATGACCATGAGGCACGTATAACAGCCCTTGAATCTATATCCGCGACACATCTCCGTCGCCTACGCCAACAGCAGCTTCGCATTGAAGACAGCGAAAACCGCAGTCGCAGGAACAATATTAGACTGCAAGGTCTACCTGAAGCAACATCGGGAGCGGAGCTGAAACCCGCTGTCATATCCATCCTCAAAGTGCTGGGCAGAGAGGCAACATCACCAATTGAATTGGATCGTGTTCACAGGGTGGGTGGACCGGGGGGAGCCTGGGAGGGGAGCCCCCGTGATGTCCTCTGTCGGGTCCACTATTATACCTTGAAGGAGGAGATCATGCGAAAAGCATGGAACGTGGGCCCAGTGGACTTCTTTGGAGCCTCTATCCATCTATACCCAGACTTGTCTCGCAATACGCTATACATGCGTCGAGTGGTGCGCCCTCTACTAGATCTTATACGACAAGCCGGTGCCTCTTACACATGGGGCCACCCCTTCAGCATCAAAGTGACACTGGGAGATAGCAGGTTCATGCTCTCTGATCCAGATCAACTGCCTGACTTTTTCATATTTCTTGAGCAAGAGCCGGTAGATGTTTTGAACTGGCTAGACCCTCCAGTCAACGGATTGAGACAGTTGGGACTTGGTTCACTCCCACAGCGTCGCAGACGACCTAGGTCTAGGTCAGTCTCTTCTGGCCCAGGGATGAGACGACCTACCTCTCCAGAAGATTAACCCAGAAGTTGCCCAAGATCCCTAGATCACTTGGTAAATGATGAAGTGACAGCGGGGGTCGGACCTTCTGGCTCTTTTCCTGCTCTTTGCCAGTTTGGCTGGGGTTCGGGAGAGAAGCCTATGGTCACCTTGAGACTCTCACTAAGAAGGGAGTCAAGTACTGGTACAATACAATAACAGTTTTATATAAAGTGTTTTGCTTCCTGTTAGATTGTTCCCTCTCATCTCCCTCTGTGGCGTGCGTTGGGGGATGTGGGACGGGAGTGGGGGAACCACACCGGAGGGAGGTTAGGCCACCGGCCTTAATTAACCCCCATTCTGGGAGACTGTAAGTTTAGAAGGCGCCACGCATGATGCGACTGGATGCCTCCCCGGGTGGGCCCCCCGTTTCCCCTTGCGCCCCTATGCGCATACTACAGCTGTGACCAACTGATTTATCTACAAGAGGGAACCAATGTAATTGTATTCTATTTTCTATATGATTCCGGGGTAACTACTTAAGCCCACTGTTGATATTTAGTTAATTGTTCTCACCTGTTCTCGTTAAGCTGCCTTATGTTTCACATATGTTTCACATACGTTTTACATGATTAGTGTGCCACATATACTATATGCATGCCTGATTCGCTGTCGGGATCACGGCTCAGGTTCACCCATTTCGACCTTCCCCCCACAGTAGGACAGGCACTGTTTGTGCCTAAAGCGTGATATATCACGCAGTGTTTTGCGCTAGCAAACACATTAGTTTTCTGGACATATTTTTAGGTGTCCTTTAACTTAGACCTTACCTTTTCTATTATCCTCATACTCTTTTATCTCCTTTATTTCTTCTCCTTTTCTTTTCTCTTCCTCTTCTCCCACTTCTATATTTCACCTCTTCTCCCCACTCTACCCCGAATCGATCTCTGTATTTTTTTTTTTTTTTTTTTATATATCCTATTGTTTTTTCCCCTGCACGACCTTTAGCACCCCGACAGGGCTCATACGGTAACCTCACGCCCCCAATTGAAATTCTGTTCATACAACGTCAATGGGCTGAACATTGCTTAGAAACGTGGGCAAATACTATATCAGATGCACAAAAGACGAGTTAACGTGCTTTTGTTGCAAGAGACCCACTTCCATTCTGAATCCACCCCTTCCTGCTCCAGTAGATATTTTAATAGATGGATCCACAGTACCAATCCAGCACAAAAATCTAAGGGAGTATCTATTGCGTTTCATAAAACACTCCCTATTGAACTGCTTGATCATATGGCAGACCCCCAGGGCAGGTACGTGTTTGTGAAAATCTCTGTATGGGGGACTAAATTTACAATAGCTAACTTATACTTACCTAACACACACCAAATCCCATCGGCCTTACAGTATTTTAAGATCTTATCAGGTTTCGCGGAGGGTAAGCTCATACTCGGAGGGGACTTCAATACACCTATGGATCCACTTTTGGATTAATCGACATCCCGTTCCTCTATATCCTTCCCTAAAATACGGGCCCTAAAACGTGCCATTTACAATATGCATCTTGTGGATGTATGGCGGATATTGTACCCAGAATCACGAAACTACACACACTTTTCCAACGTGCACCGATCGTACAGTCGTTTAGACTACTTTTTGGTCGACCACAGCTGTCTAGATTGGTCCCCAAATTGCGAAATAGACCCTATGGTTTGGTCCGACCACTCTCCTGTGTTCCTGTCACTTACAGTCCCCTCTACGCCAATAAAAGAATGGACATGGAGGTTGAATGACTCGCTTCTGACTGAGCCAGGGTTCGATACTCAGATAGCGGAGACTATTTCAAATTTTTTTACAGACCACGCCTCTGATGACACCTCACCACCCATTAAATGGGAGGCATTAAAGGTGGTCTTACGGGGTAGTTTCATCCAAATGGGTGCCCGCATGAAGAAAGAACGCTCGGCTGCGATAGCCACGGCTGTACACAAACTCAGGACACTAGAGACTACCCATAAACGCTCCCTGACTGTGGAGGTGCTTGCGGAGGTCTCTTCTGCTCGCTCTCAGCTTAGGGAATTATGAGGTTTCAGCCCGTACATTTGCGAACAAACTAGCCTTTCACCAGTACAAATTCCGAGATAAATGTGGTAGATCACTAGCTCGCACCCTACATACCAAACAACCTAACACCTTTATACCCCATATACGGGACAGTTCTGGGAAAGTTGTCTCGTCACCCTCTGAGATGGGACAGGTTTTCCGGGACTTCTGTCAACCCCTCTATAACATACCTGTAACAAGCCCCACTGATCCCCTTTATTCTAGAGCGGACACGCAAGCCTCATATATCGCACAAAACGCATTACCTACTCTAGATGACGAAACTATAGAGGACTTGGAAGCTCCGATATCGGAAGATGAGGTTGCCCGTGCCATTGCATCTACCCCATCTGGTAAAAGTCCGGGCCCTGATGGCTTTACCCCAAAATTTTATAAACAATTTGCTCCCCTTCTCACCCCCTTCTTAACTAAAGTATTTATTTAATTCAATCTCTGAGCGATCGGTATTCCCACCGCAAACTCTAGAGGCACATATCACTCTCATCCCAAAACCAGACAAAGACCTGACTATTTGTGCTAACTACCGACCCATTTCGCTGATAGGGGTTGATCTGAAAATATACGCGAAGGTGTTAGCTAATAGACTACAACCGTTGCTACCCCGAATCATACACTTAGATCAAGTGGGCTTTGTGAGTGGACGAGAGGCAGGAGATAACACCCTGAAAACACTTCTCATTGCAGATTATGCTTGAACCCACAATGTCCCATTGTGCCTTCTCACGGTGGATGCGGAAAAGGCCTTCGACCGTGTCGACTGGCAATTTTTGCATCTATCACTACAACAACTGGGTCTGGGCCAAAATATGCTCTCAAGAATAATGTCCCTATACACTTCTCCCTCTGCCAGGATTAGACTAAATGGATCTCTAGCTCCAAAATTCACTATCCACAATGGAACACGACAGGGGTGCCCCTTGTCCCCCATTCTCTATGTTCTTGTTATGGAACACCTAGCCATTGCCCTTAGAAACAACCCGGCTGTCCACGGTGTTAGTATAGGCCCCATACATACTAAACTTGCCCTATTTGCAGATGACTTGCTCATCTTTGTGACCCAACCGCAAGTCTCATTACCCTCCATTATGCAGGAGTTTCAGAGATACGGAGATGTTAGTAACTTTAAAGTTAATCACAGTAAGTCAGAAATACTCAACATTTCACTCCCAGAAACAGCTCTTAAACAACTTGCATCTTCCTTCCCTTTTAAGACAAATTCTACGTCTATTCGTTACTTAGGAATTACATAGTAGGTGAGGTTGAAAAAAGACACAAGTCCATCAAGTCCAACCTATGTGTGTGATTATGTGTCAGTATTACATTACATATCCCTGTATATTGCGGTCATTCAGGTGATTATCTAATAGTTTCTTGAAGCTATCAATGCTCCCCGCTGAGACCACCGCCTGTGGAAGGGAATTCCACATCCTTGCCGCTCTTACAGTAAAGAACCCTCTACGTAGTTTAAGGTTAAACCTCTTTTCTTCTAATTGTAATGAGTGGCCACGAGTCTTATTAAACTCTCTTCTGCGAAAAAGTTTTATCCCTATTGTGGGGTCACCAGTACAGTATTTGTAAATTGAAATCATATCCCCTCTCAAGCGTCTCTTCTCCAGAGAGAATAAGTTCAGTGCTCGCAACCTTTCCTCATAACTAAGATCCTCCAGACCCTTTATTAGCTTTGTTGCCCTTCTTTGTACTCGCTCCATTTCCAGTACGTCCCTCCTGAGGACTGGTGCCCAGAACTGGACAGCATACTCCAGGTGCGGGCGGACCAGAGTCTTGTAGAGCGGGAGAATTATCGTTTTATCTCTGCAGTTGATCCCCCTTTTAATGCATGCCAATATTCTGTTTGCTTTATTAGCAGCAGCTTGGCATTGCATGCCATTGCTGAGCCTATCATCCACTAGGACCCCCAGGTCCTTTTCCATCCTAGATTCCCCCAGAGGTTCTCCCCCCAGTGTATAGATTGCATTCATATTTTTGCCACCCAAATGCATTATTTTACATTTTTCTACATTGAACCTCATTTGCCATGTAGTCGCCCACCCCATTAATTTGTTCAGGTCTTTTTGCAAGATTTCCACATCCTGCGAAGAAGTTATTGCCCTGCTTAGCTTAGTATCGTCTGCAAATACAGAGATTGAACTGTTTATCCCATCCTCCAGGTCATTTACGAACAAATTTAAATAGGATTGGTCCCAGCACAGAACCCTGCGGAACCCCACTACCCACCCCTGACCATTCTGAGTACTCCCCATTTATCACCACCCTCTGAACACGCCCTTGTAGCCAGTTTTCAATCCATGTACTCACCCTATGGTCCATGCCAACGCACCTTATTTTGTACAGTAAACGTTTATGGGGAACTGTGTCAAATGGTTTCTCAAAATCCAGATACACCACGTCTACGGGCCTTCCTTTATCTAGATGGCAACTCACCTCCTCATAGAAGGTTAATAGATTGGTTTGGCAAGAACGATTCTTCATGAATCCATGCTGATTACTGCTAATGATATCATTCTTATTACTAAAATCTTGTATATAGTCCCTTATCCCCTCCAAGAGTTTACATACTATCGATGTTAGGCTAACTGGTCTGTAATTCCCAGGGATGTTTTTTGGGCCCTTTTTAAATATTGATGCTACATTGGCTTTTCTCCAGTCAACTGGTACCATTCCAGTCAATAGACTGTCTGTAAAAATTAGGAACAACGGTCTGGCAATCACCTGACTGAGTTCCCTAAGTACCCTCGGATGCAAGCCATCTGGTCCCGGTGATTTATTAATGTTAAGTTTCTCAAGTCTAATTTTAATTCCGTCCTCTGTTAACCATGGAGGTGCTTCCTGTGTTGTGTCATGAGGATAAACACTGCAGTTTTGGTTACTGAAGCACCCAGATTCACTCGTGAAGACTGAGGAGAAGAATAAATTCAATACCTTTGCCATCTCCCCATCCTTTGTAACCAGATGTCCTTCCTCATTCTTTATGGGGCCAATATGGTCTGTCCTCCCTTTTTTACTGTTTACATACTTAAAGAATTTCTTGGGATTTTTTTTGCTCTCCTCCGCTATGTGTCTTTCATGTTCTATCTTAGCCATCCTAATTGCACCCTTACATTTCTTATTGCATTCTTTATAAATTCTGAATGCTGAGGATGATCCCTCAACCTTGTATTTTTTGAAGGCCTTCTCCTTTGCTTTTATATGCATTTTTACATTGGAGTTAAGCCATCCAGGATGTTTGTTCGCTCTTTTAAATTTATTACCCAATGGGATACATTGGCTAATGCCCTTATTTAATATGCTCTTAAAGCAAACCCATCTCTCCTCCGTATTCTTTGTTCCTAATATTTTATCCAAATTTATGCCTTTTAGCAAGGTTTGTAGTTTAGGGAAGTTGGCTCTTTTGAAATTCAGTGTCTTTGTGTTCCCTTCATGTCTCCTATTTGTGTGATTTATACTGAAACTAATTGACCTGTGATCGCTGTTACCTAAATTGCCCCGTATTTCCACATCTGTGATCAGGTCTGTATTGTTGGTAATCAGTAGATCTAGTAATGTTTTATTTCTAGTTGGTGCGTCTACCATCTGACCCATAAAATTGTCCTGCAAGACACTAAGGAACTGGTGAGCCTTAAATGAATGCGCGGTTCCCTCCGCCCAGTCTATGTCTGGATGATTAAAATCCCCCATTATGATAACACTTCCCATCGTTGCTGCTAATCCAATTTGTGATAGGAGATCCGTCTCCACTTCCTCCCTCAGGTTAGGGGGCCTATAGCATACTCCCAGTATTATTTTCCCCTTAGCTTCATCCCTTTGGAACTCTACCCATAAAGATTCCACCTCCTCCCTAGCCCCCTCAGTGATGTCATCTCTCACATTCACTTGTACATTATTCTTGATATATAATCATACCCCTCCCCCTTTTTTACCCTCTCTCATATCCCAACAGACGCTTCCCAATTATTCATCAGCAACTTTACCTCCCTACTTCTTAGAACGCAAGCGGATCTGACCACATACGCATCTAAACAGCTCTCTTGGTTGGGTAGGGTAAATGTTTTAAAGATGGATGTCCTCCCTCGATTCCTCCTATCTTTTCCAAACCTTACCTATTCACATTCCCGCCCCGTTTTTCAAAAAGCTTCGCCAGATTTTTTCGAAATTTATATGGCAAGGAAACCGCCCCAGGATAAAATATGACACAATGATTCTTCCGAAGGCCGGGGGGGGGGGGCGGGGGTCCCAGATGCTTCTTTCTACCACAGGGCAGCGGTTCTCACACGTATTGTGGATTGGTTTCACCATTCCTCCTCCAAGATCTGGGTTCAATTGGAGGAACATCTCAATGAGGCTGATCTTTGCGCCCTGCCGTGGACACCTACGGCTCGGCGTAAAGGTGGTACCCTCTCTACTGCCCTTACCCGTCAGACCCTGCAGATATGGGACCGACTGCTATTAACGAGCAAATTATCTAAACCCCGGGGCCCGATGACTCCTCTCTTTGGGACTCCGGCCTTCCCCCCGGCGGAGGTTGAGGAGAGATTTGGACCCTAGAATAGGGATAGTCATAGACGTTTAGCACAGGTACTACGCGCTGACCCATCTTTGAGACCGGACATACCTCCCCAGACGAGCACGGGGCCCCCAACCATGTGGTTACAAAGGAGTCAATTAATATCGTACATACGTACTTTCTCCCCCATCTCAGAAATCCTAGACGACCCGACAGACTTTGATGAGCTGCTCTTACAGCCAGATCCCCCAACACATGTAGTATCACTGTTATACTCCCTTCTATTAAATGTATCTACCCCTGACCTTCCAACATACATGCGAAAATGGGAAACAGATCTACAGCATTCCATCTCCCCTGCTGATTGGCAAAAAAGTTTTATTTTAACACATAAGATCTCTTTGGCAACTAAGAATCAAAAGGGGTTTAAGTTATTAACAAGATGGTACAGATGCCCGGTGACTATCCAACGATTTAACCCCTCTATCTCAGGTACTTGTTGGAGATGCCTGTCCTCTAGTGGGACAATGCTCCACATATGGTGGGCATGCCCTCCAATTCGGAAATTTTGGCAAAAGGTCTTTGATCTTTACAGCAGGCTGATGGCGACCTCAATTAAGCCCACACCAGAGATGGCCCTACTATCTATGATTCCGGGCCCACTCAAGCTGATTAAAAAGGACATACTGCGCCACTTCTTGGCCGCGGTCAGGACAGTGATCCCCAGACATTGGAGAACAATAGATGTGCCTTCCTTGGGAGATTGGACTGTCGAGGTGGATCGGATAAGAGACCTGGAACGTTTGCTGGCGCAGGAGGCAGGGAAGGAGGAACAGTTCTCCATTACTTGGACCTCATGGTCGACGTTTCGATACTCTGATGACTTCCTTATATGGATCAGAGATGCCCCGTCTTTGCCTGCTGATTAGCCATGTCGGGGTGCTCCCCAAGTCTGTTGTCATCCCCTATCTCTCCACATGCTCTTACTCATCCCTTTTTCTCTGTTATCTTTCCTTAAGTACTGATCCAGTCACTCAAATTGATATATAAAAGACTGTATTTCCAGAATTGCTCAACAACTTTAAATATCTATAACAAATGATTGAATGACCTATACAGCGTATCAGCCCGACAAGGAGGTATTTCCTGATAACACAAACACGCAAAAGTTTTAAAGGTGGTTATAGGTTGATTCCCCCACACTTGTTAGTGTACTAATACATTACAAACCACTATATCTAGTGTGCTAATACAACATTTTTCTTATGTATATAATGTATACAATATTATACCATACGGTACTCTATCTTTCTGTTATATCTTTATTTTGAAATAAACTAAGATTGAAAAGAACAGGCTTATAGGTTAGGAGGCATGCAGGTCCCAGAGGGTAGCGGGGCACACTCCACAAGGGCAATGGCAGCGTCACAGGCAGAAAGCTGGAGCAACGCCGGAACAGATTTGTAAAGCGGCAACCTGGTCCAGCTTTGCCACCTTTGTAAGGCACTATAGAGTGGATCTCTGGGCGGCTAAAGATCAGACCTTTGGACGCAAGGTCTTACAAGCCGTGGTCACGCCCTAGGGGTAAGTGCTCGTTTATCCTCTCAGGTGGCTGTCCTGAAAGACGATTATGGGAAAAACTAAGTTACTTGTAACATTCTTTCCCGGAGTCTTTCAGGACAGCCGGGTACCCACCCAATTGTGTATTAAGACATTTCCTTACAGGAAATGTGATATAATGAATTATGTGCATCATATGTTCTTGTGTCTCCCCAGCGGACTGGAGGTGCTCTTTAAAGAACTGAGGAGCCAGCAGGGGAGGAGGAAATTTATAGAGGCTGGCGCAGTGTTTCCTACAGAGGGGAGGAGCCAAGGTCTCTCAGGTGGCTGTCCTGAAAGACTCCGGGAAAGAACGTTACCGGTAAGTAACTTCGTTTTTCCATCCGTCTGGCGGATCAGATCAGATGAAAACTGACAGGTGGTCCGTAATCATCCGATCCCCCATAGAGGAGAACGGTCTCTGACAGGTCCATCCCTACACAGTGTGCAGAGATGGACTTGTCATCCGCCGACTCAGCGGGGATCAACGGAGCGATCGCTGAGCAAGCGGAGGAGTAAAAACAGACGGCCCCGTGTGAAAGGGCCTTAATATCATGGTGTCAAATTAACTTGTAAGTCACCTGTTGGATAAAGCAGTTGGCTTACAAATTGCTTAAACTAGATCTGCATTTAAGAATTTAGAAACTCTCTATTGAATAAGGCCATTTGTGACTCCAACATGCATTGGCCATTTCATGGTGAGCCTAAATTGTCGGTAAGAAGCCCCAGTTCCTTCTTCTTCTTCTTCTTCTTCTTCTTCTTCTTCTTCTTCTTCTTCTTCTTCTTCCTCTTCTTCCTCTTCTTCTTCCTCTTCTTCTTCTTCCTCTTCTTCTTCTTCCTCTTCTTCTTCTTCCTCTTCTTCTTCTTCCTCTTCTTCTTCTTCCTCTTCTTCTTCTTCCTCTTCTTCTTCTTCCTCTTCTTCTTCCTCTTCTTCCTCTTCTTCTTCTTTGTTTGCAGGTAAGTTTCACATAATGTGCTAGTATGCGATGCAGGTCAACAAAAAAGGGAAAAAAAGAGGCAGCATTTTACTTCCTCTTTTTTTAAATACCTGGTTTATCCTAATGTTTCCTGGTACTTCCCTATTGTGAGCGGCAATCCTGTTATCCATATGTTTTGCCACTCTGTGCACATGCTTCGAGTCTTCTCTGTTAGATTAGTTTGTTTCCTAATTTGGCCTCTGGAAGCCGCCCCACGTGTTTTTCTTTTTTTGCTTCAGGGGTGGCTCCAGTAGGTACATTGCCATCTCTCCCCTCCTCACTGCACCGTGTGTTTAGTTGTCTACTTACGGGGCAGCTCCAGCAAGGATGATTGAGGGATTGTCTCCCGTGCTAGTTTGCCCCTAAGACATGCTTGGAGGGCAGGCAAGTGTGGACTGTCAGGCAACTGAAATGAAAAATGAATCCCTTCATGTTTAAGCCTTTTTCTGACATTTGTTGCTTACAAGTTACTCTGTATTTTTTGCTTGAAAATTACTTGGAACCCCCGAAAATATAAACATACATACATACATACATACATACATACATACATACATACATTCATTCATTCATTCATTCATTCATTCATTCATTTATTTTTAATCAAACAGGTGGGTCACTTTCTTCCTTCTGCTTCTCAATGGTTAGAGCAACGTCAATGCAGGGTTCCCAATGTATCTGCCAACCAAATCAGGACAAAAAAAGGGACAATTGCTCCAATGCTGCAATCCATTTACTGAAAAATTTGTTCAGAAAAATACAAACTTGAAATGACAATATGCTGCTACTGTACAGTTATGAAAATCACTTTTCTTCATCAGGCTAGTCAGGCTGTGTGTAACCTTCTGTTGAATAGCAACCTGCCTTTATCCAAACCAGGGTGTAACCCCACAGGTGTCATACCCAATGTACTGATTATAGGTTTCATGTGCATTAACCCCCAATAGGGAAGTAAATCGCATAGCTAGGCAAACGATATGTAATGGTAGTGTACACACACAATATAGAAAAACCAGACAGTGAAAAATTAATGGATACAATAAACTCAAACTGCAAAACAAAATTGCAAAAGAAAGCCAAAGAAAAGTGGAAAAAATCTCAATCAAAGAGACACACAATGTGTCTATAGTAACCAAATACTTATGTGTACCAAATACTAAATTGCAAATATTGCACTAGTACCATCTGAAAAATCACTAGTATAGATAAAAATTTAAACTATTTCCAACTATACTACATAAGTCTGTATTCATAGTTGATCATCTTCAAAATAGATTTCCTGTATCCTGTTCCGTATGTTCCCATTATGTCTACAAGAAAAAAATGCATGGAATATTTTCAGCAAGTTTTATGGCTATTTCATAAGAATAAATACAAGTCATAGTCTCTATTCATTCCGTTAGGATATAGAGACTAACTTGTTGCTCCACTATACCTCCCTTTTGTTTAGCTTAAGTATTCCCCCCCCCCCCCCCCCCCCCCCTCTCTTTTATCCCTGAAGACCTCCTCCAAAACCATAAAATGAAGGTCAGAATCATGGTGTCCCTGTTCCAAAAAGTGTCGAGATACTGGTAAGCCAGGTTGTTTGTGTCTGATTGTACTTCTATGTTGGGCTATTCTGTCCTTAATTTTTTGGGTTGTTTCCCCAAAATAAATCAATTTGCAGGGGCGTATGAGCATGTAAATCACGTATGAGGATTGACATGTATGGAAACCATTTATTACAACCTTTTCCCCACTATGGGGGTGTATAATGATCACCTTTTAAAGTAGAGGGCCACCCTAAAATAAAAAATTGCATGAAAAATCGTAAAAGATTTTAAAAAAAATACATTTGAAAATTTTTTTTTTTAAACTTACCTGAACCCTTGTTGCTAGGCAGGCACTCTTCCTAATCTGCCTCTTCCTATTCCGCGGCGTGTCCTGCTCCTCGGTGAGCGGCCCCGTTGCCTTCTAGGAACTGTGTCTTCCCAGAAAACCACGGGCCATTCACAGAGCGCCGCGCAGCTCACGCGTGTGCAGTAAGAAACTGGCAGTGAAGTGGCAAGGCTCCACTGCCTGTTTCCCTTACTTAGGATGGCGGTGCCGGGAGCCGAGGGACGGGTTGGCCTCGGGCGGCCGACATCGCGGGCACCCAGGACAGGTAAGTCTACTTATTTAAAGTCATCAGCTACAGTATTTGTAGCTGCTGACTTAAAAAAAAAAAAAAAAAAAAAAAAAAAAAATAAAAATATCCTTGCCGAAATCCTGCTTTAAGTAATAAATTACACTGAATGCAGTTAAGACAGGGATAACATCCCTCTTTTCTTCCCCAAAAATGTCATTTTAGTTTCTTGTGTCCTAGCCTTGTATTCCAATCTAACTAGGGAATCCCTCAGTGTTTTGTTATGCCTATAGGCTTTAATAGGAACCTGTTGAAAAATGTCAATCTGGGGATAAGCACGTTTCAGGAGTAGCAAATGATTCTAAAAATTATTTCACTGTGGTTGTTTATACTGACAAGAAAAGGGCAATCTTTGTTTGTCCTGTTTCCTACATGTGGTCTCACCCCCCTCACGTTGCAATTTAATAACCTCCTGTGAGATCATCCTCAATGGATATCTTCGGTCCCTAAATTTCTGGCACATTTCTTTCAGTCTGATTTGATTGATTTTACATCACTGACTATACATTTCACCCTTATTAGTTGGCTCCTTACAATTGATCGAAACACGTGTGGTGGATGGTAACTGTCGTACAATAAAAGTTGTTTTCTGTCAGTGGGTTTTATATATAGATCGGAATTAATCTGATTCCGATCTATATAAATCCTTGTGTCCAAAAAGGAACTGATTTGCCACCAATGTTGATTTTGAACTGAATCTCGGGACAGAATGTATTCAACATGTTGCCCCGCCATATCACAAACAGGTCATCTATGTAGCGCCACCAAGTGGCGCAATGCCTCTGAAAAAGTTCATTCAAAAAAATGTGTTTGTGCTCAAAATCATTCATGAATGCACAGGCATATGGCGGGGCAACATTCGAGCCCATCGCAACCCCATTACATTGCACAAAAAATTGTTCTTTAACCAGAAAGTAGTTGTTAGATAAAACCAATCTGAACCTCAGAATATTCATTACTATTCCTGATTAGTCCTATTGCCGCATCAATGCCACTCTGATGTGGGCTCGAGGTATAAAGGCTGGCAACATCCCATGTTACCAGAATCTCATGTCTGTGACATTGTGAGTTCACCCGGATTTTGTGTACGAAGTCATTAGTGTCCCTAATGTAGGACCTGGTGTTCTTCACCGGGGGGACAGAATTTTGTCCAGAAACTGGGCTGTGGGAACAAAGACTCTCTTCTCGAGACTATGGGACGTCCTGGTGGAAGTTGACTATCTTTATGTGTTTTGGGCAATGTATACAGAACTGGAATCCATGTGTGTGATGGCAACACAAATTCAAAAAGATCACGAGAATGAAATCCCCTCTTTTTAATGACTGTTTCAAAAGCCCCCCAATGATTCCCCATCAACAAACGGCTTGTGCATGAAATGTGCTTTCCACCTTATGTTCCAAAATAACCTATATAGGTCTTGATCCAGCTGAAAGGGAACTAAATAACTTTTTGGACAAAAAAAGGGGCCTTGGTTAATAAGTCCTTGCTCTATTTGTATTTGTGATAGGGTACCACTATGTGTCATTGATTTGCCATGTAAAAAAATAGGTCATAAAATGGAATGGATTGCTGTATCCAGACTTGCAAGTCCTGCTAATGTGGCACATTTTTTTCCCTCGAGAGTCATGTGGCCTGTTAACCTAGCAGGTTGTGAAGTCATGTTTTCTAGGAAAAGAGTGCTGATTAAGATATTTGTGATGTGTAGATCTTAGAAGAAAATGATCTTTGCACCTGAAAAAAACAGTATTTGAATACTAGTCAGGATATCTGGGGTCAACTTTGTAATTCATGTTTTCTTTTCTCACATGACTGTCATGTAGCAGATGATACCCTTGCCTCCCATATCATTGTGAACTAAAACAAATACGTTTGGGTGAGCATAGCTGTATACACCAAATCTTTTGGTAAAATTGGAGAAATTACTGTACAAATGGACATGCGCATTACAGAATTGCCCCTTCACCCAGTCAGTTGTATTTCAATAGAACTACAGGCTTTTGTCTGACAGCAGAGGTGGGTAGAAGGTTAATTATGTGCTTGTAGTAATTAAGCTAATTGTTTCTTGCTTTTAAGTTCCTCCTACCTTCAGGAAACTAGACTAACTGGCCTTTTATGTTCTCCTTTTTCAGAAAACTGGTTGTTTGGCACCATTTATATGTCTGAAACTTAGGCACATTAGTATAACTGCTATTAACTCTTTAAACTACTTTTTGTGTTTCAGGAGAGATGTAATTGTAGCATCACAAAACTATTTATGTGCTGGCTGTGGAACACAAGTAGAGCCAAGTGAGTGTTTTGTTTTTTGTGTTCTGTATTTATATAAAATTTAGGGTCCCATTCATTTCAAGGGTTTAACCCTTAAAGAGATATATTCACCTTTTTTATAGTCATTTTAAAATTCGGTGAAGGAATAGTACTTGTATTTGAAATTAACCTCCATTGGGAAAGAATCACCAGATCTAGTAGTGCAGTCTTAAAGCTGGACTTGAGGAAAACTGCCTGCGAAAAGAAAAAATGCAGAGGCTGCCATTAAAAAATGTATTTTGCCCGGATACCATGCTGTTAAATGGCTCCGGTACTTTCTGAGGCACTGACTGATAACAAGAATACAGATCTGTAGTATTGAAGCCAGAGACAGCCAGGTCGCTAGTCGATGGAAGTCAACAATGGCATTGTGACCCACTTTGATCTTCTCTGCAACTTGGTGCACATGTCGGTGTGGCTCACATAAGGTGAAAACTTTATAGTAATTGATGCCCCCTTTTACATAGATTTTTCTACAGGTTAGACATCTCAATGTGATGAGTTCTTCCTACCCTTCATGGTACTTGCCATTATCCAGTATAGGATCATTACATAGCCTGATTGTCAAAAGCAATGTGCCAAATCTGAGTGGTGTTGTAATCCATTGCATCTTGTCTGCAAATATGTAGACAGAACGATGTTAAAGCATGTGATCTTGCCATCACCACTACATAAAATCAGTTTTATTTTTCAACATTCTGAAACAAAAAAAACTGACACGTTTTGGCAAACCATATTGGGTACTGTAAGCGATTTCAGTTAAACATAAGATTTGTTGGCATGTAAAGTGCTGTTTCTCACCCAGTGATGTGTACGCCAGGGCACAGTTTTGATGGGTTTATGGAAAGTAAATTCTTTTATACTTGATCTTTTAGAGTTTTAGGAGATGATAAACTATGTGAAAAATTAATATCTGCACATTGTGTTTTATATATCCATATAAACATAAACTAGACCTTTTGTTTTGTGTTTTGAGCATGTGACATTTGTGTCGTAACGTTTTGTTTTGTTTCCAGGGTACACTAATAGGTTGCGATATTGTGATTACCTTGGGAAATATTTCTGTGATTGCTGTCACGGTTATACAGAGAGTTTCATTCCAGGTCGCATTCTTTCTAAATGGCATTTCAGTAAATACTACGTCAGCAACTTTGCCAAGAGTGTCATCGACAAAATCTGGGACAGTCACCTGTTCAATGTGCAGACTGAAAACTCAGCACTGTACAAAAAAGTTAAGGATCTAAACAGAGTCCGAGTAAGTAAACTTTGGAACCGGAAGTCTTGTTGTTCCAATGGCTGCAATGATTTCTATGGCAATGTTGCCTCTAGAACCCACACTGCCCCTGCCCCAGTGAACTGTAGAGAAATCCAAATCAAATGAATATTTAGTGTGACTAAGCTTTGCCTTCAAAACAGCATCAATTCTTCTAGGTACACTTGTAAATATCTTGGAGAACTAATCACAGATCTTCTGTGTATGTGGGATCAATCGTGTCCTTAATGCTGAGAAATACAGGCGGATATTTATCGCTCATGCCATACCATCAGGGAGGTGTAATTGGCCCCAAATTTATTCTGCAGATGGACAGCGTCTCTAAACATACAGCCAATGTCCAAGAACTATCTTCACCATTAAGAAGAACAAAGAGTCCTGGAAGTGATGGTTTGTCCCCCACAGAGCCCCGATCTCAACATCAAGTCTGTCGGAGATTACATGGAGACAGAATGATTTGGGACACCTACATCCACAGAAGATCTGTGGTTAGGTGTGTCTGGAACAACTTGGCTACAGAATACCTTCAGAAACTGTGCACTTTGTGTACCTAGAAGAAAATATGCTAGTTTGATGCCAAAGGTTAGTCACGCCAAAATTGATTTGGTTTAGACTTCTATTCACTCACTTTAAATTTTATAAGTTGCTAAAAGTAAGCAAAGTGTGTGTGTGTGTGTGTGTGTGTGTGTGTGTGTATGTATGTATGTATGTATGTATGTATGTATGTATTATATTATATTATATTATATTATATTATATTTTATATTTTTTAACAAAGCATTCTTTACATCTTTCTTCACCTGCCTAAAACTTTTGCACAGTACTGTGTGTGTACGCATATGCCCGCTGTCCTCTAGGGTGATTACAGTAAACATTGGCATCCAGGAGAGCAGGAAGTGGTTAAATCGGAACTCTGGCAATAACTTCTCCGCAGGATGTGGAAACCTTGCAAATAGATCTGAACAAATTTATGGGGTGGGCAACTACATGGCAAATGAGGTTCAATGTAGAAAAATGTAAAATAATGCATTTGGGTGGCAAAAATATGAATGCAATCTATACGCTGGGGGGGGGGGGGGGAGAACCTCCTGGGGGAATCTAGGATGGAAAAGGACCTGGGGGTCTTAGTAGATAGCAGCAGCTTGGCATTGCATGCCATTACTGAGCCTAACAAGCAAACAGAATATTGGCATGCATGCATTAAAAAGGGGATCAACTCCAGAGATAAAACAATAATTCTCCCACTCTACAAGACTCTGGTCCGGCCGCACCTAGAGTATGCTGTCCAGTTCTGGGCACCAGTCCTCAGAAAGGATGTACTGGAAATGGAGCGAGTACAAAGAAGGGCAACAAAGCTAATAAATGGTCTGGAGGATCTTAGTTATGAGGAAAGGTTGTGAGCACTGAACTTATTCTCTCTGGAGAAGAGATGCTTGAGAGGGGATATGATTTAAATATACAAATACCGTACTTGTGACCCTACATGTAACTATATGTAACCGTTAAATCTCATGAGGTATATACCACCTGCAGGACCACTTCCCTTTCTTACTGATTTACGCTTTCAATCATACTGGGAAGTATAGCTTTTGCTATACTTCCAACTCTGTGGCTGTAACGCCCCTTTCACATTGCAGCATCGTGCTGTTGGTGCTAAAGCTCAGCTCGTTTTTGCTGCGCCTTAGCAGTGTTGTAGTGGCGCTTTTCGCGCACTAGCGGGCCGTTTTTCTTAAGGTCACGGGACCTTAAAGAAAAATTAACAAAGACCACCATGGGAGTTTTGGGAGTGCTGGTGGTAACTTTTCTGGGGGGGAAGGGGGTGTGGATGCGGCACTGTCTAAAGCCCCCCCCCCCCCCAAAAATTACCATCAACGCTCCCAAAACGCCCTTGCCCATTGAAATGAATGCTGGTCTTTGCTTTCTTTTTTTTTTCTTAGGTCCTGTTGTCATATCGGGTCGCACTTGACTCAACCACAGGCTTCGGCTTTCCCGGCTCTCCTCCGCAGGCAACACAAGCGGGCAACTCCTTCCCCTGCTCGGCGGCTTCCGTCTCCTTCCTCCTCCTCAGCAACCAATCAGAACGCTTCTCCTTTTAGCCAATCAGGAAACTTATATCACACCCGCGCTTCCTGATTGGCGAAGAGGCAATTCAGTGTTAGAATAGTGAATATTCATTCACTATTCTAACACACCTGGATGTGCTCCGAGTGGAATGCTCTGCATCGGGAGCCCACCCTATTTTGAAACCTATTCGAGCCTCTGGCTCTAATCGGGTGCTTAAAAACAAAAAAAAACAAACAAAAAACAAACAGCCACTGTAATTCATGCACCTGGTGTCCTTAAAGGGGCTGGACGCATAAATAAGAGGTGGCGGGGGGGGCGCGCAATGAAAAGGGGAGGCAGCGCCTGTGCGGCCTTAATGGATGGGCCGCCCCTGACCAGGAGTATAGTGAAAGCTTTACTTCCCAGCATGAATGAAAGTACAAACGGTAAAGAAAGGGTGGAGATCTTGAAAGTGGCATATACTGCATGAGTTGACTATACCCATAGTTTGGGCTTCAAAAGGGAGTAATGGTAAAGCCAGCATTTAGAGGTGTGTTTAGGGGACAAAAGGGCAACCAATCACAATAGGACCAAGCACTCTATGCCTGTATGCGCCCATGTGTATGTGTTCTGCATATGCTAGCAAGTGATCAGATGACCAAGACTATTTGCAAATACAGTAGTACCTTGGATTACGAGCATAATTCGTTCCAGAAGCATCCTTGTAATTCAAAGCACTCGTATATCAAAGCGAGATCCCCCACAGGAATCAATGGAAACTCAGATAATTTGTTCTAGTGTATGCAGTACAGCATGTGGCCAGAGGTGGTGGGGTGTCAGACGCTCAGGAAAGGAGTGTTCTGAGTGTTATCGGCGCCCCCGCACCTCTGGCCACATGCAATACTGCACACCCCAGAGGCTTGATTCCTACTCGTCTTGCGAGACGACGCTTGCAAATCGAGCCAGGATTTTTTTTTTTTTTTTTTAAAAAGGATTGCATTGCGAAACGTTCGTAAACCGCATTACTCGCAATCCGAGGTATTACTGTAGCAGTAAAATAATGTGGCAGAAGTAGTGGGGGCAGATTCAAGTGTACCACTTGGCTACAAGTGGTATATACACAATACCTATGCAATATATTTTTATACCCTACTATAAAATTGTTTAGTCTTTTAACATAGAAAACATATATACACAATAATTTTATATATTGTGTTCCCTTTATTTAAAAAAAGTGATCAGTCCTGATGTGGATATTTGCTGGGCAAAGTTTTATGTTCTGCATTGTTGAAGGTTCAGTTACTTCTTTTGCAGGAAGTTCAAGAACAGTTAATTCACATAAGAAAACTGGTGTCAACTTGTCGCTTTGCCGATGGGTAAGGTTAATAATTTGAGATATTGTACAATATTAACACACTATACTGATACTGATGGCACTATCTATCTTTTTTTAGTAAGGCAGTGCAAGGTAGATTAAATTCAAACAATATTATAATTTATAGCAATTAAACCAATGGTTCTCAATTCCTGTCCTCAGGACCCATTAACAGGCCAGTTTTTAAGTATTACCTTGGGGAGATGCACACTAGAATACTGCAATCAATAAGCAGCAAATGATATCACCTGTGATGTATTAGTTGGTGGGTCCCATGGACAGGAGTTGAGAACCATGAACTAAACTTTAGTTGTCACCAAGTAAGGAAGAAAGATGTCCTAAATCTTTTCTGTTGCCGTGTTTTGTGTGTTTTTTTTTTTTTCCCTTTTCTTCTGTGTTTTACTGTATTTTTATGTGTTCAGTGTAACTACAGATCCTTTAGCAACCCATGGTGGTCAGTGTAACTGTCATTCCTTAATGTATTTAGTGAAGACTAACGCTAATTCTTAAAAATGTTTCCTTCCCCCTCCTCCTACCTGGCTAGCCATTTATTTTCCAGTTTTGACACAGTAGGAATTAGGGATGAGCCGAACGCTGTTAGTCTATGGGACACGAACATGAAAAATGAAAAGTGCTAATTTTAAAGGCTTCTGTGCAAGTTATTGCCATAAAAAGTGTTTGGGGTCCTGCCCCAGGGGACATGCATCAATGCAAAAAAAAAAGTTTTAAAAGCGGCGTTTTTTTCAGGAACAGTGATTTTATTAATGCTGAGAATGAAACAATAAAAATGTAATATTCCTTTTTAATATCATGCCTGGGGGGGGGGTGTCCTTAGTATGCCTGTAAAGTAGTGCATCTTTCCCGTGTTTAACAATACTACACATTGCGTTTCTAAAGGAAAAAATGTCATTTAAAACTACTCGCGACTGTAATGTATTGTCGAGTCCCGGCAATATAGATCAAATTCATTACAAAAAACGGCTTGGGTTCTAAATCCGCCCCCCCCCCTTTCCAGTCCATTACCAGGCCCTTTGGGTCTGGTATGGATATTAAGGGGAACCCCAAGTCAAAATAAAAAGGTATTGGGATCCCCCCTAAAATCCATACCAGACCCTTATCCGAGCACGCAACCTGGCAGGCTGCAGGAAAAGGGGGGGGAAATGAACCGTACCTTCTGATGTCAGAGGGGGCAGGGTCACCCGTTTACTTCACCGGGTATATAACGGCTGTCATTGAGGAGGCTTTAGTCAGCGGGAGCCTCCCATGGAGGCGGAGTTTTTTTTTCCGGGTTTTTTTTTTTTTTTTTTTCTTGGTCTGTCAGATGCTGTGATCGAAGATGAATGGACATCGTGGGACGGTGTTGTGGTTTTTTTTTTTTTTTTTTTTTTTTTTATTGGGGGTGTGTGTGTGTGTGTTTGTTTTTTTGGGTTTTTTTAGTAAAAGACTTGTCCCAAATTGTCTACTGTCATTTTTAACATGTTGACACTTTGTTGAATGAGTAGGGGGTCCCCTTGCTAAAGGAGGCTTCCAGATTCTGATAAGCCCCCTGCCTGTAGGCCCACACAACCACCGGGCAAGGGTTGTGGGGACGGGCCCTTGTCCCCATCAACATGGGGACAAGGTGCTTTGTTGGATGATGGTCTGAATTTTGGGGGGGACCACTACACTTTTTTTTTTTTTTTTAATTTTGGCTCGGTGTTCCCCTTAAAATCCATACTAGGCCTGAAGGGCCTGGTATGGATTTTGGGGGGGCCCCATGCATTTATTCATACCAGACCCAAAGGGCCAGGTACTGGATGGGGGGGGGGGGGGCGCGGCAGCTTGGAACCCATGCAGTTTTTTTTTTTTTTCAATGATTTTTATCTATATTGCCGGGATCTGACAATTCATTACAGCCACAATCAATTTTAAATTACATTTTTTTTCCTTTTTAGAAATGTAATTTTGCTGTGGTATTGTTTAACACAGGAAAAATGTGTCACTTTACAGGCATTCTATAGACACCCCCAGGCACGATATTTAAAGGAATATTTCATTTTTATTTCACTTTAAGCATTGTTAAAATCGCTGCTCCTGAAAAAAACGTCAGTTTTTAAAACTTTTTTTGCACTGAAACATGCCAGGTCTCCAAACACTTTTTATGGCAATAACTTGCATATAAGCCTTTAAAGAGAGCACTTTTTGGTTTTTTATGTTGGTGTCCCATAGACTTTAACGGCGATCTGCGGCTTTCAAATATGCCGCATATTATTCGCTGAACTTATGTTCGACTCGAACATCGGGCTCATCCCTAATAGGAATCTATTCTGAAACCTGTTCTTACTTTTGAGTTCTTTTTAACTTGCAGTATAAATATTTTTTTTTTCCGACTTTAACAATTTTTATGTTTTGCCCAGCAGAAAGCTACCTGCAACAAAATGAAAGTTCAAACACATACACACTTGTTTTTCTTGTTACCCACAGCCAGTCATTGGCCACTTCCTAATAAATCCTAACTTTTTGTTTTCACATTTCATTGGCAACTTATAGCAGTAGTTTAGTTCAGAAATGTCGATTCTTCCTTTGTTTATGCAAACCAACCTTTTGGAGTCATAAGAATAGTTTTTTTTTTTTTTTTTTTTTTATACTTAAAGTGGTTGTAAACCCTCACATATACCCAGTGAAGTGACTGGCCTCAGGTGATACAGAGATGAAACAAATCCTCCTACAAAAGTTGTACCCGTTTGAATGGCTGTAGAGGGAAGACAGCTGCAGTTAAAGTGCAGAATTTACACAGGATCTCTCGGCTCTGAAAAGCAGGGGGAGGAGAGCTCTAAGAGCTAGTTGGAGGGAAGGGACACACACCCTGCACACAGGACTTGGCTGTCAATTAACTGGAGATCCCTCCTCTGCCACCAATTTTCTCTTGGTGTTAAGAAAACTCGTCAAAAGTGACTCATGCTTATAGCACAGCAACGAGGCAGCGAACAGAAATGACACTTGGTGCTCTGGATTGAGACATGTGCACACAATAGAGGGATATTTTTTGTTTATATTTTGTCTGAGGTTTACAACTACTTTAAAGATCTTGATAGACCCTGGTTATTGAAGCTGCATGGATTGCAGTAATAATGTCTGGGGCAGTGTCATTGTGGCAGTCTGTACCCCAATTGCTTTTCTCCAGGGTTCTCCATTGCACAGGGCTGGTTCATGAACAACTCACTATATTAGCTCCAAGGTACATGAATGTGTTTGGAAGTTGGGATGTAAGATTCTAAGCTCCTTTTTGGGCAAAGACCGACACAAGTGGCTTGGTACACTCTGAGAATTGCAAATAAATATATTGACCTTTTTTAATTGGATCATTTTCCTAATGTTTTTAAATCTTCTTTTTTTTT